>NC_047571.1:26114161-26462911 GCF_011004845.1 Esox lucius | reverse complement strand
ACTGATTCAAGCTGATAAAAGAGCAACTTTGACCGAAATAACCACTTGTTACAACCGAGGTATGCAGCAAAGCATTTTTGAAGCCACAACACACACAACCTTGAGGCGGATGGGCAACAACAACAGAAGAACCCACCGGGTAGCACTCATCTCCACTACAAATAGGAAAAAGAGGCTACAATTTGCACGAGTTCACCAAAATTGGACAGTTGAAGACTGGAAGAATGTTGCCTGGTCTGATGAGTCTCGATTTCTGTTGAGACATTCAGATGGTAGAGTCAGAATTTGGCGTAAACAGAATGAGAATATGGATCCATCATGCCTTGTTACCACTGTGCAGGCTGGTGGTGGTGGTGTAATGGTGTGGGGGATGTTTTCTTGGCACACTTTAGGCCCCTTAGTGCCAATTGGGCATCGTTTAAATGCCACAGCCTACCTGAGCATTGTTTCTGACCATGTCCATCCCTTTATGACCACCATGTACCCATCCTCTGATGCCTACTTCCAGCAGGATAATGCACCATGTCACAAAGCTCAAATCATTTCAAATTAATTTCTTGAACATCACAATGAGTTCACTGTACTGAAATGGCCCCCACAGTCACCAGATCTCAACCCAATAGAGCATCTTTGGGATGTTGTGGAACGGGAGCTTCATGCCCTGGATGTGCATCCCACAAATGTCCATCAATTGCAAGATGCTATCCTATCAATATGGGCCTACATTTCTAAAGAATGCTTTCAGCACCTTGTTGAATCAATGCCATGTAGAATTAAGGCAGTTCTGAAGGCGAAAGGGGGTCAAACACAGTATTAGTATGGTGTTCCTAATAATCCTTTAGGTGAGTGTATATATTTATATATATATATATATATTTATATATATATATATATATATATATATTTACATTCATTGAAAGAAATGACCCCGTCGAACCTCCTCTACCCAATGAAAACTCAGACTATATTGCTGACGTTGCGTTGCGTCAACAAGCTGTTGTGTTCCATGACTGCAGTTCACGTCACCCTGCAATGGCTTATGATGTGGTCAGAAGAGAAACACAAGTCTTGCTGTTTGTGGGAGCTGCCGGGTGTCAACAGTGTAGTCAGGCATGGACAGGGGCAATAAGCATTAACAGACCTTGAGTACCTGAGGTCTATGGCTTTATCTTGTTGTATAAGGTTATTACACCTTATCCAAAATAATAACAGCGTTATCCGCCCAGGTTCAAAAGCTTCGGGCGTCTCCAGTGATTTTGCTTTATGGACGAAGAAAATACCAGGCCATTATACTGAAGTTAAAGTCACACTAATTTCTTCATGCATTGGTTTGACGGCGCAAAACATGACCACATTGACCTCATTGTCACTATTCTGGCCTGCCGGAGGTCCTCTGTGTTTCTGTACCTCTATGTAACACTTGTCATACGTCCAGCCATGCATAACAAAAATATTTTTCATCAGTCGATTCCTAAAGAGCATCATCCTTTATTTCATCCTAGCACCACCATCTCTCCTCATATTTTCAGTTTCCTGTTTCACTCCTACATGTGTTGATTATTACTTCCTCTTCATCTCACTCTCCGTTTCTCGTCCGCCTCTATTCTCGTTCCTTTTTTTACCCCACCTTGACTCCATCCCTCCATCTACTGCACCACATGACTCCATCTCTCCATCACACGACTCCATCTTCATCACATTTATTCAGTCTGTCCCGCATATGCTTATTCTAATCCCTCCGTGTCCTTTCTCCACCTCCCTCCCTCCCTCCATTCTACCGCATGTCTCTTTCCCTTCTCCTCTCTTTCTCTCTGTTCCCCACTTCACCCCCCCCCTGCTCTTTTCACTGGTACAGAGGGGTCATTGCACGGTCTGCTGAAGGCTCTAACGAGTGCTCACTGCAGTCCAACCCAACATCTGGAGCAGGAACAGGCATTGGCCAGACAGTTTGCAGAGATCTTGCATTTCACCCTGCGCTTCGATGAGCTCAAGGTACGGTTGACTCCTCCTGTGACCCAGAAGTGCATATTATGTTTCTTCAAGACACCCAACTACTGTAAATGGGTTATAAATGTAACTACCTTCTCAGGAATTGGTTCATCACAACGCTATTATACCAATGACAAAAAACTAAAATACAACTAACATGATTATGCAAATGAAATAATAAGCACAAACAATTATATTGAATTTTTGCAGTAAAAAAATGAAAATTAAATCAAATTATTTTCAGTCACTAAATCATGACACCTATGATATCCCAAAGTGGAGCATTGCTCTCCAGCAGAATCACATTCCACAATAGAAATAAAGTACATTCCCTAGTTTCAATAGCTGGTGTTGCCCCCTTTGGCTGTAAAAAATGTATTCACATCTAGCTTTGCATGTGTGTTTTGGATCAATCTCCTTTTTGCAAGATCCATGTTTCGGTTCAGCTTCAGCCTTTTGAATTATATAGACAGTGGTATATTTTTTGTACAATGTAGTATTAATGGTTGACACTGATGGAAAGGTGGCCAGGCCCTGAGTAAGCAAAGCAGCCCCATACCATAATGCCATCGCCTCCATGCTTTATGTTTTTTTATTTTTCTGTTCAAAGGCAGTGTTTCTTATTTGCCAAACATTGCATCTGGCATTGAGGCCAAACTCCACCTTTGACTCATCTGCCCAGAGCACATTAGTCCAGTAGTTTTTGTCTTTACCCAGGTGTCTTCTGCCAAATGTCAGATGTCTTCTTTTTTAGTACAGAGGCTACTTCCTTCCTGACCTTGCATGTAGGCGAAGTTTGTGCAGTCTCTTTCTGACAGATAACTCATGCACGTGATAGGCAAGACAGGCCTATAGATGCCTTGATGTTACCCTGGTGTTCGTAGAAACCTTTGTTCAGCTCTTGGTCTGAATTTTGTGGGACGACCGGTCCTATGTAGATTTCTATGTAGAATATATTTCAACATATATTTTGGGTTTATATATAAATATTGATTACATGTACCCACTATTTCTTGAAGAATATAGCTTATTAATGTTTATGAGCATAGTTCAACTGTCATATCACATCAGATCTGAAAATGTTAGCTTTTTATGCAAACAGTGTTAACAAGCACTTCATATTTTAGGAAAGTATAAGTAAGTAGTATAAATAGTAGTATAAAAGTATAAATAACTGGGTTTCAAATTGACACAGTCACTCCTCTCCTCTCTAGTGTCAGCAATTTAAGGTAATTGTCAAGCTTCTCTCCAGGTAATTTTGTGTTTCTTTGCTCTCTGTATTAGATGACAAACCCTGCCATCCAGAACGATTTCAGCTACTACAGGAGAACACTGAACCGCATGCGCATCAACAATGTTGCAGTGAGTGCTTTGGCCTTTTGCAGTATAAAGACAAATATATTTTCCTAATGTGATATGTTACACAGTATGCAGTTATTTTACTCTGTGAAATGTTTCTACAATAAAATCGACATGCAGGTCATGTTAGAACATGGAATGTATATTTAAATTGTGTAAGCTAACATCTATTTAGTTATTACATCTGGATTTGGATCCTAATAAGCTTTTTTCCATAGTGACAGCTATTCTCCTTGGAGTTTACAAAATACTATTGGTGTCCCCATTCATTTGACTAGTTGATTGTTTGGACGGGCAGTACATCTGTCTGTGCCAATTGAGTACCCCATTACTGTGGGCGTGGTCATGGCCTATTCTATCAATCAAAAACAATGTTTTTGTTAAAACACGTAGGATGTGTCTATTTGGGATTTTGTTGTAATTTTGATTAGTAATAGCTGATTAATCAGAGACATCTGTCAAATTCAAAGTTGTTTGAACAAAATGAAATAATTTACTTTGTGGGACCTCGGTTTTAAATCTGTAGTGTAGAGCATATAGGTTTTTTAACCATACTGTACATTAAATGAATACTTCTTAAATAGATATTGTACCATTTAATAAGTAGTCATGGTAAAGTGGCACCCTCTGCCCTTGGGGGCTGTAATTTAATGAGATTCATCCTGTGCTTTAATGACTTGGATCATTAGGTAAAAGCTAGGGTGAAAGAACCTGACCAGGCAGAGTTTTTCTGTCTCTCGTCCTTGCTCTCTCACTCCCCCTTCCTCATTGCTCTCCTTATTTCACATTTAGATTTCCTTTATTGCAATTTCCGTTCCTTTTTGTTCCTAAATCTTTCAAATTTACTGAAACATGTGGGATTGCAACATGCATGGGGTATTAATACAATGTATGGGGTATTAACAACATGTATGGGGTATTAACAGCATGTAAGGGGTACTAACAGCATGCATTGGGTATTAACAGCATGTATGGTGTATTAACAACATGTATGGTGTATTAACAACATGTGTGGGGTAATAACAACATGTGTGGGGTAATAACAACATGTTTGGGGTATTCACAACATGTGTGGGGTATTCACAACATGTGTGGGGTATTCACAACATGTGTGGGGTATTCACAACATGTGTGGGGTATTCACAACATGTAAGGGGTATTAACAACATGTAAGGGGTAGTAACAACATGTATGGGGTATTAACAGCATGTATGGAGAAATTAATAACGTGTGGGATATTACCAACATTTATGGGGTATTAACAACGTGTGGGGTAATAACAACATATGTGGGGTATAAACAACATGTATGGGGAAATTACAACATGTATGGGGTAATAACAACATGTGTGGGGTAATAACAACATGTGTGGGGTATTAACAACATTTATGTGTTAATATCAACAAGTAAGGGGTAGTCCTTGCTCTCTCACTCCCCCTTCCTCATTGCTTTCCTTATTTCACATTTAGATTTCCTTTATTGAAATTTCCGTTCCTTTTTGTTCCTAAATCTTTCAAATTTACTGAAACCTGTGGGATTACAACATGCATGGGTTATTAATACAATGTATGGGGTATTAACAAAATGTATGGGGTATTAACAAAATGTATGGGGTATTAACAGCATGTAAGGGGTACTAACAGCATGCATTGGGTATTAACAGCATGTGTGGTGTACTAACAACATGTGTGCGGTAATAACAACATGTGTGGGGTATTCACAACGTGTGGGGTATTCACAACATGTGTGGGGTATTAACAACATTTGTGGTAATAACAACATGTGTGGGGTAATAACAACATGTAAGGGGTAGTAAAAACATGTATGGGGTATTAACAGCATGTATGGGACAATTAATAACGTATGGGATATTACCAACATGTATGGGGTATTAACAAAGTGTGGGGTAATAACAACATATGTGGGGTATAAACAACATGTGTGGGGTATAAACAACATGTGTGGGGTAATAACAACATGTGTGGGGTATAAACAACATGTATGGGGTAATAACAACATGTGTGGGGTAATAACAACATGTGTGGGGTAATAACAACATGTGTGGGGTAATAACAACATGTGTGGGGTAATAACAACATGTGTGGGGTAATAACAACATTTATGTGGTATTAACAACATTTATGTGGTATTAACAACATTTATGGGGTAGTAACAACATATGTGGGGTAATAAAAACATGTGTGGGGTAATAACAACATTTGTGGGGTAATAACAACATGTGTGGGGTAATAACAACATGTGTGGGGTAATAACAACATGTGTGGGGTAATAACAACATTTATGTGGTATTAACAACATTTATGTGGTATTAACAACATTTATGTGGTATTAACAACATGTAAGGGGTAGTAACAACATGTATGGGGTAATAACAACATATGTGGGGTAATAAAAACATGTGTGGGGTAATAACAACATGTGTGGGGTAATAACAACATGTGTGGGGTAATAACAACATTTATGTGGTATTAACAACATGTAAGGGGTAGTAACAACATGTATGGGGTAATAACAACATGTAAGGGGTATTAACAACATTTATGTGGTATTAACAACATGTGTGGGGTAGTAACAACATGTATGGGAAATTAATAAAATGTATGGGGAAATTAATAACGTGTGGGGTATTACCAACATGTATGGGGTATTAACAACATGTGTGGGGTATTAATAAACATGAATGGGGTATTAACAACATGTACATGATGGGTTATTAATAACATGTATGGGAAATTAAAAACATGTATGGGGTATTACCAACATTTAGGGGGTACTAACACCATGTATGGGGTACTAACAACATGTATGGGGTATTAACTAAATGGATGGGGTATTAACAACATGCATGGGGTATTAACAACATGTACAGGGTATTAACAACGTGTGGGGTATTAACATGTGTGGGGTATTCACAACATGTATGGGGTATTCACAGCATGTACAGGGTATTAACAACATGTACGGGGTATTAACAACATGTACGGGGTATTAACAACATGTGTGGGGTATTCACAACATGTGTGGGGTATTCACAACATGTATGGGGTATTCACAACATGCATTAACAGTGTTTTCCTATACACACACCCACAGTGCAGTGTATGTATTGTAACAGTAGAACATTACCCACTGAGTGGAGTAGCCCCATGGGCGTCAATGAAATGAGAGGGGGGCTCGTTGACCTTGTGTCCTCAATTAAGAGCCCCTACGGTTGAATAATTAGTTTGGCCCTCCTGTAAAATGCCATGTAGCGTGCATGCAGATAGGCGCAGTGAAGTGTGCTGACTGCGTAATGTCCAATTACAGTTTTGACACAATAAATTGCCCCCACTTAATACCGTATTTTAAGATATATTTTGCATACCAATTAGAAAAAAACGTGATGAGTTTTCTTTATGGGTGATAACAAAGGACTAACTGGGTTTTGGTGCATGTGTTTTTCCGTCCTGCCTGCTTGTGAAATGTGATGATACCTTGACAGTTTGAAATAATGTAATGTTTATAGTAATATTTGTAATGTTATAGCGTTTATAACATACTAAGAGCACTGATCCTGTTGGATACTTCTAAGACGAACACGTTTGATGTTCACTGGTTTTGCATAAGTGTGTCAAATCTATAAGCATCTGCTTATGTTTTTTATTGTGTTAATTGCCACTGGATTGGACATGGACAGAAGAAATCCCATACAGCCGTGTTACAAGTACAAAGGCTGATATGCATTTCTATTATTTGGTTTAATTATTGTTAAATGGGGGTGAATTTTGGGGTGAATGTATTTCAGGGAGCGGTAGGGAGGAGTAGTTGTATTTATTTTTAAATGAGAAAAATTATTAGTCTTTTTTGTTGAAACTTATTTTTTCCTCTTTTTAAAATGTGTTCAGTAATGTATTAGAAACTTAAACACATTGAAAATTTAAGTGTTTGTCCACTAATTCAGGTTATCCACCAATCTAATCTGATCCTGACTTTACTCTTCTGTTTTCAGGCAGAGGAGGAGAACGAAGTCAACAATGAGCTTGCAAATCGGATGTCTCTGTTCTATGCCAACGCAACGCCAATGTTGAAAACGCTAAGCGATGCCACAACAAAATTTGTCTCAGACGTAAGTTTAAAGCACCTGGTTGGGTCGCATCAGTAGCTCCTATTTCATGAAAAAACCCTGCACAAAATTTCAGCAACATAGCTAAGAGTTGCTTTTAACATGTCAACAAGATTGATGTCAATGAGATGGTGTTGATTCAAACAGAACACAGACCTCCCCATTGAGAACACCACCGACTGCTTGTGCACGATGGCCAGTGTCTGCAAAGTCATGTTGGAAACACCGTGAGTCAGGCCTTCACTGTAGCTGACGTTGTCGTTGTAGATACATCCTTGTGCGCTGGCTATGCAAAACAGTGCAGCTGACTAAATGAAATAACTCTCACTTTAAAATATGAAAGTCACTTGACGGTGAAACAAGAAAGAGAGACGTCATGATTTGCGTCCTACAAACTTGACACGCTTCCTGTTTGTTGTGTGTGTGTCCCCCCACAGGGAGTACCGTAGCCGTTTCGCCAACGAAGACACCGTGTCCTTCTGTTTGCGGGTGATGGTGGGAGTGATCATTCTCTACGACTATGTTCACCCCGCCGGAGCCTTCGTCAAGTCCTCCAAAATTGACGTACGTTCCCCCGAGCTCCTGCCTCGTGCCGTTTATTGGGGCCGTATGTGTTTAGCGTGGCAGTAGGGGTTGCTTATCACCAGGATTTGGTCTCCACTGTCAGTGGAATTGTCATGGATTCATTGTGATTTCCAAGGCAAAATGGTTCCTTCTTCAGTCCTCATACTGTGCAATGCTTGATAGCTACTCTACCAACACAGACATTGTCCTCAAGTGACTGAACTAATATTATGGTTAGGATGGAAGCAAATGTTTGTTCTAGTCCAGCATCTACACAACCTGGTTGAGTTATTGAATTAAAGTATCGACTAACCACAAGGCCTTAGTTGGGCTCAGATGTGTTAGTGCAGGGCTGGACAAAAAGGTGTGCCGTTCTTATGGAATGCATTCAGGGACACTGATATATTGAACTGCATTATGTGTAACTGACTCTGTTTTTGGTGTAGATGAAAGGATGCATCAAAGTATTAAAGGATCAGCCTCAAAGCAGCGTGGAAGGCCTGCTAAACGCCCTCAGGTCAGTCTCTAGTGGTAGTCTGCCAACTTGAAGGTGACTTTACAGTTATTACAGTATGTGACCTTACATGCTAATTACATGTAAAACAGCCTTTTGATCACAGCGGTAAGAACTTCACACACCCTGAAGCGCCACACTAACACACAGATTCATGTAATCAGTCAACTGATGGCTCTTCAGCTTTGACCTTTATATTTGACCTTCCGTGTTGGACTACTTAACCCTATGCAGATAGGGTTGTATTTTCTGACTGTATTTTCTTTCTTTACATTTAGGTACACAACAAAACATTTGAACGATGAAACTACCTCCAAGCAAATTAAAAACATGTTGCAAGCAAATTGATGGAATGTTTTAATGGCGTCCTTCGCTAGCTGGATTCTGGAATAAGGATCACGGAGTTGTAGTACTCTTAAAATAAAAAAAAGAAAGCCATAACAAATGGCAGCTACTGATGTAGTTTTTTCTTCAGTTTTGTCTGCTGTATGTCCTGACATTTTTGTATTAGTAAGGAAAGTCATTTCACTGGAACAGTCTGACTGGAAAAGTTGTAAAATGTAATTGTTTCACTGATTGAGGTATTGTCGAGGATACTCCTCAAAGGACTTTGGGCTGGAGTCTAACAGTTCTGCTTTATCTTGTAACAACCGAATACTGAATAGACTGAATTAGAATATTAATATATGTTTAGTTAATGTGGAATATGGACTGTATCTGCATTTAACTCATATCAGCAAGGGACCTTTTGCGCTATGTTGCATAAAATGCCACCGATGCAGATATTCTCATTAGTCTAACTCCCAAACAGCCTTGTAAGTTCAAATACTTTTGAGTGTCTTGTCATCTAAAAGTGTATTTGGCTGATTTACATCCATATTTTTTCGTCAAATGATTTTGATTGTTGACTTCAGTGGCATTACCTCTTAGGTTGTTTTTTCCCCCAGTGTTGGTGGGACGGACCAGTGGGTCTTTGAGGCATGGTCGAAAGAGCAGCTGCTCACAGATTTGACTGCTTTGGAAACTGATTTTGTCCGTACAGACAGTTATATGCATTTAATGGAGTTGTCGGTTATCACAGGTTAAAACTTATTTGTATATGAGGACGGCATGAACTAAGCTTGTATTGTGTTGAAAAAAAATTTTAGATTGTGTTTTTCTGTTATAATGTCATGTTATTTTTTTTTTTATAATGACAATTCATGTGAGAGGGAAAATAAAACTTTTGGGATTTTTCAAATTCATTTTCTCAGATACTTATTTAATACAATGAAATGGATTTGACACCATGATTGGAAACCACTGAAGGTGGTGCACCTGACCTGAGATCTGGTGCTTTGACAGTGTTTCATTAAAACCCCAATATCCAATGTTATTATACACAGGAAGAGAACAGAATGAAGTTTCTCTGAATACTGGTGCATGTTTAAAAAAGGGTTCAAAAAGAGAGCACGCAAATAGCACTAAAACACCAAAAAGTTGACGTTTTTCTGGTAACGTTTTATGTTAAGTAAACCGAATGTAGGTGTCCAATACTACAGGTGGCACTGCTGAACCTGTGTCATGCAGATTTCTTCAAGAAATTACTGTCTCAGAAAATGACATTTTCAATGCCCCCTACCTCAGGTGGAGTCTGTCATAGTCTGATCACATTCAATCCTTAATGAATACTTTTTGGCACCACAGAGAAGGGTTTTAGAAAATGGTCACTTCTGTTATCTTGATTTAACCTCCAGGTATATTTTACTAGGTCTGCGTTTTCAAGCTTCCATTTATGTCCATTCTAGCATATCCATTGTATTTATCTCTAATAAATGGTGATGGTAGTATGACTGCCTTTATATACCTTTTACAATCTATCAGTGCATTAAAATATTTGTTGTAGTCCCCTGCCATTACAATGAAATTGGAGACCACCATGATTGACATAAAGGTTTTCTCAAGAAGCAAATCATTATTAAGCCTGTATAGATGTACTAACCATTACGTAAGTGCAATCTATCCTCTAGTTCTTTATTACATCACTTCTCTAGAACACCGTAATCTACCTGAGGAGACTCTACCTCAACACTATTGTCCCCAAGCCACTACTGAAGACACCGAATGTGTTACTTGTAAAGAATAAAATATGGTATCCATGCTGTAAAATTCAAGTCCTAATTAACACTAGTCCTACACAGTTCAGTATTTGCTTGAAAGTTGGCATTTTACTTTACTAGAAAAAAACGGTGGAATTTATTTAAGATAAAACATGATGTTGCTCACACAATCCGTCTCATACATCCTCCCTCTCTTCCCCACCATAGTGGATACAACCACTCAACATTTGTGACTAAGGTTTTAGGAAAGTTGCATTTTACTCAAATGTACTGACACAGATGTGGACAACCAAGGCAAACAACCAAGCACACTCAACACACAGACATATGCGCTCGGATGTGTTGCATTCCACTGTAATTCCACTGCATTCCACTGTAACTCCACTGCATTCCGTCTCTGTGAATTTACAATTCACACCAGGACACGTTTACAACACGTGCGCACTTCCGTGTGTGTGGGTATTTGTGTGTGTAGGTATTTGTGTGTGTGTGGGACTGTGAGAAGAACAGCGTGAGCTAAAGCATCAGAACACTGTAGGTGGCGATACTCTGTCTGACTGCTGCCCGGTCTCTCTCTTAGTCTCTCAGTCACTCTCTCAGTCTCTCAAACTCTCTTCAGCATCTCTTTCTGTCTCAGTCTCTCAAACTCTATTTCAGGCTCTCTCTCAGTCTAGCTCCTTCTCAGTTTCTCTTTCTTACATATAAACACTCTTGTTTTACTATACTTGTGTGGATTCTTGGAGGCTTAGAGACCTATTTTCCATAACTGCTAACCCGTACTCTAATCTTAAACCCAAGATATTTCAGGCCTTTGGTTATTAGTAAGGACCTGCTAAACGTCCTGACTTTTCCCATGGGTAACTATACTAGTGGGAACCTCTCACAAGTATAGTAAAATATGTACACACACACACACACACCTCCCCCACGGTGAACTCTGGTTGCGAGAATCCACTCTCTCCATGACCAGATGGAATGTTGGAGAGGCTGGCCGGCTAGCTGCCCAGTAGTTTCAGCTCATCAGCTGTTTCTCTGCTGGAGGAGGGTCGTGTTTCCCTGTGGCTGAGCACAGGAAACAGAGGGCTTAGAGACCGTGGAGTGAGTAACGCATTCCATAGTCCAGTGTGTCTCCCACTGCTCTCAGGACACAGTTGTGGCCCTCACTGCTTTGTCATAATCTGTCCCTGAAATGAAGTATGATAATGTTCTTTCCAGAAATGATATTCTAAGCAATAACCATTACCTAGCCTAACCAGTAAACATCCCCAAATTAAGGAATAATCATCTTTATTCATTCTGAGCACGAATCCTGTTTTCTCCTTCCCAGTGTGTCTGGCAGGGTGGGTGGTTGGTTATTTATTGGTGAAAAGACAGAAGTATATATCTTTTTTTTTTCTTTCTTTAAATGTTATTTATTTTTTCCTGCCCATTAAAGTCACTGCATTACA
The DNA here is from genome assembly GCF_011004845.1 of Esox lucius. Lineage (NCBI taxonomy): Eukaryota > Metazoa > Chordata > Actinopteri > Esociformes > Esocidae > Esox > Esox lucius. The sequence goes on along the minus strand of NC_047571.1, from coordinate 26,450,815 downwards.
GTTGCCCCATCTCAATGTTGTTGTATACTTCTTGTTCACATCTGATTGACTTGTTCACGTCTGATTGACTTCACCACGATGCTAAACGTGAGATGACACAGTAAACAACCATTTCACTGTATCCCTTTTTCCCACTGCTGCTCATCACTGAATCAGCATGAGATACGGCGCACACTGTACTTCCCTCACTGTCCCGATTCCGGAGCACCTTTCCCACGCTCAGTTTGAAGTCCAGAGTCTCTTGGAAAGTGCATCGGTGAGCTCCCAGACATAGAGTGCGTGGATGGCTCCCCGCCAGAAACGCAACAGGACGTGTCAGCCGAGAGTCAGAGACAATGCTGCTCAGTGTGGCCACTGTTAGACCCTAGACTGTTGAACATATGGTCTGTTAATTATCCATGCTGGCCAGTTTTACTGTTGTCTGCACAGATACTGTCAGAGTACACACCCACACACTCATCTCTTTTTGTTTACATGTATATGTCCACATACAGTAGTATTCTGGTAATCTACATGTGCTCTGTTCTTGAGCTGAAATAAATTAGGAATCCTCATGAAGCTGAGTCTATCTCTGGTTGATGTACAGAATCATTCAGCTGGTGGAATGTCCATCCGTTTCCCATCCATTGAGACGGATGATGATTTGTCCAGGAGCAGATCTCAGATGACGTGTGCAGGGAATGTCATTTCTGATCTGGCATTTCTCATGCTTTCATGTGTTCCATTGAAACCACTCGAGAGCAACTGCACACAGGAGGCTTCATCCTAAATATTGCACTTGAAATGGCTAGGACCTGCTAGAGACACAGTTATATTCAATGTTTTTCTTTTGTCACAAGATTCACAATATTCACTGCTAATTTTATTAAACTGAAATATGCGTTCGCTTTTTTCAATAATTGTTTCCAAGACTGTTACTCGGATGTTATGATTGAAAGGTTGTAGAATTGTCCCGATTTTGAATAAGGACCAACAAATTCAAAAATCAATCATAAAAGACTGCTGACCAGATACAGGACAGACTCACTGTAATGACATTGTAGGTACAGGCCTGGATCCCAAAATAGCTTAATGTCACCTCTGCCCCCATCAAAAATGCACCAATCAAAAAAATTATTCTGAGGAACAAATTAACCCTGACCCGATTGAAAGGACAAATATAGTGGCATCCACAGCAATTGGCACCCCTAGTAAAGATGAGTAAAAAAGGATTATGAAAAATGCACATTTTGGGGAATGAGCTTAATGTCACACTGAAAATAATGTGAAACACCCAACATTTTATTGAAGTGAATTTATTCGGACAAAATGCAATCAGTCGTCAATAAATAATTATTTCTAACAAAACCACGTGTGCCACGATTATTGGCACCCCTGCATTTAATACTTTGTACCACCTCCCTTTGCCAATAAAACAGCGCTGAGTCTTCTCCTGTACCCTCAAATATGGTTGGAGAATATAGAGCAAGGAATCTGAGGCCATCTCTCCAGATCATCCAGATAATCCAGCCCACAGGTTTTCAATAGGGTTTAGGTCAGGGGACTGAGATGGCCCATGGCAGAAGTTTGATTTTGTGTTCAGTGAATAATTGTTCTGTTGATTTTGTGTCGATTGAGCGACCCAGTTTTAGTTTCCTGGCAGAGGCAACCAGATTCAGATTAAAATTTCCTGGTATTTCCTGGAGTTCATGATGCCATGAACCCTTTACAAGGTTCCCAGGGCCTTTGGGGGAAAAAACAACCCAACAACATCACGGAACCTCCACTAGACTTACTGTAACAGTGGAGAACAGGATATTTTCGGTATCGCCACCCTTCTGTTCACGCCAAACCCACCCTGAGTGTTTGTCTCCAAAAACCTACATTTTTGTTTCATCTGACCATAGCACTCGGCTCCAGTCAAAGTTCCAGTAGCGTTTAGCATACTCCACACGCTTACGTTTTTGTGGTGTAATGACAGGAACGGCTTTTTCCTGGCATGCCTTCCAAAATAATTCATTGGCATGGAGGTGGCGTCTAATGGTGAATTCGTGACCCCAAGATGCTGCTCTCCTCTGTAGATCTCCAACAGTGATCTTAGTGGATTTTCCTTTGCATTTCTTTCCATCCTCCTCACTGTGTGTGTGGGGGGGGGGCCAACTAAACTGTGGAGAGGAGCTTCAGGGCCACGGAGACAACGGGAGAGTTGGTCAGAGTCAGCATGTCTCAAGGGCTTTGGAAGGAAAAGACAGGGGAGGATAAGGGCCTGTAGTGTCTGACGTCAGGTGGGTCGACAGTTGGTTACTGGAGGAGGGGAGGGACTCCGGCCATGTTGAATTCCTACTGAACACAGTCAGTAGACAGATGTTACGTGATGAGGGAGGAGAGCAATGGGAGAACCAAACAGTGAACAGAGACCTAGGGAGCGGGTTGCGGCGTGTTTGAAAGACGACAAACAGCATCTAGGTCAGGTGCATAGCCTGCCTTGTGAGTGGGAGGGAACGGAGAAACTGTGTGGTCACAAGAGGAAAGGTGTCGGACGAAAGAGGTGTAAAGAAATGAATCAATCAGGAAATGAGCTGTCTGACAAGGATGGCACTAGTACCACAAAGGTCTGGACTGTGTGTTGGTGGGCTTGCTCTGCCGTTTACACTCCTCAGCTTTCTGACCCTCCTTCATTTGCCAGTTGATTGAAACGGTGATCTGAAAGTGCTCTGCAAATCAGATTAACCGAATCAGATTTAATCAGATTAATGTTGCGGGGCAACCTTCCTCACACGTCAGAATGGGCATGGGTGTGTTATATGTTTTGAGCCTGCATGAGTCTGAGAGGATGGCGTCTCTCATCAGCCTTTTACTGACTGCTACTCTGCTTGTGTTCCTGGCGGGGGGGGGGGGATTAAGATGGAAGCCAGCGTTTCACAGATTCATCACAATGTTTCACAGATTGATCACAGCGTTTCAAAGATGCATGAACCCTGGGCCTCAAAGGAGTGAACTTTATGAATCCTAACCAGTGCTTGACTTGGACTGGATCGTCCCAAAGCACGGCACCGACACTTCACATTATCCGGCACCACGACACGCCCAGTTGGAAGATGACATCCCCTGGGCCAATTTCGTCCCACCTCAAACAATGATCCTAATGTGTCTTTGCCGAGCTCGGAATACACAGAGACGAGACCAGATCAGAGCTGTGTGTGCGCGCATGTGCTTGTTTTTATATCCTTGTGGAGACAAAATGTCCCTATAAGTATAGTAAAACCTGAAAAACATACCTTGTGGGGACATTTTTTCAAAAGTCAATTTCCGGCTCAGGCTTTAGGGTCAAACTTACGATTAATTTTAGAGTTAGAACTGGGGGTTCTTTAAGGTCCAGGCGTTGTTGGTTAAGTTTAGGGTTAAGGTTAGGCATTAGATCTAGGTAAAGTTTAAGCATAAATGTTACTTCATTGAGGTTAAGGTTAGGGTTAGATTAGGGTTGGGTTGGGTTAGGCTAAGGGTTAGTGTTAGGTTTAGGGTTAAGATTAGGGCATTGTGTGTGTGTGTGTGTGTGTGTGCTTGTGTCAAAGCTTTGCTGGGGCTGTCAGTGGATGTTGCCACAAAGACACTGATATACGAGACTCATAACAGACAGATATTAACATAAATGCAGCTTGGGATCTGCAGGTGGCAGCAGACCCTTGTTAGTCTGCAGACAGATGCTGTAGGGTCCGGAGAGTTACCCATTCATGTAGAAGTGCTGCTACATACTGAATATCACATGACTCAACTAGAAATTACTGGTGTGAAAAAAAAAGAAGCAATTTGGGGAAAGTACCCAGTTAATCAGTTACTTTCATACACATATATTGACCTTGACGATTAGCAAAGTGACTGAGGTTACCTGAATGTTCTTAATTGTGATCTTTTTCATGCATGAAATAATTACTGGACAGTAGGAATCAAGGTAATTTCCTCATTTACTCCCTTTGTTCCTTACTCTCTCACCAGGGGTGGACAAGCGACAGACAGATCCTGCTGAAAATCAAATGGCTTTTTAAAGTTCATGCATACAGAAAAATTACAATAGGTCACAATTAAGCAACCTTGAGCCATCCATGACATTTAAAGCAAGTTAAATTAATTTACAAACATACTTTCTGTGAGTCCTGCCAATCACTAGGAGCAAGAGTTACGCCCTCTCCTCCAATGACAATACTGCATGTGGTAGAGTTTTCATGATTACAAGGGAAACAGCCGTGTCATTATGTTTTTTTGTGAGACACTAGAGCCATTCTTACCCATCCATTAATGACCATTTACTGCAAATTAATGATTTGTAGGAGCTGTAACACCTTTTGAACGAGAAGGTTACTAGAAGACTAATCCATCTGTATCTGAGAGGACAGCTGCCCACCTCAGAACTACAGCTGATCCCCTGGTCCATTGCAAATCTTTTCTCACATGTCCATTATCTAAATGACCTTATCTACCAGACGGACCTTGGCAGGCTAACTGATGTAGCTGGTGAAGACTTTTTCCACCAATTAAACAATGACCTGGATCCGGTTCATCGGAAGCAGAAGATTTCGTTCTGATATTTTGATTTGAATGTAATATAATGTTTGTTTTTTTAAATAACCTTGCAACATTTTAATTTGACATATTAAAGCGCTCTGCAAATTTCAGTTAGTAGTTCCTCAGGCCCCCTAAAACATTCTTGTAGCACTTGGAACCAACTAAAAGCCACTTGGAAACATGCAGCATCATACAAGGAGAAATTGACCAAATAAATGACCATCACTGCTGTTAATCTGTGCTTTAATTATGAACCTTGACAAAGGGATTTTTTTAACAGAGTCCAGCAGAGAACCAAAATGATGCATCTTCAAACGAAGGTCTTTATTTTCAGCCTTTATTTTCATGTCATCTGAACATAGCGCTTCATTCAGTCCAAATGCAAATGTCATTCAGAAAACTCCAAGTGTACAAGCACAAGCCCGCCCCCCAACCGCCCCCCGCCCGCCCCCTCCCCCCCATCCAGGATCACTGATGACGTTGTATTCCAGTTCCTTTTATACTTCAAATGATTCCTAAAATCCCTGTGCAAATGTAAGGAAACACACATTTCTCCTAGTAAAAGTCGGTTAGTCATCTATACCCACACAGGGTTGCAGTCAGTTCAGAATAACAGACTTTAAATGAACGTAACCCATGTGGTGAAACTGAAAATGTTATTGGACACACCCCACGGGAAGCAGAATGTGAAGCTAGATTGGATCCTAAGCTAGTATTGTTAATTGATGACGGTGCCAAGTCTGTATGGGGTCTTACACCATCAAAGTAACTGCAGACTGAGCACTAAGTTTGTCCAACAACGTCGATTTCTGTCCAGATTACACATTAGGCATGCACTACAGACGACATCTCTGTCATCTTTATTTGAAAACCGCTGGTTTCCTTTCCCTTGTGAAATCTCACACCTTTTTGCTGTTGAGCAAAGCACCCCAGAACAATGTTTAACTCCGTGTGTGTGGAACGACGGCAGCTGCTCTCTAATCTGTGTGTTACTGTTATGCAGGGATCTCCTGGACATGTCACATGTAAGATTCAGGTTTCATTACTTTGACAGCCTGGTGTACGAGGTGTCTAAGTGGCCTAAATGTGATACAACTCATTTGAATATAGACTCAGTTGTCGATACAGCGACACGTGTGACTCTAGAAAGCATTTCAGACTTTTGATAACCGATTCCTAAAGGGCAACTGGGGCATTTGTTTTGCAGCAACCTTAAAACATATACAAGGCCTCCCGTACTGGTAGTTACGGAAACTGGTCAAGCATTTTAAATGGAACAAAAACTATTAATGGTGCACCTGCCAGGATCATCATGTTAGAACACACATGTTCTGCCCGAAATAGCTGTTTGTGGCTTTCAGTACAGTGACAAACGCTTGTCTGTTCCCTTTGATTCAGCTCTGACTCGGGAGTCCGCAGGGTTTCGTGAATGAAGATTCGTTCAGAAACAGATGTGAAACTTGAGTGAGAGAGTGCGAACCTCTACGAGTCTGATTCACAGGGCAGCCAAGTTCCCCTTTTGGCCTGTGTTCTGAGTGAGACAGGATGTTACACATACAAACAGGAAGAGTTAAAGGGGAACCATGTGATGAAAAAAATAAAGCAGTCGCACCCTATGGTTCATGCAAGATCACTTAAACAAACGGTTTAAGGGGAATAAAGAAAATGTCTACGATTTGTCTAAACTATTTAATCACACCATTCAAGGCCATTGTGGTCTCGAGTTGGACTTGATGCCAGGTGCTGAGGCCAATGGAGATGTTGGCAGAACCCAGTGGTCTAGATTTGAAGCATCCCTACATGAGTCCTCAGGTGGGTTTGTGATATGGTCGAGTTCCCTCTCTGTACACCCTGAGATGCAGTATTTGTGCTCGGGAGAACCACTATGCCACGCCACACAGGAGATCCATCGCCTGGTTTCTCAGAACTGTCTCAAAAGCCAGTCCTTAAATTATTAATCCACAAGTAATACACTTCTCTTATTTCTGTAACTAGCTGGATCAACCAATAGTAGACATGGCTAGCACTCTTTTTCCCTTTCAATAATTAATGACCAACTGGTCTGGGAAGACCAAGTGAAACATGGGGTATACAGTACTACAACAGTCCACACAAGGTGTATTAAACCACACTAAAAACAAAACACAACACACAAAAATAACACAACAATTAAATCCACACCAAAAAATAACCGTAGTTATAAATGAAGGTATGCCATGCTCATGTTCACTTTGTGACATTAACGTGTGAGCTTAATAAAGAAAGTCCTTTCCCTATAGACATACAGAATATTTGATCAAATTAAACTCTTTATTTAAAATGATTCAAATAACTAAATATTTGTGTCATGCAAAAATTATACACTTACCCAAAGTCCTCAGATGCTTAATATATTAGCTACAGTACACATAGTTGGCCACTGGTGGTAAAAGTAGCGCTGTAAAGCCAAAATGTGCCCTGAAAATTGTCTCCCCAGGTCTCCTGCAATTTTAGGTTAAAAATAAAGTTCTGACATATTAGAGTAATATTACAGCCTTATTGATCGGATGACATAATACTGCTCTCAAGAAAGGAGAGATTCCCTTTTAATTTAACAAACACTCAAATGACGTTAGAGTCGTACTTTGGCCATTCCAAGAACTATTCACTTTCAACATGAACCACTCCTTGCCCTTTAACAGTCCCTTAGTTCTGTTTGTATGGACTGGCTCCCAGATCATTATGTTTTCTATTTTCCCACAATGTTCATTATCTAGCTTGTTTCCAAAAATAAAAGAAGACTTTTCCAGGCAATATTACATGTTTTGGGTGGGGGGGGGGGGGGTGTGGGAGCACAATTTGGACTGACGTACGGTAGTCCAGTTCCAGAGTGGTGACCGGTTATCATCGCAGCTGTCGTTTGCTAATCGTATCACCGTAATCAGGCTCTGGACCTGGCCCTGATAATCTGGTGCAGCCAAAACACTGTCCAGGATCTAAGCTGACATGATACACTGTACCACTGCTCCCCAGTAACGGATACGCAATAAGACTGAAGACCTCAATTCTACCTCTAGTCCAGTGAGGGTTTGTTGTTTATGTGAATGTTATTTCCTTATTATGATTTTTTACAAATACGTCATTCATGTTAGTAGTGCTTGCACCTTTTCCAGAGTGCCCTGTTTTGATATAGAACCGCCTTTGTGTAGACCAGGTATTTAAAACTTGAGTGTAGGTATTTGATCTAGTAGTGCTGGGTTAGAGTGAGGATGCAACAGCATATTCCGTTTATCAGTAAGAGTCACAAGGAAAGCATTTTCTGTTTGGTCAAATTACGTCAACTGAAACACTGCAGTATTTCTAAAGCTACTAGTTAGCCATTGCTTTTGATGTTTCAATTCACATGGGATGATTACGGAATTTAGCCATGCAACACAGAGTTCATTAACTGTTGTTTAAACGTGGGTTAATTAATCCCTTTTAAAATAGAGATGCAGGTTTTCTTTTACTTTTCTTAATGTGGAGGCGAAGGCTCTAATTAAACAAGATTATAAAGCCTGTATATCCTCAAAACATTACTCAACATTCCTGAATGTTCAGTACTTGCCTGGCCTGATTACATTTCACCTGCTCAATCCTTAAACCGTTTACCAAATCTGTGAAGGTGAGACCGCTTTGTTATTGTTTCATTTGGAGATTGGCCCGTTCTAAAAGATACCGTATAAATCAATGCATATTTACAAAATTGATATGAGATAAGATTTGCATGATTGAACAATCCTAATGATAATGTTTGGTAAGATTATCTCATCTAAATGACAACGATAAGGTTGGTAAGTTATTTGTATGATTATGAGCACTATAAATACTGTGCTATCTCTAAATCACAACTATAAGTGGATGGTACACAATGTTCAGCTTTCGGTTTGCCTCAAGCTCCTGCAGGTGGAGCAGTTGTCCCAGCTCTGGATTCTTCCCTCGATGGGCAAGGACAAGGATAGTCATCTCAGCTCTCTTTACCCTCAGGCTTTTCACTGAATAATATACTGTCTCACCATGTGTCGGGGTGCCGGCCTCTCACACAGCCATTGCCTGCTAAATTATTTTGTCTGTGCAGTATACTGCTTCTGCTTAGACCTTCTCTAATGACTTTCTGTATGTCCAGAAATCTGCTTTTATTAAGTCCGTATTACACTGTGGTACACTGTATTACTGTAAACTCTCTTCGCTCTGTTAATTGTTTTTTTTTATGTAATCAGCCTGTAAGAATGGTTTGATGGTGTTAACCCTAGGTTTTTAATTTTAATGTTTTTCTGTAATCTATTTGTTTGAAAACATTTAGATAAAGATTAATCTGTTACATTTGTTCTGATCCCCACCAAAAACTAGCTATTTCAGCAAAACATAAATAAAATAAAATCTTCTAATTTTGAAAATAGCTTAAATAGTTTAAATGGTAATCACTCCTATGCGAATTTTCACTGTGACTCACCTTAAATAGGTGGTTTACTGAAATTACAAAATGACATGACATTATTTGGGTCAACTATGCCTTTAAGTGCTGTTGCACTATGCCTTTAAGCACTGTTTATTTCTGTCAGACTTCAGTCATATCAAATATTCACCTTTATTGTACCGCTCTTTGTTCTTTATAGCCAAGGGTCTGATGGGACCTGTACATAGAGGCAATACTAATATTACTGCAGATAAGGCGAGCCTTTCAAATATTAATAATCACATTTTACGGCTGGTCATAAATGGCCTTTTAAGTTCTGAGGGGGCCGGTGCAGTTATGTACGGTTAAATATGTCTAGCCAGGGCCGTATGAACAGCATTCTGCGTTCACACTTTCAAATGTTTTATAAGAAGGCGCTGAATATGTGATTTTGTGATATAAGAAATCAAAAATGGAGACACTGATGCAGTAGTCTATGTCACTGCCTCACAGTGCAGCTGCAACACTGCAACAGGAAGTTACATTTCTGGAGGTGGCATGGCGGCAGTACCCGAAAGTTCCGTGTGAATCGGCTCAGCGCCGCCTGGGGTGTACGGCGGGGATGTCGGACAAGGCTACTTCGTCTCGCTGCGCCCCTGGGGATTCTATTTGGTAGATCAGACACCTGCGAGCTCCGTCTTTCATGTTGGCTGGGGAATGTGTTCTCCTCCAGCGAGTGTGTGCCTGATCTTCAACTCTCCCAGACCTGTTGTGAAGTTGTTGAGATGAGACCAGGCTAAATGATCAAAGGAGGCAAACGTCCCTTCTAGGTATAAATCCCCCAACACTGTGGATCCACAGGATAAGGATCTAGGATAAAGGAGGGGCAACAAAGGGGTCACATGCTATCAGGGTCAGGAATGACAGTGGTCTGAGGTCAAATGCTTTAGTTAGCTTCCAAGAGGGATTGTGCTTTATATAATGGGATTATAAATATGAAACATTCACATGTTTACGTTATTGTTAATTTCAGTGATGAGAAATTTTAAAAACGAGGCGAGGAAAATATATGGGTCACTAGAAGACACATAACGTGTATCGATTCATTTTAAACGTCCAAATCACTGCTTATGAAGAGTTAAATAATGTACCCATGCGCACAAACACAGACACAAACACCTACAAGCCAAACATGCTGGCACGCACACACACAAACAGACCAGACACACCCATAGGTATGATATAAGACACAGAGCAGCATCTATGTGCTACCCCCCCTTAAATGAGACCCTTGGGAAAAGACTCTTCAATCTACTTCAATCTATTGATTTAGGACAGAACAGGGTCGCTAATCGCTGGGTTATCACTCCACTGTGGCCTGATACGACACTTCCTCACATACACACACACACATCAATATGTATGACATTTTGCTCCGCTCTGCTCTCCATTGAGTTTCTGTGTTGATTTAAATACTCTTCTGTTGCCTTTAGTAGACTTTAAGTAGACCTTAACAGCTAATCAGCAAAGTCACAAGGAAGAGAAATAATAATAATAATAAAAACTGCAAGCGAAGCATTAATTCACAAAAGGAAAGGGGTAGCTAGCTCCAACATTGGGTTACCCGGACAAAGAAGACATTTGACTGGGCTGGGTGAGAGCGGCCCTCCCATTGGGTTTGGATGGCCAAGAGACCAGACGTGGCAGAACATAAAGCCTGGATTTCAGGGTAGCCTGAAGGCGTGTGTGGGGGGGGGGGCAGATCTCCCTGCTGCCTACGAGGTACGCACCATTGTTTAATGGTGTGTGTGAACGTCATCTGGAAGCCAGTAGCATGTGAGGACCAGGGTTACATGGAAGAGTTCAGTTGTATAAGTTGCAGAGGTTTGATGGCAAAAGCCCTACCTGATGCCCGCCCAATGCTCACCTGCTAAGTAACCAGCAAAGAAGCTTACATTTAGTAAGTTGCATATTTTTTATCACTTACCATACCCCTCTGCCTCTTTGGGACCTTGTTGCACTACTCCCTTGTACTACTCTGACACTGCCTTGCTATGCCTGATAATGAATGTTTTCAGCTGTTAAAGGTATGCGTCTACCTCAGGAACCTCACCACTACTATCCCTGCATTTCAGTTGCATATACACCTTGTACATTCAATTGGCCTCTTTGCACATTTAGAATTGCCACTGTGCTTGCATTTTTACAGTTGTTACACATGCAGGTCTACCTCGGGACCTCATTGTTGCTATCTCTGCATCCCAGAGTGTGCACATGCTCCCTCAATACATCACTCCTTCATTTGCCTCATTTGCATATCTTGAATGCCTTTTTTAAAATGCCATTTGTACCCGAACAACTATTATCCCACTTGTAACATTCACTATACCTAATACTTGTAACATTTCTGCCCTCCTCTATTTGCCTTATTGCACATTTAGTATTGCCATTTGCCTTCACTGGACATCTACACATTCCACTGGTAATACACATATACTTAAATGCTTGTAAATACATTTTCTGCCCTCTATTAGCACTTCTGTTTAGATGCTAACTGCATTTCGTTGTACGGTACTTGTACTTTTCAATGACAGTAAAGTTGAATCTAATCTAATCTATTGTAATGGGGGGAAACGGGCAAAGTTGTTTAAACATCAGCCAGTGAGGATGCAGTGCCTCTCAGCTTCATTCCAGAGCATCCTGGTCACTTTTGTCTTCCTGTTTTACTTAAGATGCACATGTCAATGGGTCCACCATGTTTCATGGGTGGTGACAATGCAATAGTGTACATGTGTTGTCCACTTTTATTCCGATGATATCACAAATTCCCCAAGGACTAATTCCTTAAAGGGTGTGCTGTGCACACACACTTAAGTGCATGCACCTGTGTATGTTAAGTGAAATGTAATCACTAGAGGTCTTCTTTTAAGTATTTGTTAAAGAGATGGTTGGGGACTGTGGCAGTGAGGCACTTTATCTAATTTCACAGAGTCAGGTGACTTTATCAAAACCGTTTTATGTCTCCCTACGCAGTTTAAAGGAAACTGCTAATCAATCAATCAATCAAATGTATTTATAAAGCCCTTTTTACAACAGCAGTTGTCACAAATTGCTTTTCGTAAAACACCCGGCCTTAACTATTGTTAGTGTGACTGGATTCAACATGTTGCTGATAACAGTATTCTTCCTTGCCCAACAAGTGATCTTTTGCTTCATAAAACGTGTTACTATACAAAACGTATTGCCATACAAAAGTTCCCAACTGGAACGATGACATTTGTGTGTGTGTCATATTTGTACTTCTTTTTGCTGCAACACTGGGTTCAGATGTAAAACACACCTAGGTCTCAGACTGACTTCTCTGAGGGAATAAATGTCAAATAAAAGTGCACTAACTTTAGTCAAGATAAGGTTGAGCTGATAAACAACTGTTCGATTTTTTCATAGCCGTTTTCGCTGATCTTCACCACGGTGTCAATGGTCATGGAGGGCACAGGTAAGCATAGGTTAAGCATAGGTTAAGCATAGGTTAAGCATAGCTAAAGCATAGGTTAAGCATGATCACAGTGGACCGACAAAATTCATACTTACTGTTGTAATTGTTTGTGGTTTGTGAAATTAAACAATTACATTAATATATACAGTCCATACATTATTTTTCAAACTGAAACGATCACTAAACCTCCCCTTCCCCTTGATTAGTGTTTCCCAATCCTGGTCCTGGGGACCCCAAGGGGAGCATGTTTTTGTTTTAACACTCCCAAACCTGATTCAAATGTTGCTTACACCTCTTACACACTTGATTGACCTCATCAACCTGTCATCAAGTCATTCATTTGCATCAGGTTTGTGAGTGCTAGGGCAAAAACTAAAACGTGCTCCTGTTTGGGTCCCCAGGATTGGGAAACACTGCCCTAGATACATACATAATATTGTATTTGATCATCCAAAAGTAAAGATCAACAGCTAACAAAGGCATTATAGAAGTCTTCACACCAACACCCGCATTAGAAACAATTGAAGTTATACAACAGACAGAGAGACAGACAGAGACAGGCAGGCAGGGTCCTAGTCTGCAGACATCAGTCCATCTCAATCACCCTGGTGCTTGAACCCTGTCCTGGCATTTCAAGGCTGCGCTGAGAGATTGAGTTACCAAGGGCCCGAGCCTGGCTCCGGTAAACCCAGTGTTATCGTCCTACAGATACAGCTGACAATATTCCCATGGGTGTTGTCAGTCCTACTCTAGTGCCCATTATTTTGAATTCCATTGTTAGCTTTCTTACTGCTAGTGCAAATAAAAACCCAATTATGGCTCGCTCAGCCAGTGCAATAAACTCAATTTCATATATTTGGATATTCCTTCAGTTTTAAAATCATTTCTGGGGACTGGGCTGTGGAATAATTACATTTAATTTTAGATATGGGGGGAGGACAATTTGTGGATATAATATCGTGAAATTGTAGATTTCAATGAGTTGGAGGAGAGAATGATGTACAAACAGCAGTCATATAATTTATTTTCCCCAAGAAATGTGAGTTGCCGGTTTTAAATATTGCCAAAAAAGAGATGCCTTTCTTCATAGAATTCCCATTTGTTTAAAGGTACATGAAAAACGGACTCTCGTTGCCGATTAACAGCTTTTTAGGCAATGACGATGCCCTGCCATATTAAGAAAGATAAATCAAGCTATTTTATGAGTTGCAGCTCAGCTATTGCTTGTGATCTTTATTTTATTATTCTTTTTTTTTTTTGGGGGGGGGGGGGGGAGTTAATGCACTGAAATGTGGAAACGTGTCTCCTTTCCAATGTAAGCATACTGTATCATACCCACCCATTCATACTGAGAAAAGTGATAAGTAATGCAATGAATCAGCTTTTATCTCTACAGGCTTTTTATTCTAAAGAAACAAAAGGATTTTAATTTACCCAGGTCAGTGAGCCAACTGCTCTTTTCTCTCCCAACCTCCTAGTTGGCGTGATGAAAGGTCGGTCAACTTGTAGTAAATCTTACGAAATTAACCCCCCTGCGATTGATCTTAGCCTGAGCCTTTCTCTGGATCGCAAAATAAGGAACATTTTTGTGTTACCTGACTGCACAGTGTGCTATCTCTGGGTTTTGAAAGACTTCCCATGTGCTCCCTCTCCACAAATGTCCATTCATGTCTATGAAAATGTTTGTAGTGTAATGTTTTGTGAAAATCTGAAACCTGAACCTTTTCCCCCAAACAGAATAGAAGTGAAGAGTAAAGATACACATAGTGTATATCTAAATAATGGGCAGCCTGTAGCAGAAGGTAGCTGCTGAGAAAGCTCTTGTTTTATTCTTCAGAAAGGATTTATTCCTACTTGATCCTGTACTTTTTAAGTGATACCATACTCCCTTGGGATTCATAAGTGAAAAAGGCAAAAAGTATGATATAGGAAATGGAAAACCAGTGTGCAATAGATTTTAAAACATTAACAAAAAAATGTGGATATGTCTTGACAAATTTAGGTCATGGTCGACAGTGTGGAGGAAGTATAATGATCACACACTTCAAATTAATGAAATGATCTAGAAACAACAGTAGACACTGAAAAGGTTAGTAATGTACTTCTGTTGCACAACAGAATTGCTACATATTCTGTTAATATAACATAAAAAATTGTTTAGTTGAGAAACTTTTGAGAACCACTGGACTAAAGCACCCCCCCGACCCCCCATGTTGCAATCATTTCAAAATGACTGTATGCAAGTTCCACAAAGTAAAGGATGCTTTTTGGACTGAAATCACTTTCCACAAGTAGGATTTCAGAGTGCAAGAAGCTCTAGGTGACCTCCCAAACTAGATGACCCAGCCACAACCCCCCTAACACACACCCTGTCTGCTCTCCCTTGTCTGCGTGGGATTACGTTTTACCTGTAAATCAGCGAGGGTTTCCCCTTCTAAATCTCCCTCTCCTCTCCAGCCTTCTCTCTTCTCCTCCTCTCCTCTGCTAAGCCCAGCTGACTCTCCACATACAGTTGCTGGATTGTGCCACTGGACAGTCCTCAGTCGTGGAGCACAAGGCTGCTGCTTGTGCTCTTCTGGGCTCCCCAGCCCCCTCACACTTTCTCCCTCGTCCCCCTCTACCCTCTCGCCTCTCCCTCGTCCCACCAGGGCCGTCTTGCGGCTGCAAGCACCGACTCTGACGCCTGCCCCACTGACACATGGGTAAACAAACGCTGGCCGGCTTGGCGTCGTTCTCTGACAATAAGGGATTTCTCCCGTCTTCTCGCCGGGGCCCAACAAAGGCTATATTGATGCTGAACTCCAATCGGCTCAGCGGGAAGGAGGGAGGAAGAGGTGCTGTCCGGTTGAGGAGGCCGCTGGAGCGTGTGGGAGGCTGGGCAGTTCACCTCTCATTTCAAGTGAAACAGTATGGCCTCTTGTACGACAGTTAGTTCCAGGTCATAATTTTTGCAGTGACCAGAGCCTCATTTCCCAGAGGCTTTGTATCTTTAAGATCATCTTATGAATGATCCTTACAATGTACCTTTAGTTACCGTGCCATTTTCCCAGAGCCTTCCTTGGTAGACAAGACTCTCAGAATACACTGGGACCACTCAAGGTTGTGCTGGTTTTTGTTAATGGGCATTATCACGAGGATACTTTTTTAATTTGGGTAATGTAAAGGATCTAATGGTAACTTGTGGACTTAGTCTTGTTTGATACACCTGACAGAACAAGAATTGTTTTGCAATGCAACATTTTGTAATTTTGCAACATTATTAGTTAATAGTTGAATGCGTTTCAGTCGCTATTTGTCGCACCAACTCTAATCGACAAAAGAAAAAAACACGAAGTCAAATTTTGTCATTTCCATCCATATTTTCTAATTAGATATTGCGCATTAAAATGCATGGATAGAAATATCTGTTGTCCCATTGCATATTTAGGCCTGTGTTTGAAAATAAAATCGTCCATAAAATAAAACATTGTTGTTCATGTTTAACTGAATTAATCAACTGAGCGTTGAAATTCGTTTTGCTACGAGAAGGCCTACATATAATAGTTTTAGAATGAGCTATTTCAAACAACTGGCCTATAATAATATGTGCAGCTGAGTGAGAGGCGAAATGTTAAGATGAGGTTACGTTACGATAGTTTGCGGTTGCATTTTGTGAAGAGCAATTAACAACATGGATTTTGTGGGAGTTCCCACGCCGAACACAACTGCACCGCTCTGGGCACATTTTGGTTTTAGGCCAAATTAAGCAATTATTTGGAGAAGTCGAATTGTTGGATTGCGGTCAAAAGCGTTTCCGGATTCACCATGTGTATTCTTACGTTATTATTTGTCTTACACAATGTCATACATTTAACAATATGGACAATTAAATCGTTAATCTCAAGTATTTCTGTGACAACTAATCGTCAACTAAAATGTCATAATCGTGACAGCCCTACTGTAGAAAACATAATTGAACTAAGAAGAAAATGACTTTCATTAAATTATCTGTGCTTATAACTTTCCAAAGTCAAACGTGCTGCTCCCCGGTGTAAAAGTCCCTTATTCAGACTGAAAACATATTGTACACGTTTGTAATCTAAATATTGTGCATAAAGATAAAAATGATTGCTACCTTGCTCAAATAATTGCAACAGCCCTACCTCTGTGGCTGCTGTATTCAGTTTAGTCTCTCAGTGGCGCAGCGAGGTGAGGCCAGGCCGGGTGCAAGATGGCCTTATACGACCCCCCACTCAGAACAAAACCTGCAAATCTGATCCTGCCGTAGATTACGCTGCTGTCTGATCGTGATAAGAGAATAGAAACACACAATGCAGGCCCGAGTGGAACACCTTACAGTAACTCCACTGCTGGCTCTCTTGCCAGCCTTGCAAGTACGGTAGGCCATTTTCGAATGAATAAATGTTAACATGGATATTTGCAACAAGTTCAGCAGGCTGCAGACACAATGAGTAGGGCCTAAATCCTTCACAAACCCAGGCTCACAGAGAAAGGAGATGGACTGGTCATCCTGCGCTTTACTCAGCAGCGTGGCTGTCAAGAAGGACATTCCTCGTCAGGGGTAATTGGTATTCGTCGCCGGTGGTAACTGTCTCGTAGTGGCTGCCCTGGGCAACTCACCTCTCTGATGGTTGAATCTTCTGCTGATGCCACCCACCACTGATGTGTTGATGGCCAGCGTTTTCTCCCCAATGGGCATATGCCGCGGCTGGGATGTGTGGTCTTTTTGACCAAAACTAGTCAATTAAAAATATAAAGGCCTGTTAGTGTGCTTATGATGCAAACATTGTTTCAGCACCAGGGAACTGGACAGGTTGCCCAACGAGGGCCTTTAGAATAGACCTCAATTAACCATCCAGGATTAGATTTTAATAGAGTTCAGACAGAAAACACCACGTATGAGTTTAACCATATATTATAGAACTTATGTACAGCCCTATACATGCAAGTCTTGGTGTTAGGTTCTGCTCCTTTAGGGTAACTCATTGTCATCACATGATTGTATATACGATACTAACACAAAAACATACCTTTGATATTATTTATGCAATTCCCATGGCAGTGAGGAAGGTCCCCCCCCACCCAGCAAGTTGCAGGATTCCAAATAAATGAATAAATGAACAAACCATTCTCTTTAACCATTAACTAATAACAATCCTCCATTACCTTTTCATTGAGTAATCATTTGCCTGAATTGCTCCATTGAGCAGGGCGTTGATGGCCTTGGAGAGTAGAAGTTAGCTTCATTTGAAACATTAGCTGGGCTCTGAGGGAAAATGGATGAATGTAATCATGGCTCTCAACGCTATGTAACTGAAGTGCAGATAATAGAGCCATGACAACCAATGTCCTAAATGAAACACTTTCCCCAATATAGGACACTTAATTGAACCATAGCTCTGTATGGGCACTGACTAGTGACCCACAGCAGAGAGAGAGAGAGAGAAAGAGTGTTTCAAGCATGATTCCAGTTGGGTGAGTATTGTTTTGGGGTTTCTTTTCTCAGCTCTTCATTCTATGATAAAAACACAAACTTAATGCATTGACATTCAGTGGGAATAGGACAGGACAATATTACATTTGGAATTATAACCGTTTACAGGCCTTCAAATGCTTAAATGGTGCTATGTAGGACATTCTATTCCCTGAACCTAAAGGACAAAACCAGAAACACTTCTCTTGACTTGGAAGGATCGTCTGCCATGGTTGTCTTTAATACCCATCTCTTGAATACATGATAGGATGGGGCCTCCTCCCTTTTTCCAGGCCACATAATAAACAAGTCTATACAACAACTCTCACCACAACCACACACACACACACACACACACACACACACACACAAACACGCACTTAACCCAGGCCACATAATACACACGTTCATACAGCAACTCTTACCACAACCACCCACACACTCACACCATATGCTCCCAAATGCAACAACAGCGTCCTACTCGGCTCACACACTCGTGGAAGCTTCCAGATACTCTTATGGAATCCTGTGACCTGGTGTGTATCGGTGGGCATAAAAAATATCCGGAGATGTTTAAGTTTTACTTTGGGGAGATGTTTAAATTTTAGTCTGGGGAGATGTTTGTGTTTTAGTATGGGGAGATGATTTAGTTTTAGATTGGGGAGATATTTCAGTTTAAGTTTTCCGTGTGGTTTCCTGCGCAACGAACTGACCAGTTGCAATGAAATACCTACATTTGGTGATGAGTTCTAAAGGACTTTGTTGAAACTTCAGAATAACTTTGCAGTGGCTGACATCAATTAAAGGTGCATTCTGTGATTTTTTGCCGCTGGTTATAGAGCTGGCGATGTTAACCCAAAATGGGTATCAGAAAACGATGTACTATGTATGTGCTGATTTCTGCCCCAAGACCACTTCATATCAACATTGGAATTTCATGGCTTACTGAGGTATGATGGTGAATCTACTTATATATTCCTCATTTGCACGTATAAATGGCATATACATTGAGCGTCAATGTATGCTGTCTATAATCGTTGATAAACAGTGGTTGAATGTGGGAGCCTTATCACTTTTTACCCACATTCTAATTTTTAATCTTAAAGTGCCTGGTTAATTTACACCACTTTCTATGAAATTGAATCTAAAGATTTAGGTCTGCTTTGTTCACTTAAACCCCAGATGTAACCTCCTGGCCTCCTGAGGGTAGATTTAGGCCAAAGGTTGACCATTACAGCAATGAATATCAAGAGACTGAAATACAAATCTTTCCTGGGTGTCATATTTTACAGTTTTTCATCAGTGGCGCCGGCAGCTGTAATCCTGCACCGCATTATTATTTTCTTTTTTTTTTTACATAAAATAAATTTGTGACAACAGCAGATCCTGACTTTGGATTATTTTATTTATGTAATAATGTGCTTTTTTAAATAATGTTAAATGTGAATAATGACATTTTTGGCAGTGTCCACTCAATAACGTTACCCTAAGCAAACGAACACTCAAGCCGTTTGACATTTGAAGGCCGATGTTTGGTGTTAAAGTCACTGCCTAGTGGCTATAGGGCATTGCCTGATCAACATTTTTCTTGCTTAATCGTTACTGATGTTGGCAATGTTGCATTTAGCTTACCAGTGTTTTGTGTGCAAATAAACGGAAATGAGCGAACGAAAACACTTTAGCATTTTCAACCTTTTGAAAATAGAAAGCGAATCTTGTCCTGCAAGATTTTAATGCAACGGGGAGACGCGGAACGAACTTCAAATAGGTAGGAAAGCTATTCATTTTATCTTCCTATCTGGCTTTTCGGACTGTGTATTGTAGCACCTGGGTTTGGCCTTGCTGTTGCATATTGTTGTTATAGCTCTAGGCCTAACTGTTTTTATGATGACGCTGCTAAATGAGGGAATCCGTTGAATTTTATTGCACGTTTCTGTGTGCTATAAAAAAATCAAAAAAATGACATCAATCTCTTGCTCGCTCACTCGCTCGGTGAGCAGATGTGCACGCGTGGGAACCTAGACGTTAAAGGCGGCACACAAGTGGGCAGGCGGTCATTGTGCGTACTATGAAATAGAATACTGCCGGCGCTGCTGTTTATCATTACAGGATGTTAAATTGCAATTTAAGGTCAATATTCCCACCGGTCACACAGACTGAATTCCCTGTAAACACTGCAGTGACTCAGTGAACTTCAGCCAGACAGGTTGACTGGGACCCTAGCATGACCTTTGGGCCAACTAGTCACTGTCATATTTGTGGAATACTTTTTTGAAATTCGCTTTGCCTTAACGTACTATGTACTGATATTCTGAATCATGATAGGTATGTCCGGCTTTAGTGACTGTGTACTTACGTTGTCTAGGACGCAATGGCACATTTAAGATGTCTAATTCTGCATTGTTTGGTGCTATTAGTTTAAACAAACCCAAAACAATCAAGGGAATGACTTGTTTAGACGTTTGTTTAAATGTAGTTTTACTTAACACTGGAAAAATAAAACAACACAGAAGAGTTTAAAAAAAAAAGCATATGGTTATATGTTTTTTAAGCAGAAAACGAAAACCAAAGAGAAATTAACATACATCAATGGAAAAAGGAAGAACAGGCAAAAAGAGAAGACACTCTAATTCCCTCCCACTCCCAGCCAGATATCCCCCTACCCCCACCCCATTGACCCTCCCACCCTCCAGGGAAGCATCCCTCCAAGCCTTCACCACCCCATCGTGCATCCCCCCATGTCTCCTATTCCCTCCCCTTTCCTCCCAATTCCCCACCCCACTACTGCAAGCACAAAAGCCCCATACAAGAACAAAGGTGCATTGAAGGCATTGTCTATAAGACAGGGGTGTCAAACCAATTCCACGGAGGTCCTAGATTATGCTATTTTTTGTTTCCCCCTTACAAATGGTGTCCAACTGAGACATATGCAACAATATGCATTATTAACTTATTAGCGACCTAATTAATTACTCAAGTATGAGGTATAAGAGCAGAAATCTGCAAAACCTCAGCCCTTTGAGGTGTTTGACACGTCCCAAATATGGGAGGCTGACAGATCTTATGACGTGAATAAATTGTCACTTAAGCAATTTGAATTCTCTGTAAATGTGGGGCCTTTGCCAATTTTCTGAGCCATAACTGATGGATGGGAGGATTGTTTGGCCAAAACACGACCGTAAGAAGTACGTTGTTGTTACGGTTTGGTATCTCTCTTCAGGGCTTTTTGGGTGCCCTTGGATATTCTCAGTATATTCAGTGGGGGTTCTTGGTCAAACAAAGTCTCAAGGACTTTAAAGAAAATCTCAGCCTCCAGACCAGTATCCATGCAGGTTAGAGCACAGGACAAAGCAGTGGAATAGTGTGCCCTCTGCAATGGATATTAACCCCGGGCCCTTAAACAGATGAATGCAGAATGAGAGCATTCTGATGGGTTTACTGGGATGTGGATAAAACCATTACCTTACCTCCTGTCGTGCCGACATACTTTCAAGCCTAATTTCTCCCAACATCCGTGACTAAATAAACGTCAGTTGGATCACCGTGGATACGAGGGATATGGGGAACAATTACTTTGATGCGCTGGTCTTTGCTGCACTGATTTTTTTTGGATGAATGGATGAATCACACACTGATTTCGCTAATTCCCCTGATCGGAAACAGATCAAAGGCAAATTTGGAATGGGACAAGACTTGATGCTGACATACTGTAGCGGGCGTGATGCTTTGTGACAGCATGATTCCTGCAATTTGGGGGCCTCTGCATGCGTCCCCCTCATGATTGTCCTTCGTCCAATCCAACCATTGCATCGTGAAGGCTTTCAAAGCAGGGGTTTAAATTACAATCAATTTAAATGTGTAGCCAAAATACGACTGCTTGGTTTTACCATCTGAAATCATTGGCGGTAAAATGAGTGGCCTATAACGTTTCCCTTTTCTAGTTTCATTTGTTTTTGTGGCAAAATGTATAACCACATGACTTCTGGTGACATGGTTTTCTGGATTAATCACAATAAAGCATGGCTCCTTTTATTTTTTTTACCAGAACAACCTAAACCACTTTTTTCCACTCATCCAACACGTACGGTATTGGTTCTGAACCCCAACCTACTATGGCCATGAAGGCCAGGACCGAGGCCTTCACCATCTCAAAACTTTATACCCTCATGACGCAAGAACCACATTGGGGACATATAGTGGTGCCCTATATATTTGCTGCCTTTGAAAAAGCTGCTCACCGCAGAGGCCTTTTACAAAATGGGGACAGTTAATGGTAGTTTTCTTATTTAATCACAGTTTGGGGACATTCCTGTCACTGTAGGACCTTGCTACCAGCCTTGTCCTTGTCGTAGTGTAGGCACTTTCAACCCGTGCCCATGGCCCAGAATCCTTCGTACGAGTGCTGATGGTTTTACCCCCGATTACCAAGGCTGGTCAGGCCTAACGTGAGGGGCGACGCTGAAGCAGCCGGTCAGCTGTGGCCTGGTCAGCCTGGCGCTCCTCCCTGTTGGGACCTCTGCAGCAACAGCATCCGGAGAATTCTGGAAACTGGACAACACGTCCTCATTCAAATCGAACCAACTTCCCCTTAACAAAAGAACGCTTCTGGATGAGCTCTGCCTGCGAGACGACCCGTCTCACCTCAGTGGCTAATCTTCTGAACAGCAAGCGTTCATAACGTAGCAACGGACTAAAGTCGTACGTTTGACTTGGGGCCCCGGTTTATGCCGTACAGATTTAATTGTTTTTGGTAGAACCTTTCCTGTAACCTTGCGGTAAAGGTGAGAATGTCCTTGCTAATTGCAACATTCACACCCACACACACACACACACACACACACACATAGTGAAACTACAATGGCATTATTTCGCAATATAAATCATGTTTGACTTATGATGTTTTCAGTTCACAGACACTTGAGAAACAGCTGGTGATAAGGCAAACATAAAACATTCATACTTGACATACAAAAAGCGCTAGCTGTTTTTTGATCTTCTGTTCCATGTCTATATGATATGTATTACCCAATTTTTGACAGGACAGAACAGAATATTGGTTTGTTACGTTAGTTTCTGTTTCATGGGAGTTTTTTTTTTTATGGGAGGTCAATGTACAATTCCACAGGATAAAATGTGTCTCAGTTCATGAGCTTCATGATTAACTTTAATTGTTATTGTGATACAATACTGTTATTGCCTATTTGTATATTCAAGTACTTCCGCCGGCATGAAATACTTTGTAAACCGTTTCCTTAGACACTTTGTAGTGGGTAAAACTTCAGTGTTGTCTGTAAGCCCACTTTAATATGCAGGACATGGAAGGGGCTAGAAAACACATAACCATGTGATTGAGTCAGGCAGTTGGAAAAAAAAAAAAACACATTCTCAAACCCTGTGATCAAAATGATTCAGTGCAGATGTATGCAGGTACTGCACGCCCCCCGCCCGCCCCCCGCACCCCCCCCCCGCCCCTTATAATTCAAACATTCTTCCGCCCACACACGTCTGATTCATGGTGCCATGCTTGAGTTAAGTGTCACTGTTTGTTTAAGACGTTTATCATTGACCACTTCTATTTCATTGATCTCGTTGTAGGTTTACCCAACAGGTTATTGCATGTCCCTCACACTCACTTTCATTTGTTTCAGTCTGCACTCTCTGTCCGAGAGGGCAAAACCTTGTTGAAATGTAATAACGTGTTGCAAAGACGGCAATTACTTTTTTAGTTCTGCCGAGTGGGTTTAGTAGTAAGTTCCACTGTGCTATGAGAAGACACATAATATAAAGCCTTCACAGTCTTACGTCGAACATCTCATGTCCCAGTGAGGACTGTGAAAAGACTCCCATAAGCCCACACAAGCACACTATCCCAGTCAAAAATCCTCTCATGTACTTTAGCACACAGAAACAGGGTCTACAGACACTGCCCTTCAGTTGTATTTTGTTGTGTTTTACATGTATTTGCCCGGTCCGGGTCTGTAATTTGTAGCTCATGTGTAGATTAGTTGGTAAACCATAGTACTCACATCAACAGAAGATGTGTGTTCAGTTACCACAGGGGACCAGGTTGGACATGTATGATGTGGGTTCAGTTACCACAGGGGACCAGGTTGGACATGTATGATGTGGGTTCAGTTACCACAGGGGACCAGGTTTGGACATGTATGATGTGGGTTCAGTTACCACAGGGGACCAGGTTTGGACATGTATGATGTGGGTTCAGTTACCACAGGGGACCAGGTTTGGACATGTATGATGTGGGTTCAGTTACCACAGGGGACCAGGTTGGACATGTATGATGTGGGTTCAGTTACCACAGGGGACCAGGTTGGACATGTATGATGTGGGTTCAGTTACCACAGGGGACCAGGTTGGACATGTATGATGTGGGTTCAGTTACCACAGGGGACCAGGTTGGACATGTATGATGTGGGTTCAGTTACCACAGGGGACCAGGTTTGGACATGTATGATGTGGGTTCAGTTACCACAGGGGACC
The DNA here is from genome assembly GCF_011004845.1 of Esox lucius. Lineage (NCBI taxonomy): Eukaryota > Metazoa > Chordata > Actinopteri > Esociformes > Esocidae > Esox > Esox lucius. Next base: position 26,426,395 of record NC_047571.1, on the reverse strand, counting down.
AGGTTTGGACATGTATGATGTGGGTTCAGTTACCACAGGGGACCAGGTTTGGACATGTATGATGTGGGTCCAGTTACCACAGGGGACCAGGTTTGGACATGTATGATGTGGGTTCAGTTACCACAGGGGACCAGGTTTGGACATGTATGATGTGGGTTCAGTTACCACAGGGGACCAGGTTTGGACATGTATGATGTGGGTCCAGTTACCACAGGGGACCAGGTTTGGACATGTATGATGTGGGTCCAGTTACCACAGGGGACCAGGTTTGGACATGTATGATGTGGGTCCAGTTACCACAGGGGACCAGGTTGGACATGTATGCGCTCACATCTGTAAGGAGGACAAGTGTGTCTGCTGAAAGACTAAAATGGACAAATAAATGAATAAACAAATGCATGAAGACCAGTGATTTTCTCAGCACAAGTCCCGTTTAGACAACCAGCAGAACGTCTACAACGTGTGAGGCATTTTACAACATCACCCGGCGGCGTCCACCTGCACGGTTGACTCATCAAAGCACCCGAGGTGTGGGCATTGGGGGGGGGGGGCAGTGTCGTGGTATCTAAGTGTACTTCTGGTGTGTGTGTGTGTGCCTGTGTGTAGGTGTGTAGGTGTGTCCCCGGCAATTAAACAAGAAAGACATTAAGATGGCTTCATGGTTAGCGTGTGAGCGGCAGATAAGATCTCGACTGAAGTGATTTTTATTACCCCAGACTGATTTGTTGCGCCCTCTTTTCCTCAGTGGAAGACGCTGAGTGCGGACCCTCCCCCAGGGGCCTCTTGGGTAATATTAGATGATGGAGTTTCCTGTTAAAGTGAAAACTGTGTGATTCCTGGAAAAGTAGTCATTCTGAAACGAAACTGTAAAAGTGACAGGTGTGCCCACGCCTTCATAGCGCCCATATACATAATAAACAGAGAACATGAACGAAGATGCTGGAGGCATCAGGCAAAAAAAAAAAACAGAAAAGGGAAAGTACCCGGCAAATTTACTGAGCTGAGTTTATGTAGCTGAGCGTTTGGTCAGTCAATGTCCACTGATGCTTCATGCACAGAGGACGGGTGACTGACCGAAAGCTCAGTTACAGTGACAGAAAGGTGCATCTGACTGGAATTAAAAAGTGTTTCCTATTTCTCCAATTTATGGGCCATGCAATGGATGAAAGGAACCATGAAAGTGTGATCTAAAGGAAATGTGTAGCCAGAATTTCCTTTTGGAAGAGGTCAAAAGGGGCAACTCCATTTGGACACATGTGATGCCCATATTGATAAATGAACTACTTATGTCATGTTATACCTTGATTTTGTACTAACAAATTCTGCTTATACCCTTCACTTTTATTAAAAGTATACCAGGATGCATTTTATATGCTAGACAAATACATATAGCTTGATTTGATTACATTTCTTGTATAATAATCCCTCTTACGCAGCCATTGAGACACAGCTAGATAGTTTAATCTTGTGGCTATACAAAGACAATTTGAAAGTGGTCTGTCTGTCAATGTTGGGACTAGGGGAGAGAGTAACAGAATCCTTTCAAAAATGGTTATCCTTTGATTACTGGTTTGGGTTATAATGATGAGTTTGTAAATCTTTGCTGAAAAACATTTTAAAGATTTAACTGTTCCCCAGTCCTGATATTGGCCAAGGATTCCCTGTCTATTTGCTACTTCCCTCTTTCTGCAGGCCAGCACGGAACATCGTCTTCACTGGTTTCTACACCTACACCAAGACATTGCTATTTCTCCTGGTCTGGTACTAATCTAGTAACTTCAGCATGTGATGCCTCTAGTGATGCGATACAGCTGTATTTATAGTGATGTGATAGCTCTAGTGATGTGATACAGCTGTATTCATAGTGGTGTGATACCTCTAGTGATGTGCTACAGCTTTATTTATGGTGATGTGATACCTCTAGTGATGTGATACAGCTGTATTCATAGTGATGTGATACCTCTAGTGATGTGATAAAGCTGTATTTTTAGTGACGTGATACAGCTGTATTTATAGTGATGTGATAGCTCTAGTGATGTGATACAGCTGTGTTTATAGTGATGTGATACTACTCTACTGATACAGCTGCCCGGTGAAGGCACTACCCAGCTGCGTTGGACCCATCATACATAATAGAAGAGTCAGTGCTGTTATCTTAGCAATGGGAGGGCGCACAAATTAGTAAATGCAAGGTATTCCTCAATAGTAAACGTTTTTTCTTCAAACAATTTCACTTCAGTTAAAGGTTTTTCTCAAATGTTGAGATCAACCTGATATAGAACAATATCAATGCTCTGTGGCACTCCATTATGTAACACTGTTATGCCACATGCAGCACGCACACATTAATGACTGGCACTTCACTTTCTGTTGCCTAGTGACCCAAATCCCAAATGGGACCCTGCGGAACCCTATCTAAATGGTCCCAAATGCCACACGAAGGACTCTGGTTGAAAGCAGTGCACTACGTGGGGAAAAAGGGTGGAATTGTTCCCATACTTCACCCCTGCATACAGTCATTAGCTCACTTGACAAGCTGTCAACCTGTTTGCCGTCCACTCAACGAACAGGGAAGCCAACACGTGCAATGTCCCTCACAACAAGGGCTCTTGCCACTGTGGTAATGCGTGTCTCCCTCTCATGCGACGTGAAGGGACAGACGCACTTAAGCCCTGAGGATGTGAAGTGTTCTGTCTGAGTGCCATGGCTAAGCCTTTCTGTACGGAAAGACTTAGAGGAGCAAGTCACTGCCAGAATATTATCATGGCTGCAGATCAGGGCTAGTTTGTCGAGTCTCTTTTTATTTTTCACCTGTATTAAGAAAATGGATTTTACCGTTTTGCTGTTCTGAGCTGTTTTCCAGGATGTGGTGTAATGGCCCGTAGTAAAATTACTTGATAACCCTGGAGTGGAGTATAAAGATTGGGTACCCTTCCTTTAACATACTGTATACTGTGCAGCGATGCCAGGAATTATACAAAGATATGCAAACAGAGTTAAAGTAAATTCACCCTTCCTTACCTCTATAATTGCTATTAAAACAGTATTAATGTGGAATTACTCTAAGTAATTCTATTACGTTGTACTTGCTTTGGTAATTCGACCAAGGATGTCGGCGGTTGACAAACACCAAACCACAGACTACCAGAGGGTAATGGCGTCTCATTCTTCCCAGGCTTATGTCTCAATGCGTGGCCCCTGTTCCAGTGTCCCTCCAGCCTGGGCCGTGCTAACATAACCCACCCTTAACTTTACCCCCTTGTCCTCCCTGGTTCTCAGAAGGAGCCTCTGGGCATGCACAAGAGGCAGAGCTGCCCATCTGCACTCTACATAACATGCCAGCTCAGCAACAGTGTGTCAGAGTCCATAGGGAGCAAGCAGGTTGCCTTGTCCTTGTATAGAAAAAAAGGTTCCACATTTTTATGTGGTTATTGAAATGTGTCCTTCTCTATTTCTCCAGTGAAAAATAGTTGTTTGCTTTCTATAATACTTCTGTCCTTGGAGGATGGCGCAAAGTAATGTGATTTCACGTGAAATGATAAAGATCTAATTCAGCCATGGTTTGGAAGAGAAAGATGACGACCTTCATCTTCTCAAAGCCCCACCCATGACATCCAGGGCCTAAAACTACCCCAAATGAACTAGCAAAATGCACTCAGGTTTCTGTGGTTTGCAATCACACCTGCTACAGGATGTGCATATTGGAAATGGAAATTAGGGCGACCACAAGTATTAATACAGGTTTTTATCTTTGAGCTAACTGACGAGTACAGATCTATGATGTCTAATTTACAGTCCAATGTCACATAGAAAACAATTCATGTTTGCATGAATTAATGTAAACACGGAAAATTCAGCTTCATGATCGAACTAATTGAGTTTCATATAATGGTATAGGAACGGTTGAGAAGACACCTCAGTGCAGAAGTGAGGAGTAACTATGACTGACTGTCAGACGAACAAGCTGCCTTAATTCGAAGAAACCCGAGTGGCTTTAAGGTTAGTAGGGTAAGCAGACTTCAGAATGATGCCCAGTGACACAGCTGTTACATCCAAGGTCTCTGTTAGATACTTGTGCTGTGAAGTGGGAAGGTCAACCAGAAAGTTACTATTCTACAGAGAAGGGGAACATTTCTAGATAAAGGGACCTTGAAACATCTTGCAACAGTTTTGTTGCAGCCTCACTAATGTCTGCAGATGTGGTACAGTAGCTCCCTGGGAGTCACTGGGAATTACCTACACACAGTGGATTCATAAATTGTGTTGTAGTACTATATGTGGACGTGATTTGTAGAATTTAATGTCCAAGTGCCCATTTTGCTTGTCACTGTCTTACAGCCCTTGTCCCCCAAAAGACCACAAAGGAAACAGATAAGGGTATAGGAATGTAAAAATGTGGCCATATTCAAACATTATCCAAAATATGTGATTATTTAGCAGTATTAATGTGTGAGTTACATTTAATCCAATGCCAACATGAGACCACACAAGATGGCCAATCGCAGACATGTTAAAACCTTTGTAAAACCAGTTAGGCAGAGGGCGAAGGGGAACAACGAGAAACGGAGGCGGTTATGTAACCGTGGGATTATGTAGATTAGTGTAATCTGAGCGAAGGGTTGTTCATGAATCACTTGATGGAATAGCCGCCTGCAAAAATGCTTGCAGAAACACATTTACAGTAAACATAGCCAGTCAAAACGAGAACTCTTACCACTAAAACGGTCCTTCCAAAAATTTGTATGACCACAGCATAAAAAGTTTGCTAAATCAAAATTTAAAGCACAAATGAATGTGTGCACAGTTAGTGAATGAGGGCCTTTTCTCCTCCATGGAAACTACCTAATTATAAGCTCCATTTGGAACCAGATAAAAACTGTTAATGATCCATGCATAATGTAAAATACAAAGTTTTTTTAAATATTCTCTTCCGGTGTTTGGTATTTTGTGAAAAATACACGAAACATATATGTTTACGTTACTGTGAACCATATTTCAAATAATGAGCCACTACGACACCTGAGCAGTCGATAGCACAACACTCAAGAAGCTGCTTTCATCCAAGGAGTGTCAAAACGAATAACTCCATCGGACTGCATGTCTCCGTGGAAACAGTCAGTCAGTGACAGCTGTCAGGCTGAAACACACCCATTTGAGTGATGACCTCCACTACCAATGATAGGTGTAGGAACAGCATGTTCAAAAAACACTCTTACCCCACAAATAATTGTACCTCTTTTCAGAACAGCACTGTGACGCAATTTCTTTACAAGGGTCATCTGTTTAGGGAGCTAATTCACCAAATTGATTTACATTTGTCAAAAGGCCATAACTTTGTCAATCAAAGCCCGAAAGCCAACAGCCTGTGAACACCTCAAGCCTTTTGCCCCCGTGGGCCATTACTAATCTACAATGTGCTAATTGCAAAGCTGTATTAACGGAGACACACTGAAGCCCTTTCTATACCTGGTGCTAATATGCTAACTTTAGATTGTACCCACGTGTAAAGAGGTGTAGATGATTTGAAGACCAATCTTCCAGCCCACCTCCAGAGGTAGTCAGGCCTACACTGGATCTTCCCTAATTGTAACTCTTCTGTACTTTCATCAACCGTAATCACGGAGAGGTGGCTGTGCGTTTGTTCCAAATGAGACAGTCCTTTGCCGTACCCATGTCATCAGACAAATTACATTTACAGGGCTGGAGTGGTGGCGGGGGACGCATATTCGATGAACATCTGAATTCTCGCTCACATTTAAAACTGAAAATTTGATTATAGTTTAAAATCCTAACGTTGTCCACCTCAGTTGTTGTTCTTAAAATTGAAGACCAGTACATAGAAGGCTGCATCAACAGAGACTGGGCCCCTACGCTGCCCTTCTGCTCCCCCCAACAAACCTTCAAATGTCAACAAATATGTAACAAATAAAAATTTGGTCAAACTATACATAACTGATCAGAACAAATACCAACTTTTATATGAACTGATGTTATCATGTGAATAAGGCTTCAGTTTAGACAGTTAAAAAAAAGCTAGCAAAAACTTTAAATACTGCCCAGAGTTTGTAGTAGGCTGTAGGATTGGAGGAGTAATGTTTCTCTGGTCCTCAGAAAGTAGGCTCAAACACGCCAACTTCTCCCCCCTAGTCAGAGGCGGCCTGCCTGTTCATGATTAAAGGCCTGACTGAAAACAGTTTGGTAACCACCATGTTAGCTGCTTTAACTTAATTGAAACACCTACAGGAGAGTCGCTGTCACGCCCTACCGCTGGGCACTGGGATTAAAAGCACTAGCTAACCAGTAGCTAACCTGGCTTCCCAGCCATGTCTGCAGTCTGCACTGTTCTGAGAGAAAAGTGATGCTGTTTACCCACACACTCCATTCTAACTTCTACTGTTAAATGCTGCCTGTTCACTCTAAGCCAGCCTGATACAGCTTCATTAGTTTTGCTTTTCGATCCAGACTACAGTGATTTTAGTGTTGAGCAAGGGGGTTTGGCAGCTGGCCTAGAACGAGTATTTTACATTCTCCTCGACCCATTGTAGGTTTCCCAAAGCAGCAGGGTCAAATGAAAATCTCCCGTTGTGTCTGGATAGGTTGAACCATTCACTGTTGATCATCAATGTGTCTTAAAGTCAATAAATAAATATGAATCAAATAATTTGCCTGGATGAAGGATGGAGGACAGTAAGAGCCAGTGACGATGAGGAAGTGCCTGCTAGGCTGCGGTGGAAACACAAATTGGAAACACAGAAGAGCTTGTATGTTTTGGTTAAAGCTCCTTCATCAGGGCACGAATGCAATACCAGGAATGTACTATCAATGCAAGCAGCAACACACAATGAATGAGTGGGATTTGGGAACAAATCCCAGGAAGGATAGAGGAAAATTCAGGAAGGATAGAAGAAAGGGGACAGCCAAAGGGGACCCCTTCTCATGACATCACCCCAGTAGTGTGCCTACTGGCTGGCTGTTGGCTCCAGCTGCTTGGCTCATCTCGCTCACCCAGATTTTGGGGGCGTCCAGGTTCCACACGCCTGTGAAACACTGTGGCTGAGGGAGCCACACTCACGTGCCGAGCAGAGGGAGCGTGTTGCGAGAAGCAAGTGTATTATCCGAATTTTGTTTCTTTATATTAAATTGAACTTGAAGTCAATGCCTTTTTTTGAACTGCTAACTTGTTCAAGCTGAAAAATGTATGCAAGGTGGTGGAAGTTAATCTGTATTAAGGGAAACTCCACTGCAATCACCTTGTCCTAACCAGCACTTATAGCCGTGGTTGTAAAACACCCTCCATATCCTCCAGTCTGTCCCAGATATCACATATCCCCCCGATATCAGGTAATGTCAAGCCCTGTAATGATGATTTATTATCGAGGACAAACATTTGTATCCAACCCATTAACCGGCCCAGATCAAATAGCACCCGGGCTATAGTTCCCTGCACATGCTCCCAAAGAACAGCTGAGTTAGCGAACCACACCGCTCAAGTGAATGAAGAGGTTTCAGGTATCAAAAAGGTCTTCCAATAAACCGCCGTTCACCTCAAATTTCAAACCGAAACTCCTTCCAAACCAGAGGTGTTGTACAGAACAAAGTCATCCGTGAATCAATCAGAGTACCCAAGCCAATGACACATATTTTAAATGCCATTGCATGCCAGGGCTGTACGTGGTTCAGTTGGATTCATTACAAAATAGTTGAAAAATATATGCACTAACTACTGTAAGTAGCCCTGAAAAAGTGTCTGCTAAATTACATAACCATAATTTAGTTCTGGTTCTGACTCAAACCAGTGTTTTCTGGGGCGGGTCAGACAGAACCGGTCAATTCCCCAGACTCATCGGAAGCTTGAGTCGTTTTTACTCCCAGGGAGTTTTCAGAGAGGTGTTCAGATACAGACTTGAGCGAGTGACATATAGGAAAGAAGTGTGGGTTGCCAGGCAATGCACAAGGACTAACTACTGTAACCTGTTAATAAAAAAAAAATTCTGCTGTTGTTGTGTATTTTGCTTACAGTCTCATCCTTTTTAATGTTGTCGAATGGGAACCTGAAAGTAAATAATTTCAGGTTGTTAGTAGGGAATCAAAGAATATATTTACATATTATGTTAAGTTTAGCTAAAGTGTTCATGACAAATTATGTATTGTAAATAGACTTCTAAAGAGTAACTTCAGTTGCTCTCTCATATGATATGTAACCTTTCCTCTCTGCTTTCAAATAACATACATTGCTTTGACTTGGCAATATTGCGCAAGGTCCTTTATAATGTATCCAGATTGTGAACGACATAAAAAACAACAAGCAACATGTACATGTTCCTGGGAATCATACCAGTAAAGAAGAAGGTCATGCTTCAAAAGCCAATCAAAATCATAAGATTCAAAAAGAAACCTCTCTGTACAGTATGTGTCAGCCTCTACAGCTTGGTCTTACTTGCACAACTCTGGTTCTATGAAGGAAATGGCAGTGCCGTCAAGAGGCCTTTTCACACTGCATTGTTCTGAGCCCCAGGCTTTTTTAGCCCCAGGCTAAGACTGGGTTGTATTCTCACACTTGTATTCTTAAGCCCTGGGCTAATGGACAAATACGACAATACCATTTTACATTCTTTGATAAGCTAGGAATGTTCTCTCTGGCGTGTGAATAGTGTTACTGTAGCCTACATTAGATTTGATTAGAATCAGCTTTGTCATTGAACAGTATAAGTACAGTACAACGAAATGCAGTGTCACGGGTAGTGTTAAGCTCCCAAGATTAAATGAACGACTTTGTGACATTGGATGATCAAGATGCCCAACTTGTCGGTATTTGCTTTGACATCTTTGTTAAAACTACGCAAAGAGAAAAACGTTAGTCCACCTTCATTCTTTCGACATATTTACTACATTTACAGCCAAAGCAAGCTGCAATAACTACACCCCTAAGATTTAGCTTACTAAGTACTAATGAAACGACAAAAGTTTGCAGAACGATAGGACCGAAACAGAAATAGGGAGCTGTTGCTTATGAAAAAATGGAGTGAAATGGCAGGTTTTGTGATAGGACAATAAATGTTCTATGGTTTTGTTCTTGACACTGGTTATTTTGTCACCGTGTGTCTGGGGTTAGCCCTGAAAAGACGGTGATTACCCAGCTCCAGAGCAGGGCCAGCTAGCCCTAGGCTAAAGGTGGTGCTAGCCCACTTCAAAATATGCAAGAGTGAACACTTGCTCAGCCCAGGTATTAGTAGGCTCTTAGCCCTAGGCTAATGTGCAGTGTGAACACGCCTAATGGGAACGAGCAGGGCGTTCCTGCTGGCTGTTCTAGGGGGTCAGAGGTTAAATACTTTTTTTTTCTTTTTTTACTTTATCCCAAACCTTAACATTTAACTTGAATGAATGCCGACACTTACCTGTCAAATTGATATTTGGTTTTACTTTCGCACAATTTCATTGACAGCTATGTACAAAAATATTTAGTAATTAAAGCAGCCTCACAGACAATATACAGACAGCACCATCTACACTCCCACACTGCACCTCTCTGCTGCTGCAGTTATGTGAGAGGAATGCAAGTTGTTTAGTGATTAAAACTATGTATTTAACCTATTACAGACATATCTCTCAAAGCTTTCTTAAATGATCCCTCTTCTTGTACAACCTATTCCACTGGTCATGCCTCGAGCTTTGACCGGCATTTTACCTGAGGACGCTATTTTATTTTAAATAATTAGCACATTTACAGGGCTGGTTTCAGAAATGTGCACAAATGCAAGAAAGTATTTTTGCACACGTGCACACCTGCAGCAAGTTCCCGTACAGTATGCCACATTAAAGGGCTACAAACCCAGACACAACATCAAGACAATGACTGCCCAAATAAGGTGCTTCCTTCCCCCTCAACAACTGTTGACCCGGTGCCATTCATTCCTGTGTGAACCAATGCCAGAGAGAGTGAGAGAGAGAGAGAGAGAGAGAGAGAGAGAGCAGGAAATCACTCCTATATCTTAGTGATAAGGCATTACTGGCATCTAGGGTACACAGAGAACAAAGCCCAGCTGCCAACTCCTTTTCCTGTTTCTAAATATCGCTCTGCCATTCCCCACTCCTTTAAACCCTATCACCTAGTCAAATGCACATCTTTATCAGCATGCAAACACAATGCAGGTGGCATATTAACAACCCGAAGGCGTTAATCTGCAGTGAAACTCCAACAGTGTGTGGTTACTGTACATTGGCCAGGTGTAGTAACCCATGTGTTAAATTTCTTTCACTAATTTCCTCCCCAAGTCCTCAGGCTTGGATGTAATGGGGTATGTATTACTTGTCAATAGTAAAGTCAGCAATGGAACAAATAAAGCATGACGTAAAACGTGCAATATCATGAACAAGTGTTGGTGAACAGGTATTTTTTTTATTAGAGAGAAAGGGACAGCATGAGAGAGACAGAGACAGAGACAAAAAGGAAAATGAAGAAACAAGCGAAACGTGCCCGCTGTTTGAATCAGCTGTATGCTCTAATAACCTGGTAATGCTCAACGGCAAATAATATCTAAGAGATTGTGATTATTTCATTAGCTTCACTCATTGTGTGCACTGAAACTGTAATTGTAAATGTACGGCTCCACTTACAGACCCATTGTTTCCAGGTGGCAGCAGAAACACCCAAACACACCAAACTCCACACCTGACCCCCCCCCCCCCCCCCCCCCGCAACCACAAGTGACAAGAGCACCAATGCATTCCAATGTGTCAATGTGGTTTGTATTATTTTCCATGTAAAAGCATGGTTTTTCCACATGCCCCACAGTCAAGGTACTTTGTCTAAAATTTCATCAGGTTTGCATTTTGCCTTTAGTCACTTCCTTTACTAATTAACTAGGCGTGTGGCAGATTCTGCGTAATTTGTTGTACACATGAGGAAATATTAATACACAAGTTCACAGGCAATACATAACAATGCTCTTCAATTATAGTTATATTTATTCAGTAATACCATATACGTTTTGGGGGTTCCGTACTGACAGGGAACAGATTTGATGTGTACAATATTAACAATTATCGTTTTTCATCTTGAGACAACACATGGAGAGAGTTTACCCATGTTTATGCATACTTCATCTGTGTTTACTTGGTACTTTTAAACAGACATAGGAAGTGATACCTACAGTACGTGTGCACACAGCAATGCTCCCGTACATTTTCCCTCACCATGGAATGTCTCAAGTCCTGTCAGCTGTTCCTCAATTCTGTAGTTTACTTGTATACTTCCAATTGCATATTTGTAAATATGTGCGTGCGTCTCTCTCTCTCTCTGTTTCTCTCTCTCTCTCTCTCTCTCTCTCTCTGTCTGTCTGTCTCTCTCTCTCTCTCTCTCTCTCTCTGTGTCTCTCTGTCTCTCTGTGTCTCTCTGTCTCTCTCTGTGTCTCTCTGTGTCTCTCTGTGTCTGTCTCTCTGTGTCTGTCTCTCTTTGTCTCTGTCTCTCTGTGTCTCTCTCTCTATCTGTCTCTCTCTCTCTCTCTCTCTCTCTCTGAACTGAAAACACCCAGATGTCACTCCCTTTGCTGTGGTACTGTAGCATTATTTCCCCTCCTTGCAAGGCAATCTGCAGCAGGTCACTCCCAGGACTGGCCTGTCACTCAGCCACCCTGCCCTGGCTCAAGTCAAAAGGTCAACACTGGAGTTTTCATACACAATCCTCTCGTGGCTGCGATGCAACACATTTTATTAGTACCTGTGATTTGACAACAAGCTGCTTTTCTTCTAATTATCATACGTCATTTTGGTTACACTATTCACAGCATTAGAAGGGGGTCATGCCGGTCAGTTTTTGGAGCTGCAGACCGTACTGGCTGCATCTTTTCCGAGAACTACCCGACAACCGACAGAAAGAGGGAATTTCCTCCACAACCCTGCACAACCACATAGATGTGTTTTTGTTCCAAAAGCAAAACCATTTCCTGCAAAGAAACTTTAATTTAGGCATGGCTCTATTGTATTCTTAACTTAATTCTATTTTGGGGGCCTGCTTCTTTGAACCATTTAACTTCACAGCAGTACGTACGGTATGCTCACGCATAAAAAATTGTCAATCATTATTAAACAATTAGCACATGCCTCCCTGCTCCTACATTTCGTCATCTATGCAACCATTATCCACCGGGTATTTATTGTTATCCACTAAACCCCCCAAATAATTCCAAAACAGGGATTTTGCTCACGCAGTCCCTGTGAATGATGGTTTATTCACTCAAAAATCATTCATAAAATTTTTCCCAATGTAGCTACATTTTCATCAGCTAAAAAGTAGGCTAGTAAAGTAACATTGCAAGTTAGGCTACCTAGCATCTTGTGCTATTCTAATGCAGGGGGGAAGGGATTGTTCCTTCTTCAGTTTCTCACTGTGTCATAGCTAATTATCTGTCACACTACTCACAGACACAAAGTTTTGACTTCATATAAAATGTTTCCGACCTGCAAAATAACCGTTTTGATCTGTGAGCCGGACTACGGGTTAAAAGAATGTTTTTATTTCCACCCATGAGGGATTTTCACCCCCGCTGGGAACCCTGGTCAAACAACTCTACTGTCTTTCAAGTCACCCAACATTCTTTATTCTATATCATCAAATGTTTATACATTCCTTTATAAATAGTAATGTATTCTCTCATATTGAATGGTAAACTTTGCATAAAAGTACGTGTTTAGAGGCTAGTTACCCGGGCACAGATTAAGCCTGGCTCTGGACTAAGATACATTGTATATCCTTTGAGATTCACTATTGACCGCACTTATTAGTCCAGGAGCTAGCTTAATCTGTGTCCGGGAAACGACCTCAACATGTTTATAAGGCACACGTATTCAGGCCCCTCCATTCATTTCATCAAGTTTTATGCCACATGTGAACTTCACTAGCTCACCCCCCTCTTGGCGGTTGACCCCACCCCCCCCCCCCCCCCCCTATTCCTCGCAATGACCCAGCAGCTACCGCTGCTAATCGTTTGCAGGCCCCACACAGAAAAGCCATATTCATCTCAGCTATAATCTAAAGCAGAAAGAAGAAACCCTTGCCCTGCTCTCTCAGCGTGCGCAGTGGTGTGGAACACAGTGTACTAAGGACGTCTGCTTTGCCATGTAATGGACTTGGGAGGAGACTGGGCACAAGTCATGTTACAAAGTCACTTTTTACAGAGAGCAGTGTTTGTAATGGAGTTTTGGGCTGATTAAATTGATTGGATGGATTCATGTTTGACGCCTAACACACCACACTGGCTTACAGCTAGCAACCAATCAGACTCAGCTCTGATGTGGACCAGTTGTTCTGATTAGGTGTTCAAGCAAATGTACCGAATCGGGCCAATGAACCAATGTCTCTGAGCCTTACGTTTTCCAGAACAGTTTAACTCAGTCCCCGTTGTTGTGTGCTCTTCTTAAAAGGATCTGACTTCCGTGCTGAATGAGTGCGCCTAAGGTTCTTGCAGTCAAGAACTGGATGTGCTGTTAACTGCGTCAAGAAAAGAAATGACGCCTAGTCAATATTGAATGCATTAATGCAATGTTAACTTTGACAGCCATAGTTCCAAGATAGGTGTTTTATGCTATAAACTACATAAGGTACTGATCTAGTTTCTCCCTGTTGGCTCCTCCTGTCATTGCCCACAGCCCACCTGGTTGTAACGGACTGTCCATATTCACCTGGTCATGGTGAAATTAGTTTGCCACATCCTACCTGTACCCACCTGTATTTATAGACACCCTGGCAACTCCTCAGAGTCTGGTTCCTCTCTATCTTTCTTTTTAGGCTTCGTCTCTATGGGGGGAGGGGGGGGGGGTTCCTGACCACTGTGCTTCAATATTGTTTTTGTTTATTTTTTCAAATGTTAGTCTGTGTAATTGCATACGCTCCTTGTGATAACTGCTGATGTAGTTATTGATTGGTGCTGATCGATAAAGTAGACAAAGAGATGTTTAAAATAATCAACATTAAATATTTCCACAAAATATCCAAAACATATGTATGATTGGTATTTGGCAAACATGGTAAATAGTACAGTAGAAGCTTATCCTAGAGCATAGTTTCAAATTGTCCAGAGGGTCAGCAATTGGCGTACTACCCATAAGCATGTGACAGTAGTCGCATATTTTCACCTGTGACCAGAGTCCCTGTCATTAGATGGTGTTACCTGCCCCTGTCTCACAACTCACAACATTCCCCTGGAATTAGTGTTGGTTTCTATTGAGTGTACTGGGTGTACTGTAACACTGCACTTCAGCCCGATTTATAACTTGTTCTAACATGATTTCTTAGCCACACATATTCTGATTTTGCCCACATATGCAGACAATGGTAGATGATTACAAGATGCATTGTGATCTGATTGTGATCCAAGCCTAGATCCATGGGGGGAGCCAGGCCTGTTGTGATCTTTCTGATCAAATTTGCCCTGGTGTCAATGGTGTATTTATGCTAAATAAAATAGTACTTCATACTTGGTTTTTCCAAACTCGTAAAATGTTCTGAACCAGCTGTCTTTTTGAAGTGTGAAGGGTACTACATTGCTTTCTTCATTTGGATCTATGCTTGGTTTTCATAAAGCACAGCGATAAATGTTTGCATTATGTGGGCCTTTTTTGTGATTAATAAAAACATCTTTCTCTCAGGAAAAAGTCTATACATGTTTTTAAAAATAGAAAACACTTTAAATGTAATTAATAAACAGGACACAGAATTAAATTTTTTAGGATGGGATTTCAACCATTCAAAGTTGGCCTTAAATGGGAGTGACAATATCTGTACATGAGTATAAATCATCTTTACATTTCCGTGAATCACATGAATGCGAGGCATGGCTCCAAACTGAGGATGTCTGGAATGCACATTCAGGTGGTGGCTTGGGGCCGTGTTGGGTGGTTGGTTGGCTCATCAGAGTCTTTGCACATTTTGATTGGAATTGTCTGGCAACGATATTACCAACGGCACTCTCTACCAACTGAACTATAGAGGACCAGACACCGTTAAACAACCGCAAAGAATTGACAATGTAGATACAGAAACGCTGCTGTTAATATACACCTTAGGCAGATAACAGCCAGGTCTTTGGCACAGTGTTACTTTTCAGATTGTTGTTTACGACTATCAGTAAATCAGCGTTAACTGGCTGCCTTCCGACAGATGTTTTCTCTTACCACAGGGAGGGTAAATAAGGGGCCTGGGGTCAATGGAAGCCTATGGGGTTTGTTTCCATCACAACGGCAGACAAAAGGTACAGAAAACTAGTGCTGCCTCATCCGCTGTGACCCATTAGATCATCTGACACATCTTCAGACTGGCATAGTCTTAACAGACGTTCTATGTCATAAATAGGTCAATGAATAGGTTCATTTGCACTGTATGTGCGTGTGTGTGTGTTGCTGGATGGGGTTTTCAAGAAATAGTTTCTTTAAGTATGAATAGGTGTAGAAAATAGCAAATACACATTAATTGGTTAGAATAATCTTTTCAAAACCGTAATTTGAAGCCACGTAGAAAGGTGAAAATGAACTGTAAATTACGCCTTCTATTAAAGACTTGCAATTTCATGGCTGGCTAAGGTATAATAGTGGTTATATATACAGACGCACATATAAACAACATTATACACATTCAACCCAAAATGGGGGAATTCCATTATATTTTGGTTTTTCACAAAAGTCCCAGACTGCTTCTTTAAGGTCTTCGGTTGAGCAGGATTTCGCATTTGCTTGTAGCACATGCGAACCATCAAAAGCCAATTGGTGATCTTGCTCACATTTTCTGAATGGCAATTACATTTCCTTGGTTGTACTGATGTTAAGTTTGAAATAACAATTTACCCATTGAATGATTTTTCAAATATTCCAACAACATTAGATATGTTTTCTCTTTTACCAGCAATCTCGAAATCTAGACATTAAACTGGCTTCTGGTGCAGAGTAAAGTTCCCTCTGGAAACCGATCTTAGATTCATTTTGCAAAGGTTATGATTCAGAGAGTGGAAGTTGATCCTAGATTCTGTACCGACATTCATATCTTCGTTTGATTATCTGGTTGTGGGTCAACATGAAATACAAATTGTTATTAAATGTAAGGTTAAATGAAGTTAGACAGTTACGCTTTACAATTTTAGACTTGATATCTCCTAAGGAAAAATGTATTTACCCCTACTAATTTCCATAAACTAATAATTTGAATTTGTTTTTGTTGTGCTGGATTATTTTCCAGCTGTGTGAAACAGGTTCCTATTAAGATGCAATATCTTCGCTGCTGGGCCTTGTGTTTCACATATCAACAACCGGATTTCCAGAGTTGGCTTATTTCAAGATGGTTTAACAATTTTGGACATCTCAATTAAATAGTAACCAAAAACATAAGCAGATTTATCATTTCGTCAGGTTTTTGCCCAGAATACTTTACTTCCATCAGCTCAATTAGCTTGATTCACATTTTATATCCTTATGCAATGTTTGTTTGAGGACTCGATTCACAAAAACCTTTTCATGAACTACACCCGCAACAATTTCCACGTGCTCTGACCACTGGATTAAGCTTTAATGCTTCATTGGTCAGAACACTGCTGTCTGGACTCAAGGGAAGCTTAGAAATGGTATATGGTAGTGGACACCCTTAACGCAGATGTTCTGTTCTTTCCCTCATTCAACTGTCTGCTAAACTGAACAGAGTGAATAGATGAAAGCAATTTTGTGGAGACTCAGTAGCATATTACTTTGACCCTCCCCCCAATGCCTTTCACCTGTCCAGTCCTTTCTATTAAGGGGCCAAAGAGGTGATCATGAGGGACAAAGAAGGGATGATATTGAAGGAATTCTACAGATGGATGAAAATGTCAATACTGCCTCTATCACAATCTGTGCATCTGTCCATTGGCCTCATTTTCAAGCACCTTTTTAACATAAAGGCCTCAGTAGACACCGAATGGGAGGGGAACTAGAGTTCCTAGAAAACAAATCCAAACCGCATGTCTCCCCTAACGTCCTCTCAGTCTGCTACTGGCTCATGGCTTTCGAGACGAGGAAATCTGGACCTTGGATTATGGGTCGGTAAATTCCAGGTAAGTAGAGGTGCCAAAGAGCGAGGGGCCTTGTGTTTGATCCCAGTGTGAGACTAGTCTGCAATAGGTCCTCTAATAGAGGCTCTGCCTCTGGGCTTCAGGAGTGAGCGCTCATTAAATGGCCAAGTGGTACTGTCTATGGGGAAAACAATGACACTTGACCCCGGTCGAGGAGACATTTAGCCCCATTTGGAAATGAGCCACATGTTAAGCAAGGACTAACCAGTGGAATGAGTGTGTTTTGAGGATGTTTTTACTTAGGAACACATTATACTGAGGACTGGAGTTCATCTTTTTTTCTGGGAAAAGAGGTGTAATAAATGTCGAGGTCCTAGGCCAGTGGGAATGCCAGAACCGAAACCCAACCATCACAGTAACGTGTAGCCTGGATTTAACTTAAAAGCTCTTCTAAAGGTTTTATGAAGCACATCTTACCTACCATTTAGAGTGCCTTAGAATGCCTTAATAAGAGCAACTTCCTCATAATTCCTGACAGGGTTGAACACAAGTTAAACTACTGTATTGATTCCTGAGTGGTTAGGGTTACCAATCATTATGTGCATGTCCCTGACAGTAAACAGTGCTTCATTGTTAAGACAACTTGGCAAGAAAACACATCTGGCTGACACAGGCAAGCCAACTCTTATTTCAATGTTGCATGTCTTTTTATTGTTGCAATACAGGGCTCAGCTGTGAAAGAGGTCTTGGTCTCAGTTGATTTCTCTGCGTAAATAAAGCTAAAACATATCTTTTTTTGAAACTAAAGCCATTTCAGGCAAATTATGGTGTTGCTCACCGAAAGGCAGCCGAGGCAATTGCTCAGGCCTCACATCATGGGGGTCTGGGAAAACAAGGCGCAATTAAAAAGAATAATAATAGTGATTAAAAAACAAACATAGTGTTACCATTCAAGGCTCCCATGTCATCTCTTCAGGGCCTCCAGACGAACCGAATGACCCGCTGGTGCACTCAGCTCTGCGCTTTCCCGTCCGCGCGCGGCTTCGACGCCCCGGCCAGCCATGTGCAGTTCGTGAACCATTCGTTATTTAACAACTCTTTTCCACGGATGATCGACTCGGTGTGATCGGGAGTCGACGTCACCAAACGGATCGACCTGGCACAGGACTTGGAGCGACATGGCGTTGCCTCGTCGGTACAGTAGAGGATTAGCGTCCCTGTGGCGCTGCAGGAAGCGCGCTAGCTTCCACTGCAGGGCTCCGACGTGCACACCTGGGAGCACTGTGACTCACTTTCATCTCCGGCCAAAATTCCGCATTTCTGCGGTAGACTGAATTAGTTTCACAGACCCACGTTCCTCAGTTAAGGCTAATTGCTGTTTGGTCATCAGTCAACATAACGTGGTGGGTGGTTATGTTGGAGAGAGTAAGCTAGGTCATGAGGGGAACTGGTTTTCTAACCACCCTCGTAGAAGAATTGAGTATGAGGGTAAGAGAGTGATACATCTTATTTCAGAAAGGATGATAAATCTCTGTGTTTCACGGTGTCTGAAGTTTCCGTAGTGTTTTGATGGTGTCTTTGAACGGAAGATTGCTTAGCAAAGCGCGTTAGCAGCATAGCCACTTGGTTTGAAGTTGGGGGCTGAGGTCGAGATATGAATGCAATGACCAAAAGAGTTGTATTAACATAATACTGTACACTTTTTTTATTTATTTTTATTTTACAAACACATGAGAACACAAAGGAGTAATACAACTGTTTTTCAGGAAATATCTCAAATTGTATCTTTAAATTCAGTATTCATTTGTGTGAGTGGCCGGTAGCCTAGTGTTTATAGCATCTGACTTGGAACCGAAAGGTTGCTAGACCAAATCCCGGAGCCAGCAAGGTGAAAAGTATTGTTCTATCCCTGAGCAAGGTAGTTAACTCTAATTGCTCCCTGATCATTGCTGGAAACGAGATTATCTTCCCTGCCAATTAACCTGGTAAATAAATCTGCTATGTTTTGGTAGGGAGGGGTGGAGCCTGTTTCAGGGAATACAGTCACCCTGTCAAACCTGCACATTCTATAGTGTATACATACTGTAAGTGTGTCTGTGTGTGTGTGTCTGGGTGTGTAGTAGCAGTGTGAATACACACATTTCTTACGTTAATAAACACATAATGACTATGTGAGTGTGTGTGTGTGTGTGAGTGTGTGTGTGTGTGCTAGCTCATGTTTGGGTGCATGCATATTGGCGTCTGTCTGCGTTTGGAAGGGGGTCAGCGTGTGTGTTCCCCAAACTCTGTGCCCTGGTGTCCAATGAGGGCCAGTGGAAACAGCGGCCTTGTCAGTTCTTGGAAACCAAAATAGGCTGAGAAGACTTACGGTCAGCAGTACACCTTGTTGATTTATGCTTGTATCCTAAGGAGGGGGGGGTTTACTCACTCAACAGCTCCACACGTCTTTATAATTACGTTCTCTAGACAGACTTTACCCAGACCGTATCCAGGTATTTTCTCACCGTTTTTTTTTTAAAATCCTGCTTGTAATACAAGAGTCAGGATACTGTATGTTCCACCTGGTAGCTAGTTTGAGTTGCAGGCATCATAATAAAGTTAAAGGAATTGGGAAACATTTTGGTGTCAACTGGAAAGATAACTCTGGGGAGCCGAGGTTCGAAGGTTCACACGTGTGACACCATGTCAGCATAACCCCATTATCCACTTAACAGTGAGTTACTGCGGAGATGTGTAGCACAGGTCCAGTGTCCAAATTGGGCTTCTTGTAAAACCCGTCTAATTTCAGATGCAAGTCTCAGGGACACACCGGTGCCATTTATAATAATATAATAATTATAATAGATAAAGTATAGAATTGTTTTAAGATGGTCATACCATTGATCGATAGACAATATGAGTTTTACTTAAGGACCTTCTGTAACCTCCAGAATGACAGGCACTTGATAAAGATGAGGGATAAAAGCTGAACAAAATAACGCAGGCAATAAAAAAAAAAAATGTACAGACAAAGAAAACATGTAAAATGTCATCTGGTTATATTGCTCTCACAACGATAGAACTTAGTGAAATTACAATTGGTCCACATAAAAAATGAATGTTCCATTGCAGTGAAACTACAGTACCAACATAATATCCATTTTAAATGGCATAGCATTTTTTTTTTATGAAACTGCTACATTTTGTGTTCTAAAATATAAATTCTAATAATCATTGTGCACCATGCTGGGTTTTTGACTGATGGCAGAGCAACAAAATAATCCTTTAGATTAACTGCTTCTTCAGCTGTTGCAGTACAGCTGCAATGAGCTGATTACATTTCTGTACAGTGCACACTTTTCCATTCACACTTGAAATATGCGTTCCAGGACTTTTTTTTTTTAGCCCAAACTCACATTTAAAGGGTGTTATTCATAATGTGCATAATCTATAAGTTAGATTTCACTATCATACCTTAGTTGGACACAAAATTCCAAGTTTTAAAGCTTGACACGAGGCACACATCTATACATGGCATATTGCACAACAGCGTACGTCATTTTTAGGGACCCATTTTGTCTCAACACCTTCATTTTTACAACCATTGGCCACGGAAAGAAGGAACTCACACACTGGATTCAAAATTAGTTGCAGATGCTGGGCTGCAATAGTATGACAATAATGAGGAAGAAAGACAAATCCGCCCACTGCTCGTGCTTAGCACGGTCTGATTTATTAAGCTTACGTACTGGCTTGTGTCATTCATCAGGGCTCAGCAACCATTGGCCAAAAGTCCTGGAATGCAGCATTAATTACATGCACCACAATATGTTGCCGCCCCTATTTAGAATAATATAAGATATAGAAATGATGTCTAAATTGTAAATTTTTCCGGGAAAGGTTCATCTTTCTTTTGCCAATACATTGTCCTTTAGCCATATTGTTTCTTGTCATGGCAATCCTTCCCTTCTGCTAGATAATCAAAGGTTGTCAGTGACATCATTATTAGGCAGAATGGGTAATCACTGTAACAGAATTAATGGAACGGTGTCAGACACATCATGCGTTTGATAACATTTGATTCCATTTACTCTGTTCCAGAAATTAGTTTGAGCTGTCCTTCCCTCACCAGCCTTCTATGTAACCTGTAACTACTGACAATGCCCAAAGTTGAACAGTTTAACTTCAGTTTTTTAAGTGTGTTAAAAAACTTATTTTGAAGAACAGTGTAAGTATTTTTTTTCGAATGTTGCCTTTGCCATCAATACAAGTTTAAGGCAAATCAACAGATACCATTTCTGGTAAAATTTACTAAAATATGAAAGTATGATTTTTGCTGGGCATTTAAAATAATTATCTATTCATGTAGATTTGCAATAGTATCTTAATTTTTTTTTGTGATTCACAGTGGAAGATATGATAACCATTGTTGAACTCTTGCTAAACCGTGTGTTGACAACAAGAGAGGGACGGACAAAAGACGGGTCGCTGACAGTTTGACCTCTGTGACCCCTCACCCTTGCTCTGGAAACGAGGTATAATAGAGGAAACCTAGTGGGTCAGCGGAAGAGGGGCGGAGGAACAGCCACTGGTTTGTGTTCAAAGAGGTTCCTCTTTTTCCCACAGTGAAGTTTCAACGGGAGAGTTGGCGTTCTGTCCTAAATGGGGTAATCAATGTGCAGCCCGATAGGTCATGAATTGAATATGATTTTGTAATTTAATGTCAAGCACAATTTCAAATGCATGTATGTTTTAACCCATTTTGATACTGTAGCTAGATGATGTTTGTCATGTAGGTAATAAATCCATATAAAACTTTAAAAAACACTTCTTGAAAGTGTCATTATTTTTTTTTTATGAGTATGTCTTATACCATAATTTCTTATTTCTTCATTTATTACTCCCTAGTTACAGGTAACAACATTTCAGTGACCGGGTCTATAACTCTGTTGGAAACTACAGGCCCTCCAGTTAATGAAAAGCAGACTGTCTCCTCCATAATTATGCTTAATCAGTTGACCCCTGACCTCTGTAATTGCACTCCATCAATGGCCATTGTCGACACATTGAAGGACCTTTATCAGGGTCTCGGGGAATAGACCTCAGACTGCTGTATTGACGAAGGCTTATTGATCTAAATCAGAGGTCAGTGCATTGGGCCCAGTCAGAGCTGAAAGCAAATACAATTACAATCAAATTTACTCCAGAGAATGAATGACTGAATGAATGAGGTGCTTGTGCTGCAAGGTATTGATAGTCAAGGGTAATTGACTCTGTGTTTTCTGAAACTACATCTCACGTGGGTACAATATCCCTTTCACACAATTAGCGTCCACTTTAGAGCTGCGGTACTGACCGGTTGGCCAGCCCTGATTTGGGAAGTGACAGGGTGTGACTTTTTTCTCCCACCAAATGGCTCGTGTCGTTAGTGACCAGAGTTATTGTAGATAACGCGTGGGTCGTTGTGCTTTCACTCCCTGCGGACACAGGCTGTATGAGGCGAAGTTTGAAGAGTTTGAAGTCTCCTACACAAAGTCATTTAAAATGTTCGCGGTCAAATGAGTTTTGCCTTTGGAGGCATGATGGAGGCCCGCATCATTACAACGGACACATCCGCGGGCCAAGGAAGTTTCCTTTATCAGACTGAAGACTGAAACAATATTTTCCATTTATTAAACTAATGTGGGTTCTGTCATGCCCGGCCGTGTTAGAGGTGGTGCATGTCACTGATTTGTACGTTTGGAAATGAGCCTTTTCCTCGCTAGTGTCAACATCTCCACCCACTAATCTTCATGGGAAAAGGACTTACAGCAATGCCACCATCTATGGAGCTCTGCATTCATAATTAATCACATGCTTATAAAATCATTAGACACAGTCAATGTGTCACTGATTCTACATAATCTGAAGTCTGGCTCTCCAAGGTAGACAGGGTTAGGAGGTAAGCAGGGTTAAACTGTAGCCAGGTTATATGGTTCACTTGGCTTGGTTTGACCATGTGGTTGGGCTGCCATACAGACAGTGGTCCCTTTCCTGGACACCCCACTGAGGAAAGCCCTTAGCCCTGTGTTAGCCAAAACTTAACTGCAGTGGCCAAGTATTGTTAAGTTCAGCTATTAATTAAAACACAACTGAACTTCAATATAAATACCACTTTTTTTGAAGAACTGTTGAATAACTACTTGTCATCTCACAGATTTTCTTTGGCCATTCAATTTCACATAATGCATTTTGTTAGTGATGCATTTCATTCCTGTGTGATCTGCTTACTGTCATGTGCAAGATCAGGAGAAATCTAGACTGCCTTGACCAAGGGGGCTATTATATTTTTAGAATAGCACAATCTGAATACAGCTGTTTCCGTTTATAAGACCCATGATGGCTGCAGGGAACCCTCTTTCTCAGTCACCCCCCTCCCCTCGTTAAATGATGGTTTGCTCCAGACAAAGATGCTCTGTTTCTTGCCTGGTAGAAAGACATCATTGTGGGTTGTAGGGGTGTACAAAGAAACCCATGGCTCCAGGCATTGAGCCCGGACAAGAGTCCAAAAGACCGCAAGCCAGAGCAGCCGGCTAAAAATATACAGGCTCACTCCCTGTCTTTCTCCTTTGCTCGTTGTCTCTGTCCTGTCGTCAGTAATTTCTCTGCAGAGTTGAGCGAAATCAACACATTTCACAAGTTTAATTGTATTGATGTCAGTAATTCGTTCCAAAAGCTTTGCATAATAGGCCCATTCACACCCTGAGACCAAGTGGGAACTAGGCCACACATCCAAGGGGACCATGAAAAAACATCCAGAGAACGTTCTGAAAACATCCTTGTTCCCGGGCATGTCTGCGTGACTAAACAGGAAGCAGGCAAAGTTATCAGGGGAATATGACAATGTTTTCCTGAGATTGTCCTAAAAAATGAGGATGTCCATGGCACTAAACGTGAACTCAAGAAATCGTTCAGGGGACCATGACAAAACGTCCAGTGGACTGTAAGGGATTTTGTGAAGACCTTCACAAACTTGTATTTTTGATTGTTGGGTGTGATTTTTGTCATCTCCCATTCCATTGTCACCCCCTTCATCAGTGCCCTGTTTGGGCGTGTCAGCCTGCTGAAGGGGAAAACTGCACGTCTTTGTACAGTCCAGAAAGGGTGATCAGCTGCCACCTACTCTCTATCCATGTTCTACATGACTCCAGGGCAAGAAAGCATCCTGGTAAGAACCAACATTTCTCCTCTAGTCAATCAAAATTGAAAGAAATCCGTGAACAGTTTCCTTCCCCAGGCTGTTGTCCGCAACGACTGGCCATCTGTCCCACAGATGCTCACAACGTCAAGCCACCTCCAAACGATAAACTAAATAGCTGCTACTTGCTCAAAACTCTGTTCATGTCCCTGCAATCTAGATGTGCTGTACTATAATGTAAATCTGTACATCAACTGTAAATCCATATATTATATGCTCTCCACCCATGGTCCATTGTCTAAATTGGTGACCAACATTGGACAGTGAATTCTAAAAGTATTCAGACCCCTTGACTTTTTCTTGGGATTCCTTTGGGTGCCTCCTGAAAAACTCCAAGCAGCTGTCTAGTGCCTTGAAGTGAGTAGTGGCTTCCATTTGGCCACTCTACCGTCAAAGCCTGATTGTGGAGTGTTGCAGAGATGGCTGTCCTTCTGGAAGTTCCTCCCATCGCTGCGCATGAACTGGAGCTCTGTCCGAGTGACCATTGGGTTATTGGTCACCTCCCTGATCAAGGCCCTTCTCATCTGACAGCTCAGTTTGTCTGGGCGGGCCAGTTCTAGGAAGAGTGTTGGAAGATCCAAACTTTGAACATTTAAGAATGATGGAGACCACTGTGTTCTTGGGGACATTCAATGCCGCAGACATTCAATGCCCCAGATCTGTGCCTCAACACAATTCTGTCTCAGAGCTATACAGACAATTCCTTTGACCTCATGGCTTCGTCTTGGCTGTGACATGCATTGTCAACTGTGGGACCGTACACAGACAGGTGTCAGCCTTTCCATTTAACGTCCAGTCAACTGTATTTAACCCAGGTGGACTCCAGTCAAGTTGTAGAAACATCTCAAGGATGATCAACGGAAACAGGATGCACATGAGCTCAATTTCGACTGTCATAGAAAAAAAGCAATTGAATACTTACGTAAATGTGATGTTTTTGTTTTCTCAAAAAGATTGATGGATAAAAAAAATCTCTTAGAATAATGTAACAAAATATGTAAAAATACTTTCTGAATGCATTGTATAATCTGTAGAACACTGGTATTCAAAACTGGACCTCGAAGCCAGTTCCACTACATTTTGCTATCACCCAATCAGTGACTTAGACCTGAAACACCTGGTTGGTGCAATTAACGTAGAACAGAAAACCAGCAGGCAAGAGTTGAATAACCCTGCTGTAGAGCATCTACAGAAACGCTTTTGGGACTCTCAAGATAGAGTGTTACCTTTGACTATAGCTAGCAGTAGCACTACACAGAGTACAATTCATGGGACACTGACTGTACATTGACTCAGCAATGAAAGATTATTCTGATCCAGCCCACTATCTGGAGAGGTTCTGCTGAAAGAGCACCGGGCTAAATCCAAACCCATGTTGCGGCACTACGTGTGATCTGATGTCAGTGGCAGAGGATATAAAGTATTGGCCTGTTGACCTGTACACAGTTTAAACATCCCTACTCCCCTACCCAGTTCCTGAACAATTGGTAAAAGGACAGGAATGAAGTGGCAGCATTCCCAAAATGGCCTTGTACATCATTATACAGTATACCGGTGTTGAAGCCGCTGCAAATTCACTGAGGAAGAGCCAACACAAATAATGCACATTTTGTGGAAGAATATTAAAAGC
Organism: Esox lucius; assembly: GCF_011004845.1. Classification (NCBI taxonomy): domain Eukaryota; kingdom Metazoa; phylum Chordata; class Actinopteri; order Esociformes; family Esocidae; genus Esox; species Esox lucius. Next base: position 26,400,522 of record NC_047571.1, on the reverse strand, counting down.
AATTTAAACTTTTTTAAAAGCCAGTATTAAACTGCTGCCGCTTAGAAAAATGCCCATTCCAATGTTTATGATGTCACTTAGTAAAATACCTATTCCAATCTTTATGGTGTAAATAATAAAAAACAAGGGACTTGTTGCACACCTAAATTATGGTATCTGACTGACATCCTTTACATGCTGGGTTCAATTAAACAGGTAACTGACAAACCACTGCAGAGCATGATCATGTATCTTGATTGCTTTGAAGTTTTTGCAACAGTACAGTTTGGTCCAGAGTATCAAAAGCCTTTGACAAGTCTATGAACACAGCAACATAATTCAGTTTTTGATCTAAAGCTCAGTGAATATCATTTAAAACATTCAATGTTGCTATTACAGTGCTGTGGCTTGACCTGAAGCCTGATTTAAACCACTTAAAGTGTTGTCTTTCTGGAGATAGAGTTTCTGTTGTTTATTGACTAGAGACTGTAATACGTCTGCCAAAACAGACAATTTAGATATGGAGCAATAGCTAATCAGTAGACTGGAATCCCCTCCTTTCAACAGAGGTAGGACAAATGCTGAACTTGGGAATTTCATTACAATCTGGAGTGCAGTTAAAAATGTGTGTTAAGGAAAATGCAAAGACATCTGCAGCTAATTGCAGTAGTTAAGGGTCTAGATCATTGGGGCCATGGGATTGTTTTACATCAATAGTTTTCAAGGTTCTACTCACCTCAGAGACAGAAAACAGTGACAAAGAGAACCTAGAGGTGAACTCTGGGCTGTCGGGCAATTTAATTTGGGCCTTTTTTTTACTTTAACCTTACCAAATAGTTCAGCTGTGTCAAGAAAATGCTCGTTTCAGAATAGAGGTTCTCTCCATTACTACCTAGCACATATTTAGATTGTTAGTAGTACATTTTTACCCACAAAAAACTCTTTGTAAGGGACATGCTTATTTCATAACACCTGGAATGCTTTGTGAAAGTAGGAAAAGGCCAATTCAGCATCAGCGATTAAATAAACTCTATTCCATTCAGTGTCAACAAGATCATATACAAAATGTTTGAATATCAATTTGCTTCTAATTTCTTTTCATGATAATATGGGGAAAATGCTTAGGAATTGTACCATCTTAAGAAGCAACACAGTGCCATCTCTAGCATTTTGAGGCGAAGTTTGAGTTAAGGGACCCCCCCCTTCTAAAGATTCAGGGCTCACTAGCAGTTGTAGGCCCCCTAGTAATCAGGGCCCCTAAGCCACTGCTTATGTTGCTTATGCCTGGAACCGGCCCTGCAGCCATAGCACAGTGATGACTTATTTCACTTGGTTGAATTATGCATCGACTGTGTCTTAGAGATCCAACACAAACAAAAGTACAATCATTGGCTAGATGCAATAACATGCTATAACAATTGATTGAAAATGTTAACTTTGCAAGGACAGGGATGATTCTTTGTATTGGTTCCGCTCCTCGCATGGAACATATTTGCCTTAAGGACCTATATGGTCTGCCACAATGGATTTCCATCCATAATAAATTTTGTGAAAAGATATTAAAAACACAGCTCCTCCGGCATCAAATTACCAAATCAAATCAGAGTTCAATACTTTATGTATGGCTCTCATTGTAATTAGTCAAAGATTATAAACTAAAACAAGATAACCGCTATTGACCAACAAATATTAATGTGGCCATTGTCTGGCAAATGCGTACAAATCTGTCAGGGACATTCATACAGTAACAACTTTTGCAAACAATGTCAAGACTCAACATGTGGAAGAACATTCATTTTGACTACAAGGTGACGCTATAATGGACACGTCCATCTGTGTAACTCAAAGTGATGATACTAGTCTGAGTGTATCAATGTAATTCACACATTGAGAGCTCTCTGAGTTCATCTAGATAATTAGCTATGAACTGCTTACACCAGAGCTCAGCATAGCACTAACTATCTTCTAAAAACATTTAAATGTGTAGCTCACAAAGGGAGAGTTGTCTGACTGTTTTCACACATTTCAGCTTCCTTATGTCCAGCTATCTTACTATGCAAACAACTCACATTGGAACTCTCACAGACAGCTCAGCTATGCTAACGTGGAGCTCACCCAGCAAGAGGTGTGGGCTCCCACAGCTTGTCCTCACGTGCCCCAAATTCCTGAATCTGAGCCAACGTCCAGTCACTCGCATTGGTTTCCACCGTGGCTCCACTTGCAGAGTGCTGTAATGCAATGGCGTATACTATAAAGGGATGCTGTCTGTGAAGTATTGTTGGCCTGGGACATAACGCTATCTGACTACTGAAGTCAGGATGGAGCTTCATCCTGACAGCTGGAAAGTTACAGTTTCATGGTCACTCTGCATATGACACACTTCCTGGGAAAGTCGTAAACCTACGAGCTGAATAGTCTACCACAATGTATTTTCTTGACAAAGAGATTTTGTCAAAACATCATACAATCCTGTAAGTCATAAGGTCTTGAGATGAGACGGATATTGTATTTTTCCTGCTGTATCCTTTTAACAAACAGGATTTAGTTTTACGTGGTTGACATTTGACGTTCACCAAATGGAATCATTTAATATAGGTCATGTTGACCTATATTAAAATGGAACTATGGAGATGAGAACATTGCCCTGTAATTGAATTATAATGTTGATTTTGATTTGCATAATTGACAGAGATACAACTCAATGTAAACGAAGTGATTACAGCTGAGAACATAAAACATAAAAGATACACCAAGAAAATAAAATGAGTTGCGTTTAGAATATGCCAAAGATCCTTAACGCACAATGCTGTCAGTATGCACATGGGCATGTCAAAGCAAGAAAAAAAACCACGACGAATTGGATAAGATTAGACCTCTTCCATGGTGTCTGTGTGATCCCAGCATCTTCTGTCTGGATGCAGTTTGCAAGACCATATCATTGGGACCGTTTGAAGTGTTTTCTGGGTAAACAGAGAAATATGCTTTTGAGGCAGGATGGTCTGAACAGTTCTCATAACAGACAATAGAGACCTTATCAATGCCTGAGTGACAGCACAATGACAGCACACTGAAGTGCATAGTAGGGTTCCTACGTTCTAATACTCCTTGTGACCCCAAGAAGTGATGATAAATCTGCTTCCACTCAGCTTTGAATCGTAAGTAGACAGTGATTCAACCAACACAAGTCTATGTGCAACCAAAAATCACACGTTCATATTAAAGGGGGAGCATTTTTCTCGGTCCTTTAGAAATCGACTTGTAACCACACAAAATAAACACAGTGTTAAAGATTGTTTTGCCATCACGAGCACTATAAAAGATGAATAAATTATTAGTTTTTATTTTTATTTTACCATGTTCTGAATTGATGAGTATATTTAGGAGTTCATCTGTTAAAAGGCTTATAAAGCCAAAAGAGATGTTCTAGACTAATGGGAACCCACTAAGCAAACCACGTTATATCAACATGGACATCAGGGTAATAACTGGTTGAGACGTCGATAGATGAGATTTTAATAAATGCAACACATGTAAAGTGTATAAGCACTGTTATTTTCCTCCTGAGTAAGATTCCAATCATTCCAATTAGAGTGGTTTGGATATCTAACTGTAAACAAACTGGAATTGACAAAATGATGATATTTTGTTGTGTGAAAACCAAACGCAATTCCACTTCCAGTTTGTCTACAAATTATGAATGGATATGTTTTATTCAAGTCTTCGAATTAGAATAAATGTAATCAAGTCACATTTTCTTTACTTTTTAAATGAAGATTAAGTTAACCTTAAACATTTGGGATCCTATGTTTCTTAGATGTAAATGAATTAAAGTCTGCTGTTTTTTCAGAGATACAAATTCAACATATTTTCTGATTAATGTTTGTTCGTATTCAAAAGGGTTACCGTGATGACATAACCCTGTGTTTGAATTTCAACATTAGTTGTTCATTTTATACAATACGGTTTTTAATATGGACTCCAGCTCACAATTCATGTGCAAAATTAAGTAAAACAACATTGATTCAACCAATTTGAACCTGGTGGGAAGTTTGTGATTTGTAATTTTTTTAAATAGTTTTCCATTTCTTATAGGTCAAATAATTCACATAGATTTGACCAAGAAATTTACCAAAAAGTGAGCATATTTGCTGGTACTATTGCAAAGCCTGTCTTGGTCAGAACATCTACCATTTAGATTCTCCCCAGTGAACCTACTTAGGGATTAAAATGACAAAATTAGATGTTGACTGCCATGCTTGACCTTTGATATGAGTTCAGTTCTTTAATAATGGGACACAACGCAACCAGTTTAGTTCAAAAAGTAAACTCAAGTTAGCGAAACGCAGCTTGACGCACCTGTCAAGTTTCTTGGGAAGAACGTTGTATGGACAGGTGGAGTTGTTTAGACAAAGTGTCCCGTTATGTCTGGTGAAAACAAAACACTGCATTCCACAGTACTGACCCCATATCAAAGGTCGAGCACTGTGGTGAACTCCAACTCCAGTTCCAACTCCACTGCCTTTGAAAATCTGAGAGCTACTCGGAACAATGATCCAATTCTACTGGCCTTTGGGTATTGCTGAAGAATCCAACAGTTATTACACCGTTGTGAAACTGTAAACCTCTCCCCCCACTGTGGCTGCTTGCATTGGCTGACCGCACGCGAGCCACCTCGACTCAATGACAACCGCGGATGGACAACAGTTAACAGCACAGTAGCGGATTTGTGAGGCAAACGTAAACATTAAAATCGCATCTTGGCAAGGCAGGAAAGGTCAATGCATTCACATAACGGACCGTTTGAAAATCATTATTTTGTCCCCTGTGACTGTTGGCAGGGATTGTCAGGGTGCTGGCTGGAGGACTGCATGGAGGGCGGAGAGAGTGGCTGGGTATGAAACTACCGTATGTGGAAGACCACCAGAACACTCAGCCGGCTATTTTACCTCACCAATAATTGCCTTGCTTTACTGTGGCTTGCCTTGGCCACGCACCAAGCATCTGTAACCAATGAAAAATCAAGATACTGCGGTGGACCAGGGAGAATGCAACCAACCACATCAATGGGAAGCTACAGTACAATGGCTATTTCCAGGACTTGGTGATAAATGAACTAAAGGGCTGCTTTGAGTTTTAAAGCAATCTTTGGTCTATGAACTATGACTAAAAAGCATCACACAGGAGCCCTCTTTGACTCCCCGCAGCCTGAGTCAACCATCAGTCGGACAGCTGATGTACACACACAGGTGAGAGTGTGGTTTAACCCAATGGCTGGTTTGCAAGCTCGTTTCCAGGAAACCATACACCAAACATATAAAAGTGTACGGAAAGCTCCAACAAAACGAATACAAAGTCAATCTGCAATTTGCTGGAGCAGTCAGGGTTAGAGCTCCAGACACAACGTCGCATCCAAACCGGCATTATAAGCTCAGCGCCACAACGCAGTGACAGCCAGCCAGGCCTTCAAAGCACACAGACGGGCGTGACAATAGCCCCTCCCGCCCCCCTGCAGTTAGTTTGATGAACAACAAGGAATCCCTTATGTCCCCCATTCCGTGAATAGACAAACACTGTCTCAGCTCAGAGGTGCTTGACACCACGTCTAGGAGGATATGACACGTCTCATCACTGCTCGCTCCCTGACCTGTAAAGAAACCCATGGGGGGGGCAAGGGAGGTCAGTGGGGTTACAACCGCCCTTCTTTTATGCGTGCCAGTGTGGGGGTCAGTCAGTCAAGCAAGACCAATATGAATATTGCATAATGTTTGTGTGTCTGTGTGTATTGTTTGTACTGTATGTGGTTATCTACTATGTAGTGTTTTTGTATTGAATTTTATTTCTTTTTCCATTAGAAATAAAACATTACGCCAAGCATTAATGGACCAGAACTGCACAGACAAAACGACAAAAACATGACTTGTGTGTATGAAGACATTGCATATTACCAAATAACTGCTAAATGCTTTGCGTCAAGCATGAGGTGCCTGCATGTCCTGATGTGGCTGAAAGAAGACATTGTTTTTATGTCATAATTTACATATTACATATTAGTAATTTAGTAGACAGTCTGATCCAGAGTCATGAAACCAAACATCCACTCTGAGTTCTAAAAACATCAATGTACTACTTTTGATGTATCTGGATGTTGCTGGAATGGCCTAGAAGGTTCCCAAAAGCCATGGGCACCAGTGATGTTCCAACCTTCTGGGAACCAAAAACTAAAAATGGCAGTTTTTTTTTTAAATGAATGTGTGTTCACTTGGGTCTGAATCTGAAAAAACTAAGACTAAACACCCTGCCACCTACCAATATGCTGAGAATAGTCTCTGAAACACTCTTCACGGAGTCTATGTCCCACCCACGGTAGTGCTCCAGTAATCCTCTACAATAATGCAAAAGGAAAAGCCTTTCCTCACTTGTATAATGGCCTTGAAAGACCTCACTTTCATCTCATTGTCTCTTTCAGTCTCCTGGAGGCCGCAGACAAGAGAAAGTGGCTGTTGAAAAGATGTCTGCCAATGAACCTTGCCCTCCCTGCTATAAGGATGGGGCCCTCCCTGTGCCCTTTTGTCAGAGGCCCCTGTCTCACTTGTCCAGGCGAATTGGGCCCCTGGTCCTTCAGTCCAGCGGTTGAAGGGTTCGTTGAGGTGTAAGGAACAACTGGGCATTCTCTTTGTTCCACCAATTCATTAACAAGACAAAGAATGCCGGAGCGCCCCTGAATAGAAGGGGTTGGTTCACAGAACCGACCAAAAAACTGGAGAGAAAAACAGAATTAGGAATGATCGGGATGTGCTCTGGAAAAAAAACACATTAATAACGGCATTGACATTTACAGAATTTGTTTAATCAAAGCACATGGAAAGCGATCACTCAGTTTCTTCCTGTCAGCTATTTTACAGACAATTTAAGAAAATGAATGTTATAGTTACGGCTTTTTTAACACTGGATTAATAAACTATTTAGATATGATTTCAATTCTGTTGTGTCTGCAGACAACAGCTCTTTGCCCAATCCATGCTACAGTTTGACCTACGCGGGCATTGAGACAACTCTGCCATTTTTCCTCCATGGGCATCTAGTTAGTATATACAACAATTATATACATAGAAGAAGTAATGATCAGTCTGCTACTATCCTAAACATAATGAATGCACGTCACAAAGTGATACCCAGTTCTTCAAACCTTAATGGCCATCTCTCTAGCTGTCGTCAAACACGCAAAATGAAAGTTTTCCTGTCTTTTATACAGCCTCTCTGCATCTCACTCAGTCTCCCAAACTCACAATCAGTTTGTCTGTCTGCCTGTCTTACTGTCTGTTTTTCTCTCCTTCTCTCAGGACATCAGCTTGACAAGTCAAACTGATAAGGGAATGCAATGGAGTTCAGGTTTCAGACTAACAATACAACCTTATTGCCATGGTGAGGGGGTTATGTAATCCTTTTCATAGTGACTTCAATAATAGTTTGGAGAGCTCATTTCTTTCAACATTTTGAAGAATACATTTGTGAATTTTCCTGCACTTCAGTGGTTTTTTCAGTTATTGGCACACACAATCCCTCACAAAATAATACAAATAATACAACAGAAAATGCATAACCACATCTTACCGTATAAGATCACTGAAGTCTAAGATCGTATAACCCCATTGGTGATGTTTTCGTTATCCTCGTGTCTTGGTTAACGAACAATAGATGTCTGCAGACCTCCGTAGCGTAATCTATTCAACTGAGTGCGATTCAATTTCTCCAGCCCATCGCAGCTCACCAACCAGTGGTGGTAATGTCGCTAAATGTTGCAGTTTGTGCCATGAAAAAAAGCTGTGAAAATTACTGTTCTAGACACATACTATATGTTGCAGATATAAAACAGGTTGAGCTTTTGAGCTTTTAATTCTGTTCACCAGCTCTTTTTTATTGTTCCCCATTCCCACATTCCTCCTGACCGCACTGGCTTCTGCTGTCCACACACAGACACACGCACACAATCAATCAAACTCTGACAGAAAATCCAAACGGGGCATGGCACTAAAATCCAGAAAATCACATTGTATCATTTTTAAATAATTAATTTGCATTTTATTGCATGACATAAGTATTTGATCACCTACCAACCAGTAAGAATTCCGGCTCTCACAGACCTGTTAGTTTATCTTTAAGAAGCCCTCCTGTTCTCCACTCATTACCTGTATCAACGGCACCTGTTTGAACTCGTTACCTGTATAAAAGACACCTGTCCACACACTCAATCAAACAGACTCCAACCTCTCCACAATGGCCAAGACCAGAGAGCTGTGTAAAGACATCAGGGATAAAATTGTAGACATGCACAAGGCTGGGATGGGCTACAGGACAACAGGCAAGCACCTTGGTGAGAAGGCAACAACTGTTGGCACAATTATTAGAAAATGGAAGAAGTTCAAGATTACGTCAATCTCCCTCGGTCAGGGTTCCATACAAGATCTCACCTGGTGGGGCATCAATGATCACGAGGAAGGTGAGGGATCAGCCCAGAACTACACGGCAGGACCTGGTCAATGACCTGAAGAGAGCTGGGACCACAGTCTCAAAGAAAACCATTAGTAACACACTACGCCGTAATGGATTAAAATCCTGCAGCGCACGCAAGGTTTCCCTGCCCAAGACAGCGCATGTCCAGGCCTGTCTGAAGTTTGCCAATGACCATCTGGATGATCCAGAGGAGGAATGGGAGAAGGTCACGTGGTCTGATGAGACAAAAATAGAGCTTTTTGGTCTAAACTCCACTCGCCGTGTTTGGAGGAAGAAGAAGGATGAGTACAACCCCAAGAACACCATCCCAACCGTGAAGCATGGACGTGGAAACATCCTTCTTTGGGGATGCTTTTCTGCAAAGGGGACAGGACGACTGCACCGTATTGAGGGGAGGATGGATGGGGCCATGTATTGTGAGATCTTGGCCAACAACCTCCTTCCCTCATTAAGAGCATTGAAGATGGGTCATGGCTGGGTCTTCCAGTATGACAACGACCCGAAACACACAGCCAGGGCAACTAAGGAGTGGCTCTGTAAGAAGCATCTCAAGGTCCTGGAGTGGCCTAGCCAGTCTCCAGACCTGAACTCAATAGAAAATCTTTGGAGGGAGCTGAATGTCTGTATTGCCCAGCGACAGCCCTGAAACCTGAAGGATCTGGAGAAGGTCTGTATGGAGGAGTGGGCCAAAATCCCAGCTGCAGTGTGTGCAAACCTGGTCAACAACTACAGGAAAAGTTTGATTTCTGTAATTGCAAACAAAGGTTTCTGTACCACATATTAAGTTCTGCTTTTCTGATATATCACATACTTATGTCATGCAATAAAATGCTAATAAATTATTTAAAAATCATACAATGTGATTTTCTGGATTTTTGTTTTAGATTCCGTCACTCACAGTTGAAGTGTACCTATGATAAAAGTTACAGACTTCTACATGCTTTGTAGGTGGGGAAAACCTGCAAAATCGGCCATGTATCAAATACTCGTTCTCCCCACTGTAGATCCTGGCTGACTTTAGATGGCAGGAATGGGCCACGCACACGCACAGTGTTTGACTGTGCGTGTGCGTGCGTGCGCGCGCGTGTAAAGAAGCAGCCAGTGAGGTGCAGTTAAAGGATTTGCCGTGGGCGTGAGACAGACGTAGCCATCCTGCTCCACTGTGAGAGAGAGAGGGAAGCCGCCGAAGGAAGGCAAGGGTGAAGTTCAGGAAAACCTGGCCCCATCCAGAATTCCAGGCTTACATAAGAAGGCCCTGTAAAATAACTGGCAAACAAAGCAGCCGATTGGACGCTTGCCATTACATATCCAAACGGCTTTTTATCCTGTCTCACTTTGCTTTTTTTCCTTTTTCTTCACTGACACCAGGGTGTGGCGAGAACAAGGCGCTCTTTCCGTGCTGTCATTCTTTATCTCTTCTTCGCTGTCCCCTCTCTTTATCAAACTTTAAACTCTCACTCCACGGCCTCTCTCTTTAAAACTCTCTCCTCTGTTACTCGCTTTCCTCTCCTTCCTACTTCTCTCTCTCATTCTTGCCATACTCATTCTCTCACTCCTCTCCTCTTCCTCCCTTTTTACTGTAATAACATGGGTAAGCAGTGGTTGAAGGCTGGCTTTGTTAACAGCCCCATTATGTAATACCCAGGGATGCACACAATAAGGGATGACATTCGCCGTACGTAACATGTTGACATAGACGTGCCAGTACAGGGACAGACCAGCATTCCCACTGCGACCGGCATACAATGTAGGCGCTAGATTAATTAAAAGATGTTGTGAGCGTGTCTATATATATTTGTGTCTGTGTGCGAGAAATAAGAGAGATCTCCTTGTAGGCAATGAAAATCAACTGCTTATGTTAAAAATGACACTATTACACCACCTGAATAGTTGCCTGTCACTGTATCTGCCCCGAGGTGGAATGCTGAGTGGGCATTTTTGGTGAATTATGACCATGTCTGACATATACCACACTGATCACTTTAATAACAGCGTAGAGGCAACAGTCATTTTCTCCTATAGGTCTTAGCATGTCTAATCTCTTTCTAATCTCTGTTTCTATGACGAGCGGCGCAGTAATCCACTGGAGGATATAACTAATGCTACTTGCCTCCACAGCCACGACCTGGTTGCGGTCCTTCTCTTTGTTTTGTACACAGGCTGACATCTATAGACAATTTATCAAATCAGTCGACGCCATGCAATGACAGAGGGTGTTTCATTTTTTACTTTAAAGGCTAGAAAGAAGTGCTGGCTCTGCCTGTACAATACAGTCATTGTGCATAGTTCTAACCTTAAGTCAACAGGCAGACTGGAAAAGAGTGAGAGAAAGAGAAAGAACAGATTGCTTTATCGTTGAAGGGTTATTTCTTCAACATGCCGTCTAATGAATAGAGCGGTTGTACAAAAAAACACATGCCCTAACGCTTTATATCCCTTATATGGCCATATCCGAACTCAAATGTCATCCTCTGTTATGATGTCACGTTCTGAGAGACTGCACCGGTAACACTTCGTCCTCCTATCACTCACAGGGTCCTTGTTGCTGGTGTCACTGAAAGTGTTACAGTACGGTCCACAGCTTAGCATGGGGTTTATGGTTAGGCCGCATTTGCTCTTTATTCCCTTTCCCCCCCCCCCATCAGCCTTTGTGCCTCAGGTACCGATGACTGACTCAACAGTCATTATGACAGGAACCAGTGTGCTGGTGAATACTAGCCAAGCAAATGAGCTACCCACTGCAACTACTTAGGCTCTTTTTATGTCATTAAGCAGAGGTGAGATCCCTGCTGCCACTGCCCACCCCCCCATCGGATTGTCCCTGTCTTTGTCCACCTGGTTAAGCAGCTGACTTGGATTCTGTTTAAAGACTCAGGACACAGCACACATGCATTTATTGACCCGCGTGTCATCAGAACGTGCGAACACATTGATGTGGCCCCAAAAGGTCATGTAGTCTTATGATGTTCACCCGGCGCTGCCAGAAGACTGGCCACCCCACAGAGTCTTGTTCCTTTCTAAGTTTCTTTCTTGGTTTGGAACCTACTAGGGAGTTTTCCCTAGTCACTGTGCATCAACTCTGTTGTTACTTGCTCTTTGGGTTTTCAGGCTGGGTATCTAAGCATCGTTGAATAGTAAAAAGGAAATATATGTTTGTGTAAAGAATATATGCTCACTGTATGTGTGTGTGTACATTTCAGAGCCTTTACTCAGGCTTTAATTTGATATCGGTGAGTGTTACTAAATACAAAAAACGTAAATGGAGCACAACGATGACTGAATAATCAAATTCAGATTTAGTCAGATGAACATAAACAATGCATTTATGACTCGATGTAACCTTAGCAACAAACTAGATAACAACTAGCTAACTTAGCAATCCAGCTAACGTTATACAACATGTGTTCGGAATCTACATTTTGAGTCCAGGCTGCACCCCGGTAACATGCACATTCAACAGAGGGTGGTCCAACACTTGGGATGGGGGGGGGGTTGACCTGCTGCATTAGCATCCCTCCAATGCCCCCACTGAAAAAGCAAGACAATGGGGTCTCCTAAGAATTCTAAATAACACTTTACAAACGTTGGGTCTTGCTAGAACCAATAAAATTAGGGTCTGCCTAGTACCACCATAGGATCTAATGAGAACCCCTTATAAAACGTCCTGTTAGCAACCAATTTTGGATCTCACTAAAACATAAGAATTATGTTCTACCAAGTGTGGTGCAAACGAGCCCACACCCCACAAGTCAGCATCGAACCAATGCCCCCAACTAGCTTATGAAATCTTCCGGAAGCTACCTGCTGGGTCAGCCCTGCCGCTGCACACCTGCCTCCTATTGGGACCGTGTCTGGGGAGGGCAAGCCAGGGAGCAGCTTGGGGGCCAGAAGCAGAGAAAATGCACCAGATAAGGCTGCACGACAGAGGTGGAAGAAAACAGCAGGGACACAGCAAGACGATGGAGAGTGCTGCAAAACCTTCGTCCTCCAGCACCCGATCCTCCCAAACCCCCACCAGGAGGCCACACTTTAGGTTGGCGCTGCCACACGAGGTGTGTCATTTAATTTGGATTTCTCCCTCACCCTTTCCTTTTTGTTAATAAAACGCCTCTGTGTCTGTTCTCGGTTTCTCTCCCCGTTACACTAGAACCAATATGAACCAATATGATATTTTACTAGAACCAATTTAATTAGGTTCTTTCGAGAGCGATGGCACGATCTATTAAGTTCCAAAAATAAACATTTTTGATGGACTGCCATGAAGAACCATTAACAGTTCTTTTATAAACTATGGTTCTCTGAAACACCTTAGTTGAAAAGTTTTTTCATTAATCCCCAAAAAAGTGGTTAAACTGTGACATACAGTACCTCTGAATACCTGGAATTGGTACCAAGTTGCACTGAGTTTTGCATGCACAATGCGCCGATCATTTCTGTAGAGGACCCAGAGTGGAATGTCAGTCTTCTTTATTCACCTTAGGGAGTAGATAACCTGTTGTGCCCTCTTCAGAACATCTGTGGCATTAATGATAAGTCCAGCTTATAATTTTAGGCAGCGCTGGCAGAGATATTTAATTCTAGTCAAAAGGTGTTTTTATTTTGTTGGTTATGGTATTGCTTTTGATAATGTGGGAATGCAACCTACAGTGGGGAGAACAAGTATTTGATACACTGCCGATTTTGCAGGTTTTCCCACTTATAAAGCAAGTAGAAGTCTGTAATGTTTATCATAGGTACTCTTCAACTGTGAGAGACGGAATCTAAAACAAAAATCCAGAAAATCCCATTGAATGATTTTTAAGTAATTAATTTGCATTTTATTGCATGACATAAGTATTTGATACATCAGAAAAGCAGAACTTAATATTTTTTGCAATTACAGAGATCATACGTTTCCTGTAGTTCTTGACCAGGTTTGCACACACTTTTGCAGGGATTTTGGCCCACTCCTCCATGCAGACCTTCTCCAGATCCTTCAGGTTTCGGGGCCGTCGCTGGGCAATACAGAATTTCAGCACCCTCCAAAGATTTCTATTGGGTTCAGGTCTGGAGACTGGCTAGGCCGCTCCAGGACCTTGAGATGCTTCTTACGGAGCCCCTCCTTAGTTGCCCTGGCGGTGTGTTTCGGGTTGTTGTCATGCTGGAAAACCTGCAAAATCGGCAGTGTATAAAGTATAAATGTGTTATTTAACAATCTAGGTCTACCGCTTCTCCTTGTGTTGTAATATGTTCATTATTCTGCAACCCGTTTCCAAAAAGTTGTGACACAGCATAAAATGCTAATAAAAACAGAATGCAATGCAAATCATTTAATCCTTATATTTTATTGAAAATAGTAAAAAGACAACATATCAAATGTTGAAACTGAGAAATTTCAATGACTAGGCCACTCCAGAACCTTTAGATGCTTCATACGGAGCCACTCCTTAGTTGCCCTGGCTGTGTGTTTCGGGTCGTTGTCATGCTGGAAGACCCAGCCATGACCCATCTTCAATGCTCTTACTGAGGGAAAGAGGTTTTTGGCCAAGATCTCACGATACATGGCCCCATCCATCCTCCCCTCAATACGGTGCAGTCATCCTGTCCCCTTTGCAGAAAAGCATCCCCAAAGAATGATGTTTCCACCTCCATGCTTCACGGTTAGGATGTTGTTCTTGGGGTTGTACTCGTTCTTCTTCTTCCTCCAAACACAGCAAGTGGAGTTTAGACCAAAAAGCTCTATTTTTGTCTCATCAGACCAATTCCTCCTCTGGATCATGCATATGGTCATTGGCAAACTTCAGACGGGCCTGGACATGCGCTGGCTTGAGCAGGGGGACCTTGCCTGCGCTGCAGATATGAATCCATGACGGCTTAGTGTGTTACTAATGGTTTTCTTTGAATCTGTGGTCCTAGCTCTCTTCAGGTCATTGACCAGGTTCTGCCATGTAGTTCTGGGCTGATCCCTCACCTTCCTCATGATCATTGATTCCCCACGAGGTGAGATCTTGCATGGAGCCACAGACCAAGGGAGATTGACCGTCATCTTGAACCTCTTCCATTTTCTAATAATTGCGCCTTCTCACCAAGCTGCTTGCCTATTGTCCTGTAGCCCATCCCAGCCATTGACAACTCCATCTACAAACTGACTTTCACAACTTTACATTAGATAACGGAAAAATCTAAGAGACTGGCTTTCTCACTGCCACTTGATTTTGCATGAACTCTTTGCTATTCGCGTGAAGTTTCAGCCCCGCCTGTCCAAATTCATAATTTGATATGTTTGTCTGATGTGTTTTTTTCTCAATTTGTTCTCCAATGTGCGAGAAAAGCTACAATTGTTACCAGACCATGTGTTGTTACTCAAGGTCTAGCAATGAGAGACCAAGGTGAAGACAGAGGAGAACAGAGAAACAGGAACTTGTAGCAATACAATGATGCTAGCCCAGAGGGTGCTTTTGAGACTTCTTTAGACCACTGTAAAAAAAAATATTTTAATCAAGTACTTGGTGTTGACGATGTGTTTATTTTGTATAGATCAATAAAAAAAACTGTTTGTTTGTCATTGAGTTCTTACTCAGAGGAACTACGCCTGACATCTCAGGGTTGTCTTGTCATTATCTCAGATCAGGATGAATTAATGTCTTCTTATGGCAGCCTTGGCCCTGTTTCATGTGGCGAAAGTTTTTGGTCACCTCAGGACTTGGTAACCCCTAGAGAGATGTGAATGTTTGTTCTTTTATCAGAATCAACAGTCACCTGGAGAGTAGGGGGAAATATTCATTCCATTTCCTATGTCCCACGTGACCAAATAACCTATTTCCTTTTCATGGTGACACCAGCTTTTACTAAGAAATAAGCCTGTTTCCTCTCCAGAAACCTACATATTTATGTTTGACTTTACTCTCTTTAAACCACAAACCTCTTTTCCCTCACTGCTGCTTGCAAGCGGAAATGTAGATTTAAAAAAAGTGAAAGTGCAATGTCTTTGTCGACCGCTGGAATGGTTTGATGCAAATTCATGAGAATTTATATTATTTCAACTTTGTCAAGTCAAGAGAGGTGTGGTTGGTGCAGAAAGTCTCAACACCATGAAAAGGCACAAAAGAAACCACATTGACATGGTGACAACTTTAAATGGACTTTTTGTCATTTGTACTACAATAGAATTTACCATAGAATCAGTTCACAAGGTAGAAAACCGATAATTACTTATAGTTATTTTCTAGAAAACAGTTCATTTCTAATAGATCATGGGGTAGACAATGCAATGTAATTTTGCCTGACTATTTCCCCATGATGAGTGAATGCGTTATCCACTTATATAGAGGCAGATTACAAACTATGGGGACTGCTTCTCGGTGGAAGAGGGACTTTTATTAACACTGTTTAAGTCAAAAGCATTTCTGACAGCACAAAACACTGAATATTTAACTTAACAATAACATGTCTATCTGAGTAACTTGCTGGGTGCAGCAACATGTTTTACCAGCAATGATCATCTCTGATTGACTGATATTGTACAAAGTGTGTAAAAATATTGGTTCTGTGGCTAAACAGTGGTACCAGACCACACCATGCCGTGAGCATGCCAAAGGCAGAAGATCAGAAGATCAGATATTCCATCCTATATGTTTACATACATACAACGGTGGTTCCCAACTGTTTTTTTCAGTCCCTGACACACCTTGTTGGGATATAAAATTCTGCATCACACCTGACATTTCCTTATTTATTCAATGCAATGACTTCCCCCTGTTCTGGTCCAAACTGCAAATAATGTATTTCCTGTGACGAAATTAAATTCTGTGTACATAGTTCCTTACTCATGTTAAATTTGCACTACTTAATATGAGTCCCCCATATCCGTATCAGCAAGAACAAAATACTACCCCTGGTGAAAACAGGTTTGAGTGGTTTGAAGTAGAGACAAACAGTTTTCTAGCACAACCACAAACACACAATGCTATGGCAGAGGATGTGGTATCACAACTGCTTGTGCCAATCATTCTTACCGGCAAAGTACCATTATTCCTGTAAAATGTATAATATGGACATAAACATGGTCGAGAACCAGGATTTACATTTGCAACTATGTGCCACTGAATTCATTAGGAAAAGTTTTTTGGCACATCTAAGAGTCCCTCAAGGCACACCAGTGAAAACCCTTGACACAGAGGTGTGACAGACAGGAATGCCCCTCAGTTAATTACCTTTTTGTAGAAAGAATGTGTTACCATCCTGCACCCTTCAACCATGACATCACTGTCAAGGAAAAAAAAAACAAGCACATGCAATGCCTGGAGATGGAACCAAATATACTCTGTGCCACACTAGAAATGACTGTTAAACCCCTATTAATTTCAGTCGAAGTCAAAGAACGTTTTCCCTACCGAAGGGACTTCGGTGTTTCAGAGCTGTCTGTGGAGACACAGGATGTAGACGTGTAACAGCCCAGACAGAAGACCCACTAACACAGGCACAGAAAAGTATTCCATACATCAGAATCTAACACCCCAAAACATGTGTTCTACATGTAAATATTACTGCAGGGCAAAACATAAAAATGCGGACGCTGAAAGCATCATGAGACAACTAAAATCTTCAAGTACTCACTCAGTTAGGATGAGTAACTGATTGATATCTCGCATCGTCAACCACTGACATCCTTTCCAGGGTGATATTGCAGCGGGGTTTGCATGGCGTCGGAACACGACGTTTTAGCCTTGAAAGCCTTCATCTGATCACTTCCATTTACTGTTCAGCACGTTCGGATAAATTGATGTACCAAGTTTGTTACGAGAAGTATATGATCCAAGCTTGTTTCACCTGATCGGATTGGTTATCATAAGGTAATCAGTCACACAATAATGGATTCACTGACTTCACCCTGAACTCGTACCGATGCCATGCTATTTCAAACGTATGAAAATACAGCCTTCATGGTTAGGTGAAGGCAGCGTTCTGTTGGTTCTGTCGTTGGACCCTGTTTCAGTTGTCAACACAAAACCGTACCACTAGGTCTGACAAGAAAATCTGCCCACACAACAAGACCTAATGTGCTTCTAATGTGAGAAAGAAAGTCGATTTGTGTGTCTATGAGTTTTTCTGCTGCTTTCTGTCTGTAAAGAGGGATAGCAGTGTTTTAGCCTGATTAAGAGAAGTCAGGGGAATTTTTGTTAGTCAGAGATAACACACTCACACACACACTCACACACACACACACACACACACACACACACACACACACACACACATTGTAGAACGGGTGGCCGACTACACGTGTAGCTCCAGTGGTCAATGGGGCTCTGTTTATTTTCTTTGTTCTGCAACCAGACACCCACCCATCAGTAACCCCCCCCCTCACCACACACACACACACACACACACACACACACATAAGCACACACAGTGCCTGGTCAGTGTGGAGGGCTGGAAGGAGCCAGCCAACAGCTGGTAATGCCAGTTAATTGGGGAATGACACTTGGCTTTTCAGAGCTTCGGACATGTCCCTCGTCACCCTGCCTCGGAGGCCCCAGTTTTCCCTTCCCATTAACAAAGAGACACATTCAAGAAAGAGAGGATAAGAAAGACAGAAAGAGTAGGGAAAGAGAGCGAGAGAAAAAAAAAGAAGGATACAACACAAGACACAAGAGTCGCCACCTGATTTCCCAAGATCCTCTATGTCACCAGTCCCACCCGGGCATCACCATGGGAACACCAACGGTATGCCAGGAGAGCAGCTGGCAAATAGGTGGCAGATTACCCACCAAACAGATTTACTGTGTGCTGCCTGCCTACGCTGGCTTTCCAGGGATAAAAGAGAGATCTGTTTAGTGAGTAATCACAAGGAAATTACTTGTTATTCAAACACGTTGACTTTCAGTGCCAGTGGCCTGTGAGTGGTCCGTTTTTCTTTCACTGGGAATCCTTTTTTGTGTGTGAGGTCGGAGGGGCAGATATTTAAACTGCGGGTGTGTGTCTCTGTAAACATATTTGTGTGCATATATATATATGTGTGTGTGTGTGTTAACTGAGGCTGGACAAATCCTTGAAAAAATTGCTTCTAATTCACAAGAATGTGTCCACGTGTCCAGCTACTCACCTGTTATGCTTTCATAAAAAACTTCTAATTCAAAATAAATCTAATTCTATTTGCAAACAGTTTTTCTATTACACTTTATATTATGTTGCCCTGACTGACACAGTTAAACCATTGTTATACAATAGTGTCTAACTATGTCTGTTCTTAAGCAGGATGCATTTACAAGTGCTGGGATACTACACTTAAAGATGCCATGTTACAGAAGGTCCCCCAAAAAACCCTCAACAAAAAGGCTTGACAAAAGCAAGTCTCTTCTGCTGTCTGGAGTGCCTTTTTGAAATTTTCAATCACCCCAAAATACTGTCCTCTTCTGTATCAAGCAATTTGCATAAAAAAATTGATAAAAAAATACCTCTGAGGGACCAACAGCCCCATGCTGTATTTATCTGTGAGCTTGAGGAGACATTTTAAAACACAAACTAATCTTGGCAGTGGCCCAGGGGTCCCAGCTGCGCAGGGGGCCCTGGGACGTTTACTGTGAGCTCTGTTTGATGCCTATGGCTGTCCATGGTACTGAAAGGATAACCCGTTTTTCATTAAAGATATCTCAGCCATGTTAAGCTAAAAGTCATGATTATTTAACCAGCGGCATCGTTTGGGACGATATGCCTTAATGTGTATGTAACCAATATAAAACATGAACTAACGTAGGCCCACAAGGGCCAAACACATTATCCTGGACACATTATCCTGGAAAAGATGGACTAGTCTATCTGGCATTTGTTTGCAGTTCACAGTCTGAAGGAAACCGTTCATCTCTGTCTTAGTAGTGTTGTCGACTATTAAGTACGCCTCACAGTAACAATACATTAGTCTGTCACAGCAAAATGTGATCTCGCTGGGAGAGAAAGACAGAGTGGAAATCATAGGAGGTCAACATGGAGAGCACCAAGTACAAACCTTTAACTTTCAATCGTTCAATCGTGCCAACATTGTTCACTCAAGTAAAACCTTAGTAATTACCACACTTCAAGTGAAGTTCAGACTGAGACATTCAGACTGTTTTCACACTGCAAACACCATCCCACTCTGCTGAGGGGAAACAATAGTTCTGGAGTAATTGCTCGGAGTGACTGTCAGTGGAAAAGCCACATTGCGTGGCGTTTCTCCCGGTCTCGCTCAGCGCCACAAGGCAGGTGTGTAAGTCACTTAGTCAGTCAGTCGCTTCCATCTCAACAGCCTTAGAGAGCAGGACAAATGGATGGGCGGAATGACTGAGACAGACAACAGGAAGGAGATGGGCACAAGCCTCTCTTTCTGCTCCCCGTCACACACTCAAACACGCACGCACACCCACACACGCGCACACCCACACACGCGCACACCCACACATGCGCACACCCACCCACACACGCACACCCACCCACACACGCACACCCACCCACACACGCACACCCACCCACACACGCACACCCACCCACACACGCACATACACAGGCAGAACACAGTTGACTTAACGAGGGAAATGTGAGGGAGTCAGCTGCTGTATTTATAAACCATCTGGAGGAGGAAGGGGTGAAGGTACATGGGACAGAACCGGGTGTGTGTAGTCTGGAACTGGACACTCACCAAACCAAGGAGAGGAGTTCCTGGAAATGACCTTTCTATAGGAGAGATCCTAGAAGTCCAGTCCAGGATTGTATAACGGCGGTAGTGAAAAAAAAGTGTATGAAATAGACAGGAAAAAGACCACTTTGAATGATAAAAAAAAGCCAATGTAGCAGGAGGAGAAAAGCCCCAATCGTCAAGAGAGTTATAAAACAATGAAAAAAGACTACATCGCTTCTTCTGTCTCCGCCTCTTTTCAGGGTGTTTCAGGGTAAATGATGGATGGGTTTCACCCTTTGCCTGTTCTTTGCCTGTTCTTTGGCTGTGCTTGCTATACAAAGCCCCTTGGGATTCTGTAATCCTGGTGTATTTTTTCCATTTAAACATACACACATTATAGTGTATAGCCCATTATTATATATAAATAAGACCTTTTTTTTTTTTACGTCAAGATATGGCTTTCGTAGTAGCACTTTATTAGAAAGCCAAAAGGTTTTGTTTGTTAAAAGTATTCACAATATATTATTGATGTCTACGCTGCCAATTTTCCCAACAGACTGAGCATTGTTATTTCCTTGGATTAAAAAAAAAAAAGATTCTTATACAGTGGCTCGTATATGGTTCAGTGTCACCACGTTTAATAACTACATCATAATGCAGTTACCAGGGTTTTGACGACCTCCCACGGAATATCCTGTCCAATGACAGGCCCAAGGCATACTATGAACCCTTCACAAAGGAACATGCCCCACGAAGAGGACAGGTCTAACAGTTATCACTGTGGGACGACTGGGCGACCCTGAATATCACCCCCCACGGCCACATGGTCATTCCAACTTCCAGTCAGCTCGTTTAGTCCCCCTCTCCTTTCCGTAACCAAACAAATGGCGTTAGGTACTTCACTATGCACTAGTGTTTTGCAATCAGTCATGTATGTAAGTCGCTCTGGATATGAGAGTCTGCTTAGTGACTAAAAGTTACAATTCGAAGCAGACATCTGTGGAGAGGATGCTGATTTTTTTGCCTTGAGCTTGTGTCCCAAATCCAATAGCACAATTTCCCCCGAAATTGTCCACTGCTTCTGGTCAATATTTGTCAAAACTATTTCAGGAATAGGCTGCCATTTGGGACGCCCTGCAAACCTTGTGTGTAGCTAAGATAAAGGTGGGTTTTGACCTTGGGTTCTCCAGTAAATTAGCACTAATAAGGGGCCATTGCTGGAAGAACACTTTGTGTGCAGTTTTGTCTTTCAGTGTTTATCTGTTCCTGTGTTCTCGGATGGGAATGTGTTATTGGTGTTCAGAGGGTTTCATTGTTTTGTCTGTGCCATCGGTCCAGAACTATTTACAAACACCAATTTTTTTAAACCTTCCATTTTGGTCTGGATGCGTAATATGTTGTTTATATGTGCATATAAACCGGGTGGTTTCAATCCTGAATGCTGATTGGCTGATCGCTTTGCTATTTGAGACTGTATACCACAGGTATGACATCCCATCACTTTTACTGCTCTAATTGCATGGTAACCGGCTTCTAAGACAAATAAGGCATCTCAGGGATTGCTGATATATAACCAATATTACATTTCCAAGCACTGTGATGCATTGTGCCTAAGAACAGCTCTAAGCCGTGATATATTGGGCATGTACCACAGCTCCTCTTGCCTTATTGCGTACATAATCTATAAGTAGAATCACTAATACATCATGAAATTCCAAGTCTGAAAGTGAGTGTTTTTGATGACATCGGGCACATACTATGGGGCACATAGTAGAGAATCTGGGAACCAGCTGGGCACCAACGTCTCATTTACATCCAGTGGCCAAAACTCCCAGAATGCTGTTAAAACACTAATATACCAGACATTCAATCTGCATGGGGATTAATTAAAGAAGTATTGTTCTCATGCACACTGCCAGGGACTATGGGTCAGAAATTGACGAAAGAGCAGTCTATAAATAAATAAGACAATATAAATAAGCTGCTTTAATAACACTGTGTGTGTGTGTTTATTGTACAGCTTTATACATCCTAAAGCAAAATACAGGCACCACATTATTATTATATCTGACTTTAAACCAATGGTTAACTCTGGCTATGACACAATGTGCAGAGGTGCTATAGTGGGACATATTGTATATGTTATGTGCCCTTGTTGTTTTTGGACGTTCATGTTACCCTTGACCCAGATCTCTTTTGACGAACATATAAAATATATTTCCATATTTTTTCCATCTTCGGAGAATTGCTAAAACAGGTACTACATTGTCAGAAAGGTATGCAGAAAAGTTCAATTAGTGCTAATTGTGGCTGCTAAAATCTTCAGAACCAAACAAATGCATCACATTGCTCCAGTATTCGCCTCTGTAAAGTGGCCACCTGTTAAGGCTAGGGCTGATTTTAATGTTTTACTGTTGACCTACAGTACGAAGCTTAGCATGGACCGGCCACTACATATCTCTCAGAATCGGCCCTGCCATACATACCTATATGTATGCTATGATCACAAAATGCAGGCCTCCTTACTGTACCTAGAATTAATAAAAAGCTAGAGACTTGGCTTTCCCCCAGGTGGGCCCTGTTGGGGGGGGGGGGGCACATGGGGCCACAGGGCCTCTGGATCCCTGGGATTCAGTCCCTAGTTTTACGGTGCATTAGTATTGTGGGGTGGGGGGCAAGGTTCAGTCTGTCATGTCTTTGTACCAACTGTAAACTTTGCAATTCTTTATGTGATGGGAGGAAAATGGTCAGACTGAATCATATGCTGTGGTATCCTTACCTGAATGAATCCATGGAAAGATCTCTTTATTTTTCTTGTGTCCTGTTGAATCTTAGGAGGACATGAGTCCTTGGACTGCGCCTCAGGACTACCTGGCTGTGCCTGTCCAAAGTCCTCCTGGTTGTGTTTCGCCGATTATGCTCTCATTGCTCACTGCCAACCTGGTTGTCTCTGTCCTTGTCCACCTGGTCGAGCAGCTGAAGTGAATTCCATCTAAAGGCTCAGCCCATCTGCATTTACTGTCCTGTTGGACATCTGAACATGCAAAAACATTAATGTGGCCCTAGAAATGTGCACTTATGACCTTCTGCCAGAGGAGGACTTTCAACCACTCAGAGTGGTTTTTCACTCAGGGAGTTTTTCCTAGCCACTCTGCATCAATTCTTGTTCTCTGGTGTTTCAGGCTGGGTATCTGTAAAATGACTTTGTGAGAACTGCTGATATAAAAAGGGCTTGACAAAACAAATGTGAATTAAATTTGATTGATTGATGTTACTGTTAAGCCATGATAACATAGAAATGCTTACTTCAGCAGTGTTGTGCTATACTGCAGTAAGGGAAACATTGCCAGTAACCCAACTATGAATGCATACATTATCAGTCAGGCAACAAAAACTCTTATCTTATCTAATTCGTTTGCCAACTGTATTTCCCCTTTCTTTCATTCCCACACCTTCTGTCTTATGCCAGTCCAAACCTTTGGTACTTCACTAACGACTGCTTTACTGAATAATTGAAGCAGTGACTCTTTGCGCTTTTACAAAGCGGTTTAATTCTATGATAAATGTAATAAATTAATTCTCTATCGATAAATTAACAATAAGAAAGTATTCATATTTTTACAAAACCTTTATATAGGTTGCTGGTACAGTAATCCTATTTCAATTAAGTATGTTGCATCTGTTTGTCAGATGAAGTCCAGTTACAGGGCCTCCTCCCATTCATCTCAATGGAATAAATAAAAAATAAATCCATAGACCCCATGATCCCATGGTTAAGGAAACATATATTTAAGGTGACATTTTTGCTGAGCACATTAGCTACCATGATCACATCACAAAAGAAGGATTATCCCTCCACACTAGCCTGTCCCTCATCCCCCCCCACCTCATTCTTTTAGTAGAAATGCTTTGCTCATCAGTTAGCTCAGCGCCACATCCACCGCATGTCCTGACTTGTTCTCCCGATTGGAGCTCCTCTGGGATGATTCCTCTCTCAAGTGGGATCGACCATAATTTCATCCAACAGCATTTTTTTAATGTGCCCTGGGGTTGTCAGGGTCTTCTTCATGTACAATCTGATTACTCTCCGTGGATGATAAAGGCTGTTGTCTATAAGGGATGATAACGGTGTTATCAATAGGGGATGATAACGGTGTTATCAATAGGGGATGATAAAGGTATTAACTATAGGGGTTATAAAATTGTTTTCTATAGGCGATGATAAAGGTATTTTCTGTAGGCATGTACAGGCATACAGTCAAAAGCTTTTACCATTTTGCTCAATTTAAGTAGAAATAATCTTTGATAGACAAAACTAAAAACTAAAACAGAAAGTCATACTGTAAATACACATAACTAAAAACTAAACCAGAAATCGTCTTAGATAGACAACATTTTTAACTTAACCAGAAAAAATAACTAAAATCTAAAACAGAAATGGTCTTGGGTAAACAATAACAGAACAGTCAGAATAAATTCAATCCCTGGTATCATATATAAAAAAAGATAAGTTGCAGACCCAAAACAGTAGATATTTAATGTGGTGTATCTGTGTAATTTCATTTTTGGCAATATCTGTTTTACTTTGATACCAAAGGTATCCTACGCCTGCACTGATTTCAATCAATTAGCTTTAGGAATTCGACTACAATAAAATGACCACCGTTTGCACCCGTTCCTGCATCTTGGCGGCAGGTAGCCTTGAGGTTTGCGCGTAAAGCCAAAAGGTCGCTAGTTTGAATCCTGAAGCTGAAAGGGTGTAACATCTGCTACTGTGCCTTTAAGGATGACACTTAAACCCAATTGCTCCAGGTGCTTTGGACAATGGCTACCCACCCCTAGACACCACTGCTTGGTTATCTCTCAAGGAGAGTTGGGATATGTAAGGCAAACACTTCCATCACAGACTTGTAAACGGCCTATTATTATAAGCACTACCGATATAGTATTTTGAAGTGTCCCAAAAGTGATCAGATTTAGTGGACCAATGAGTGGTCATTGGGGCAAGGGGGTGGGGCCTAGACATACAGTAAGCATTTAAAAACGCAACAAGGCAGTGAAGATACTAAGCATTTTGATGACTGAGAAGCTTCTCAATTGTTCCGTGTTGTCACTGTCTGTATCCACAACGGCAATGGAGTTTTTCTTTTGCAGTTGCCTGCCCATCATTTATCTCCATTCCACTCACTGCATTGTGCTGAAACCTGCACTCTCACGCAGAAGTTGCAGATACTCTGGCTGGACCTGTTCAGTTTAACCCTGTCATTCTAAGTAGTGATGACTGATGGTATCTCTGTCCTTCTGGGGGGAACAATGTTCGAGGAGGATGTTTTGTTTGCCCCAGGGGTGTGGGTGGTGGGGGGAGGCATGTCCCAAAAGTGCCCCAGTCCCCTTTTCTCCCTATTCTTGAGGAATGTTTTGAGTTGGGGGTAAACGTGACAGATGTACAGCAATCCTTTCTTGACTGATTTATGTAAGTGGATGATATATGACTGTGCGATTGCGATAGATTGCTCAACGTTCTTTCAGCCCGAGGAGCATGGAAACAAACTCATAGGCGTTGAGCGACCCAGTGAGAATTGTAAAAGGGCAGTGTTGCAAGAAAAAGCTTATACTAGTCTTTGAGTAAAGATATCCTCTTAGTCTTTGGAATATCACCAACAAGCGTTAAAGATTGCACTTCCCAAGGAACTGCCATAGTTCCATTTAGATGTAATTTGTTGAACCAAAAAGTGCTTACTGAGGTTGACCTTGAGCATTTAGAGTAGCTCTTAAAGGACTTGGAGTTTGTGCCATCACTCAGGTTTTGCTTCACTAATATGTACTACTTATTAAACCCTATACTTCATGTTATCATCTTTCTTAGAAAAGCGCTTGTTGAAAGATACTTTGACACTTCTATGCTTTAGACTTGCCATAGAAATGCTTACACATTGTCTTTATTTACAACATTAATCCCTTACACACACACACACACACACACACACACACACACACACACACACACACACACACACACACACACACACACACACACACACACACACACACACACACACACACACACACACACACACACACACACACACACACACACACACACACACACACACACACACACACACACACACACACACACACACACACACACACACACACACACACACACACACACCTAATTCTAAGTAAGAGCATGCTTGTTGTGGGGGGTTGTACTTTTTTTTTAAGGGTTAGAAATTTTTTGATGAAACAAGTAACTTAAAAAATTTGTGTGGTTATAAATGTGTATGCTTAATTGTCCTCAAAATTAAATCTGATTCAATTTTCCAGGTCAAAGTGGAGATGATTGGAAGAGAAGATTTAGGATGGACACAGTTAAAGGGGTTTTCTCATTAATCAAATTGAGAGAACATTCATTTATAGAGTATTATTCACTCTATACAAAGTTGCTTTTGAATAATCCGCTCCACACATTTGGAATTACACCCAGAATTAATTTAAGCCAAACCTTTGTGCCTTGAAGGCAATTTAAGTGTTTATTAGAAGACATTATTATTATTATTTTTAAACAGCCAACCATGTGTAATCAATTGCAATTTTACAGAAGTTTCAGATACAAACTACATAACATTTTATAATATTATTGGCCTCATGATGGTACTTTACTTGCACCTCTACTAAAACAATCCCTAAAAAGAACATTCAAACATACTTAATGCAGATTATGTAAAACAGAGATGGTTCTCTGAGAGGTTTAAGAAAGGATTGTTTATCTGTTGCAATCGAGGTAAACACATCAACTGCAGACATTTCTGCCTGCTGAATATTTGGTCCTCCTGCGGTTTGTTCCTTTTGTTCTCATAAAATACGTTTTTATTCAGACTGACTTTCATGTTAGTGTTTTTGTCTGTGTTGATCTACTATACATACTAATAGGCTGAGCATTTAAATAGCTGTTTTCATTTCACCTTGATTGATTTGTTTTTGAATGGCATTCTGCTACTCGCTCACCGTTAGCGCAACTACATTAACACATTTGAACAGACAAACAGTAAATACATCCCCTGAATGTTATTTGTAGCTTACAAGAAGAGAGAATACAATATCAGCTTTGCCAGACACCAAAAATTCATACACAAGATATTTACAAATCAGCAAAGGGCAGAGGAAAAAAAAGATGTGGCGGGTATCTTTGATCACTGAAGCCACCTGCAGTGTGTCATGCCTCTCACCGAGGAACACACACACA
This sequence comes from Esox lucius, assembly GCF_011004845.1. NCBI lineage: Eukaryota > Metazoa > Chordata > Actinopteri > Esociformes > Esocidae > Esox > Esox lucius. The sequence goes on along the minus strand of NC_047571.1, from coordinate 26,373,151 downwards.
CGCGCGCACACACACACGTCCCTATTTTAAGAAACACAGATAGGAGCAGCTGAGCTGGTGTTGCGGGAATAGAGCTGTCAGCAGAGTAGACACAATGGGCTTGGATGCAATAGACGGTCCCAGACGTGTGCTTGTGCTCATATGAGAGGAGGAAAGATGGACAGATAAAGAGGGAGAGAGAAGGAGGAAGTCAGAATAAGAGATAAGGTGAGATGGCATAGATGGAGGTAAGTAAAACAGCAGACAGAGGAATAGCACATGAAGAAAGAGAGAATTTGTGAGAGAATAAATTAGAGATGTCGGGGGACAGGGCTGAATCCAGGCATAAGTAACATAAGCAGTCGCTTAGGGACCCCAACCGCTAGGGGGCCTCTGACTGCTAGGAAGCCCCCAAACAATAGAACAGATGGGGCCCCAAATCATATTTTGCTCAGGGCCCCCAAATGTCTACAGCCGGCACTGTCGGGGGAGGTGTTTACTGTGGATCACCATAAAAAGTTTGTATGTGTGTCTGTATGCATAAGTGTCATGTCCTAATGTCTAATTTTGGTTTCCAGGGTAGGCAGTTGTTATGTGTGAAGTAGTTTTTGTGCGGTTTCCTGATGCGTTTTGGGTGAGATATCTGACCCTGTATCAGTGGCTGAAGGCCACTTTGAAATACCCCTCTTCCTTCGCCTTAACACGTTTACCGGAAAAGGACATCTCATCCCATCTGAACAATCGTCACTCATCCATGTCCTCTTCCTTCCTCAGCACCGTTTTGCAGCCTACTTCTGGGAAATTGCAGGACAGCGGTGTGGCATCGCTGCAGACCTATAAGTCTAGATGGGGCTATTGATCAGGGCTTCTAGCTTAGCTTAATAATTCAGTCACTGATCATCATCCAGAGGGGACCGCCCGATTGGAGGACAAAGTTGAAATATTTAAGGCATGGGGGGAGTCCCAATGCTTAACAGTAGGCTAATCATAGCAAGTCAGATTGTACTTGTTTAAAGCCGTCGTGCTATGGAAGTGAATACAGAATTTGTTTAAGAACATGATGTTACGGAGGAGTGTTCTGGAAAGGGGCGTTGCAACATGCTTTAAAGTAATCTCTGCAGAGAACATCTGAAGCTCTGTTAGAGCGGCCATTAGTTCCCCTTTAAAAAGGGTCCACAGTGAATTCAACAAGGGCCCCATCCCAAAAGTAATGTTTTACATTTCCATTGCAAAGAGATTGTAATTAATTTAAATGGGCACATTTTGTAAAACAAAATCCTCTAAAACACCAATATTTCCCCCCTTTTATCCCTCTGGTTTCTGATATCTAGTTTGTGGTTAAGGCCTGCTTCACCAAAAGAGTTCCCAACAGTCTCAGAACAGTTAAGATAAGTGTTTTGAAGTACATCCAATGCCATTCTGGTTCCTTTCTCCCTGCTCACTCAACCAGGAAGTCTAGTCCAGAATCCTTACATGCCGGATGGAACTCTACCTCAGTGCAGCTCACAGGTGCCAAAACTGGCACAGAGGGTTGCTAGCACGCTAGAAGGCAGAGCAATCATATTCCATTACTAACCCCCCAAACCCTGACAGTACTGGCCAATTCCACCGCCTTCCAAGGGACCTTTGGAGTAATTCCAAAGCATTCGAACCCTGGTCTTGCAATGACACAACTAAGTGTGAGGCAATGCAACTTAAAACTGATTTTAATAAGAACTCTATCACTAAGGAGCATTCCATGTATTCTTGTGAAGTCTAGTGTAGATGTGGTCTTGTAGCGTTGGTTAGTATCCTGCTGAAAGGTGAATTCCTCTCTCAGTGTCTGGCATGAAACAGAATGAAGCAAGTTTTCCTATAGGAATTTGCCTGTGAATAGTAGCATCCCATTTCCTTTCTTCTGAAAAACCCCCTCAGCGTTTGCTAATGTCATACCCATACCATGATCCAGCCAGCACAGTATTAAAGCTGTCTCAGTGTGGATGAGACTGTCAGTATTTAAAGTGACTTAATTTCATTGGTTTTCAGTACAAAATGGTTCTGACAAAATAATATATTAAGATGTTATCATGATGCCGGTCAAAACAACCAGTTGGATTGATTATGTAGTGGATAATCTATCCAACTGGTTGTAGATAAACACCATAGTGGAGTTCATTTTTCCAAGATGATGCCAAAAAGTGTTAATCTTGCTAATAACACAGAATACAATCAACAACATAAGCTAAATATTACTTGTAAAACTAGTTTTCATTAATATTTATGCTTTATTAATTCATTTATGCTTTCACATGTTTTGGTTTCTACATACCCATCCCGGTCGTTAATTATATTTGATCTGAAGTACCATTTGATTGGCAGTAGGATCACTCCAGATGAAAGCCAACCAAGAGAGCTGAAATGAAGATTTGACACGAAACATTCAATGTCTGAACAATGTACCAGACATCCAAGGCAGCTCAAGTTCTCAAGAAGATGAAGAGATACAATCTTGTCATTCTGGGGACAAGTCAATGTGGCTGGACAGGCTCTGGACACCAAACGATGAACACAGAATGACAGATGAGCCAGCCAAGAGGAACCACTATTGGGATGAGGCACAACACATTGGCAAGGAAAGTGACATAGAAGGAGATCATGACTGCAGCCATTAGGTCTCATATGGGATGAAGAGCAGAAAGTCAGTCCCTCGTGTAAGTATGCCAGACTATGTTCAATATATTAAAGCATTTACATGTCAGACGGATGTTTATGCACATAATAATTACATGTTTAATTAGACAAAACTCCTGCAAAGGCATATAATTTATGCTAATCAAACCGGACTACAGACACGACTAGCGAGGGCAGAGTCGGCACACATTTGTGAGATAATTATCAACCGAGACAGGAAACAGACATCAAACACAGAGGGGGAGGATGGCACTCAGCGCTGGGGAGGTGTGACAGTATTTTGTTGCAGCCAATCAACATAAGCTGGATGGTCGGCCATCCGACCGGCCCGGTGAACTTGCATGGGGGGGGGGGGCGTGCGAGTCAGCAGTTTCCACCGAGACCCTGACGGGGGAGGGAGGTGGGTGTCGGAGGGGACAACAAAGGGGCGTGGGGGAGGTGTTACAACGCGCTGCACACATCCAGCTGACAAGACAAAGCGTCATGGCGACCGGCTCACCGATGCACCATTCTGCTGGATGGAGCGGCCAGCGTACCTGCTCCTGTCACTGGCGTGCTGTCGACATGACATTCTCTCATTGTCAGGATGCTTCCGACCTTTCGGTGGCACAGCGTCAGACTGACAGTCGCGGGGACATTTGAGCTTGAGTCAGGTTAACCCACTACATGACACGTCCAAAGGAAGGGCCGCCATCTACGTAAAGCCGGGGCACTGCTGAAACCAAACGCTGATTTACATCTTGACTTCCACCTTCTTGTCTTCCACAATCAATACAGGCGCCAGTAGCCAAACGGCCAGGAGGGGACAAAAGAATGTGTCTGAAACGAAATACTGGGAAAGGTCACTGTGATAGCAAAGCTCTCTGTTACGGTTGCTATGTTGCTACGGTCACAGCCAATCAATTTCCTGCGATGGCCCGGTCTTTGGTGAGAGCGAGGTGGATGTTGACTGTTCCAGATACAGACAGGATTTTGGCGGGGGGGGGGGGGGGGGGGGTGACTCATCGTGTTTCAGCTGTCGCAGTGAGGACGTCACCATTTGACGTCCAGTCTGGTAATAGATGTCAGAGAAATGGCCCTGACTGGCTGTTTTGTTCTCATCAGATCAGAGAATCTTTTTCCTCATGCTCTCGGAGTCCTTCAGGCGGCATGTCACATGCCTTTAACTCAGCAGGGGTTTCCATCCACCCACTCTACCATAAAGGCCTGATTGATGGACTGCTGGAGAAATGGTTGTCCTTCTGAAAGGATTTCCCATCTCTGCAGAGAACCTCTGGAGCTCTGTTAGACAGTGGCCATTGGTTTCTTGGTCACCTCCCTAAGAACCTACTTGCTTGGTTTGTTAGTTTGGCCAGACGTCCAGCTCTAGGAAGAATCCTGGTGGTTCCAAACCTCTTCCATTTCACAATGATGGAGCCTGCTGCGCTCCTGGTAACTTTCAGTGCTTTAGCAGGCTTTTCATTAAGGGCTTGGTCTTTGCTCTGACGTGCTTTGTGATGTGTGAGATGTTGTATAGACTGGTATGTGCCTCTCTAAATGTCCAACCGTTTAAGTTTTACCACAGACATACACCAATCAAGTTCCAGAGGGATTTCAAGTGTGATCAAAGGGCACAGGATGCATCTGAGCTCAATTTGGAGGGTCACGCCAAAGGGTCTGAATACCTTTCTACATGAGATATATCAGATGTAGTGAAAGTGAAGCGGTCTGAATACATTCTAAAGGCACGATACATATTTTATTGTCTTCTGTGATTATGGAAAGATACATACACAAGCACGTACTGTCTCCACCCACACCGTGAAAATAGCACACATTTTCATTGCTCATTTTATGGTTACACAGTATTTCTTCAGCTCTTTGGGTTCACTCGTATTCAAACGTTCTTGTGTATGCAAAGTCTTTGCATTTTTTGCTATAGTAATCGAAATAAACAGATACATTAAAAAAAAGATGACAAATGTTTGTAGTTAACATGTAATTCCCATTCATCATGTCATATAATGTATATCCAATAACAACAGAGCCAGTGCACCTCAGTCATCTGTATCATGGTAAGTGGAAAAGGCTGTCCAATTACTTACTCCTCCAGCCCTTCCGATGCCCCCCATCCGGCCTGTAGCCATGGCGATTAAACCCATGAGGGATACGAGCGGCTATTGAAAGTCACCGGGACATGAAATGTGAGAGCACCGGAAGCAGCGAGGCTAACTAACAGGCTAGCTTTGATAGAGGTCAGGACTGTTATGGTACAATCAATAATTCACCAAGGTCAATTTTAATGGCCTAGCCAAGCATTTTGGCATATATTATTCAGGAAAGAGGGTCTGAGGTGGGGAGGTGGGAGGAGATGGGTGTCCGTCTGCTACCTGAGGCCTCAGTGGGAAAACCCAACAGACTGCCGGAGCAGAGGATGGACACTGCTGGGAAAGGGCCATCGATTATTCCACTCCCTCCTTTTTTCTCTGCTCTTTTCTTTCCGTTCAGGAGTGGAACTGGTGCGGGGTGGGTGGGGGGGGGGGCATCCTACACATTCAAATGAAACCGGAACATATAGACACTGACAGTAATAACGTCTGGTTTGTTACTGTAACCTTGTTCGTACAGCGTTCATAACAACAACTTAATGCACTGTCACACCTGTCAGGCAGGCATTAACATGATGGCAAAACATTTGCTATTTAAAATAATGTGTCAAGACCACTTTCTGCCAACGTATTACATCATGTTTGAGGTGTGAGGATGAAAGCAAACCACGTCCGTAACAGCCCCTTCCTGTCTCTGAAGGTTTTGGCAAGGAGTGTTAACTTTTGGCACGAGTGTTAACCTAAAAAATATATACACATTGTTTCCGCAGCTCAGACCTATATTAATCATATTCATATATATATATATACACTGTATGACCAAAATATGTGGACGCACGACCATCATACCTATATGAGATTGTTGGACATCCCAGTCCAAAACCATGGGAATTAATATGGAGTCCCCCTTTGCAGCTATAACAGCAACCACTCTTCTAGGAAAGCTTTCCAGAAGATTTTGGAGTGTCTCTGTGGGAATTTGAACCTATTCAGCCAAAAGAGCATTTGTGAGATCAGGCACTGATATTGGATGAGAATGCCTGGCACGCATTCGCTGTTCCAATTTATCCCAAATGTGTTCAGTGGGGTTCAGGTCAAGGCTCTTTGCAGGCCACTAGATTTCCTCCACACCAACATCGTCGAACCATGTCTTTATGGATCCAACTTTGTGCACAGTTCCACTGTCATGCTGGAACAGGAAAGGGCCTTTCCCAAACTGTTGGAATACAATTGGAAGCCCCCAATTGTCTTAAATGTCTTTGTATCCTGAAGCATTAAATGACCCTTCACTGCTACTAAGGGGCCTAGCCCAAACCCGGAAACACAGCCCCAGACCATAATCCCTCCTCCAGCAAACTTTACAGTAGGCACTATGCATTCCGGTAGGTACCATTCTCCTGGCATACGCCTCACCCAAACTCATCCATCAGACTGCCAGATTGTGAAACGTGATTCATCACTCTAGAGCAGTGGTTCCCAACCATGGTCCTCATGTAGCCGCAACAGTACACATTTTCATTGTAGCCCCAGCCAAGCACAGTTGATTCAGGCTCTCATTGAGTTGAATTGGGTGTACTTGTCCAGGGTTACAACAAAAAAGTGTGCTGTTGGGGGTACTCGAGGACCGGAGTTGGAAACCACTGCTCTAGAGAACACATTTCCACTGAGTCCAGTGGTAGCATGCTTTACACCACTCCTGCCAACGCTTGGCTTATGTTGCTTTCAGAGGCAGTTTGGAACTCTAGTGAGTGATGCAACGAATGATTGGTGATTACACGCATACACGCATCAACAACTGGCGGCCCCACTTATAAGAGGTAACTTTCCTGCTCAGGGATTTGATCTACCAACCATTCGGTTACTGGTCAGATTCTCTAACCACTGGGCCTACTGTACCCTGTGCCGAATATCTAGCCTTTTCCAGATTAGTCCTGACGTTCTCAATTGTCTGGTCGACTCCAATTCCAAACTCCTAGGATTCCCCTCTGTGAGTAGAGTGGGCAGGGTCATGGCAACAGGACAGGGATCGAGCCTCCTGCTAGCTTGCTGGCAACCACACTCAGCTTGACACCTTAAAACTGAAAAAGAATGTTTACATCAATGGGCAAGGGAGAAATAACTTGTAATATTGAATAATGTGGACAACACACTGATTTATTAACGTTATAGGTAATGTTACTGCTCTTGGGATAAGCCAGTGCAAATTTGCCAAAGTGAAGTTGTGTCCCACACGACTAAGTAACTGAACTGTATCACAGACCTAACGCCTGGGGGTTGCCTTGAATAATTAGCAGTCTATGTGAGAAAAGACTTGTCAGCAGTGTTCGCTTACAGCCACCCTTGAACAGTCTACAGGGTTTATCAACCAACAGAGGAGTATGGCAGTAGCCCAACACCCTGGTACAGAATACCCTGCCGCCACTGAGCCCTGAGCTGGCCTGTGTTGAATATGCTGAAAGGGGTGTTATGGCTTGGACATATGGCAACTCAAGCGCACAACACAAATGCAGCCGGTGCAAACAATGATCCACAAATTAAAGGTTCAAAAGGGCAGCTTAAATAGGATCCCCAATTAGAGGCAACACAGTGCAGCTGCCTCGAATTGGAGACAAGCAAAACTACAGCGCAGAGATGCTTAAAGGCACCTCTGTGGTCAGGTCCTGACTGTGGCCCCCAGGAGCATAGAGATGCCTAGAGGACCCCAGCCAGGACGTGACACTAACCCCATAGTTGTTGTTTCATTTCAGATCCAAAGTGTTGGAATAAAGTGCCTAAACAAATGTTTAAAACAAGTTTCCCCCTAGTACTTAAAATTAGAGGTTAGTTTTATCAGAGCTGAAAGAAAATTAGCTTGGACGTTATATTATTGGGCATACATTAACAATGTGATTGGTTAACAGACCGGTTTCATTATTAATTATGTTAAAGAATATTGTTTAAGAAGCAATGGTTATATTGAGGTACACTGGTGACCCAGAATGAATGCTATATTCACAAATTTCATTAGTTCTTAATTCACCGGGCTTTAGATATAGATAATTGTTTGCTGAAGCACATGACGATGCAGCCACTTAAACATTGCAACTTGTCTTTTAATAGCTGTCTCAACAGCAGACATATTACGCTTAGCAATAAAGACAGTTGATTTCAAGTAACGGTTTCCCACTGTAAGGCCAGTTTTATTACAAGATGGCTTTAAGTGTCAACACAATGACAGGGTTGTTCATCATAGTCATTCACTGCCATTTCAATTGCCATTTGTTTGAATGAGTGCTAATCAAACTATCACGCCCGTGGCATTGAACAATGTCAGTGAAAGAGCAGAGGAGTATGATGTGTTCTGTAGAACGGACGTGTAAAATCTCCTCTGTTTAAAAATAAAGAGAACGCCCTAATTATAACATTAGGATGAATCCCTTTTTGTGTTCCTCAATCACTCTGATGGGAAATTCAATTCACATTCCAGTTAAACTCTTCATTACCCTGGGGACACAATGCACACACACACACACACACACACACACACACACACACACAACAAGTGACAAAAAGACACAGAAGTAGGCTCTGTCTATTTTCTCTGAAGAGCTCTATGTCACAAAAGCGTAGTTTACCATGACGACCAGGGACTTTGACCATGTATCCATTGATGGCGGTGTTGAAACTTTTTTTATTGCTATTTCTATTACCGGTTTACACTCACCACCCGCCATCACCTATCTATTGCTGGGTATGACCTCCTTGTGCCTCCTTCCACTTCAAGTTTAGACATTATACGCATTCAGAGATGCCCTTTTGCCACCTTGAATGCGTCTCACCATTCTCCTCTGACCTCTCTCAGTAACAAGGTGTTTCGCCCACAAAACTGCCATTCACTTGTTTGTTTTTTTAGTTTATCCCACCATTCTCTGTAAACTTGAGAGAGAGAACGAGAGAGAGAGATCTGTAACGGCATCTTGGCTACCTGAAACAGGGCATCTTGGATACCAACAGGGCATCTCGGCTACTCGGTAGGGCATCTCGGCTACTTCAATATTTATAGGGCCTCTTTGCACTTTGGACTTAGAAATATTTCTCATTCGTGTCAATGGGCCATTACAGCTTTATATGAAAAAATACACATATGACCAAAAATGATTCCTTGTAAGATTACATAACTCTCCTGTCTATTTGTAATGATGCCCTGTAAACTACAAACCATTAAAACTAGAAATCTGTAATACAATTAAACAAAATCTCATTGACTCTATTAACCTAACCCTAATTCACAAAATATTTTAGAACATTCTATGAGATGGTTTTTGTGGAAGGAAAGGACAAAAACATACCTTCATTGCTGTTAGAACCATGTCTTATCATTCCAATAGGGCCAGTACCATAAATAACCCTGACTAAATAAAACTGGCAATGCTGCAAAAACAACAATTAGCAACATTTGGAAGTAATGGCAAAAGTAGCTTACCTTGTATCTGTTCAATACCCAAGATAATGTAACAAATCTACAAATTCCTTATATGGGAGTATAAAATCCAGCAACATCACACTAATATCTATAGGTTGGAACCAGATCAGACAATATTACGGAGGAATTCTTTAGTTATTGATGCTGAAAAGTAACCCGCAAAGCATTCAATTCATCCTTATGGAATGACCCCTGACCTCTGTGTAAAATATGAAAGCTTGGGAGTTGAGACTATTGCTTAGAATATGTCACCTAGAAACTAGTCTTGGAGGAGTTGCTGAAGTTGCTTGCCTGTATCTTCATCCAAACCCAAGATAAGGCCAAGATAATTTATAAACCACCACGCCTGGCACCAATAAACATACAATCGTCGAAGTCACTGAAATCACACGTCTTCCACAATGTAATGTTTGGTCAAACAACAAACCTTTTAACCATGTCTGCATGCGTTATATTTTGAGCTGCAGCATGATTCGCTGTTTGGCTGTTTGTGTCAATGAGTAGATATATACATTATTAAGTGGCTGCTGAGTGTATAAAGGGATACTTCTTAACTGCCTTAATTTAAATTCAATTAACTCAGCTAACCTTGACAATTCTATAGGAGTTCTTGCCTGCTTGAAGTGACAACACTGGTTTTATTTAGATGGCCAGGGTTACTTTGTCACCATTAGCAATCATGAATCTGATAGGGCGGAGTTCCCCAGGGATCAGTTCTCAGACTGCTTCTGTTCAATCTCTATATGTCTATATGGGCCACATTCTACAGAACAACATTAACTACCACAGCTATGCAGATGATATTCAAATATGTATGGTTCTCAAACCGTATGACAACAGCTCAACAGACTCTCTGTGTCACTGAGTAGAGCACATAAATGCCTGGATGAACCAAAATTGTCTACAATTAAACGAAGATTGGAGAGTTTATTGTGTTTGGCAACACAAATAAGATAACTACTATTTTTAAAGAGCTGGATTCTCGGGCCCTAAAAACCAGGGACCAAGTGTGTAATATTGGTGTTCTTATAGAATAGATTTTAAAAGGGTGCTTTTAGTCTATAAATCACTGAATGGTTTAGGCCCTAAACATGGTGAATCTGCATTTAGCAGTTATGCTGCAAACAACTGGAATTAACTACTACAAGACCTTAGACGTGCCCTAAACGTATCCATTTTTAAATCCAGGTTAAAAACACTTATCTTTTCATGTGCCTATGACTCAGCGCTTAAACTTCACCACACTGTTAGCCTTACAGCTTTTAAAGCATCCTCATGGAATCTACTATGGAATCTACAAGTTATGTTTTTATTCTATTTCTATTTTCTTTTTCTGTGTTTTACCAATTGTTAAATACTTTTTCTGTAATCCAAGTTCTAGTGCTATCAGAGGAATAACCTGTGTAAATGTAATAATCTGCTGAAGAGGGCTAATGCAAGTTCTTGTGCAGCTGTAATTTAGACGATGATGCTGGGTATTATCTCACGAACGGTCTGACGAGTTTTTCCAAGCGCTGGTGCACGAGGATTGAAAAACTGGGGTGGTGTAGTAAACAATTTTGGGAACTGTAATTCATCGAAGATGAATATAAAATGCATGTAGAGTCATGGCATAAATGTCCCCCTGGAGACAGCCGGGCAAGACATTGATGGAGAGATTATCTCACGAAAGGACTGACTGGTCCATCCAAGCGCTAGAGGATGGCAAGAGGTTTGTATCAATCTGACTGTTTTTATTCTATTGCATGTTTATTATCTTGTTTTTCTTTGTAAAGCACATTGAATCGCCTCCATGTATGAATTGTGCTATATAAATAAACTTGCTGGTTTGCTTAGCCACATACATTCACCTTTTAACTGTGTATATGCAATATGATATGCAAGTTCTCAGATTACTAACTATGTATAGGTATCAGCTTTTCCATCTTGGTCCAGTTTTCCTCCACTGGCTCTGTGTCCTGAAGTTTAGGGGGATACCAGAAAATGGCAGTTTGAAACATGACATATGTATTGAAACAATGGAGTGCGTATGTGCACAAACATGATGAACACCTACACACAAAGACACACATGCGATACCATTTCTTGCACCAAGAATATTTCACTGTGAATATTAGTACTAGTTTGCACTAGGTTGTCGATTGAATAAAAGCCTTGTCAATTATGTTTCAGGATTGTTCAGGGATCAGGGATTGTTTTAGCAGCACAGTGGTTATAAGCAGAGGTGTTTTTATATGTAAAAAATGTGTGGGGCACAAACCATTTCAAAATATAGCATACATACCAATAAAGATACAAAACTCCCTCTTGGTACTGATGTGTTCATTTAACACATCAACAAACAGCATGGCTCCACAAAAAATGTTTAAAGACAGAGTGGCTTGCTTCTACCAAGTGTTGTAGTACACATACTGGAGAGAGAGAGACCTTCTTGTGTAATTGCTCTCCTTCTCTCTCACACACATGTAAAATTACCACTGTCACATTTACAAACCTAAATTAGGAATGCAACCAAGCTCAGAACCAATGTGCCTACAGGGCCATACGCAAACAGCAAAGAGCCACAACAAAGCGTAAAGACAACTTTTTAGGGATACAGATCCATTCTATGACAACCTTAATAGATAAGCGTGGACACAGACACTCGTCACCATCTATATCAATCCATCCAGCACAAAAATATGACCAATGCACGGACCAGCACAACAAAGGTAGGATGATAAAATATGCTTACACTCACCAAGGCTGAGGGCTCATTTGAAGAGAAAGGTTTTTCCTCTGGGTAAACTTTTCGATGACTTTGGGAATGAAGTCATGTAGCTGCTGAATCAGCTGGCTTTCGATTGACAACATGTCCAATGCATTGAGTCGCCGCTGTCCCATGGTATTGCGAGTGAAGATTTTTACCCTCTTCAAGGTGGAAAAGTTCCACTCTGACTCGGATGTCATCATAGGTGTTATGATCATTTTCAGCAGAGTGTTGGTTTCAGCAAAAGCCTTCTCTAGGTTGTTTTTATGGATGGATCTTAACAGAGACAGGGCCGTCTTACCAGTGTGGAGGTACAGAGTGGTCAGCTCAGACTTCAAATTGTCCTTGTTTCCTAGAGGCCATAGTTTCACCGCACAGTCAAGCTCAGATGTAGGGAATGACAGGACAGATTGTGGGAAGAGTGAGCTGTCAACCAACTTGGCAGCGATCAGGTGGTCACTGTGAAAACCTCTGCTCCATCCGGGAGATGACTGTCGCATGCCTCCTTCATCACCTGCACTGTGTTGGTTACTCGCCGGCCTGGCTCGTCTGTCCCATTCATCGGTTTGCTTCCGCATGTTCTGGACATTCTCCTTGAAACGCATCAAGGATGCATCTGGGATTAGCACTACTAATCCCAGATGCATCGATGCTCCGTTTTTGCAGTGTTGTATAAAACATCAACTCCTGGCATAAGGATTGTGATTTACAGGAGACTTGCTTGGCTATCTCCTCCCTGTACACTTCATACATACAGTCGAATAGTTCGTTTTGTACAGGGCTAGATGTCCCTTTGAAGATGGGCTGAGCGTATAGTGCCTCTGAAGTCTCGCCCTAACACATAGTCTCGAAAATGCATCTGAATATTCCAGGATTCAGGGAGTCCACTGACTCGTCCTGCTCCCGCAGTAGGGTTTCACATTTTCCACACAGTTTAATACATGTTATGGTCCGACTGAGACGTACCTGTTTTCCTCCACCTGTTTGTTATCTGTATGCACTGTCAACTTGGGCTGGGACAATTTACCCTTCCAAGTAAGCCCAATTTCAGAGCATTGTCCGCTGCTCTCATGTTTTGCAATCCTCTCAGAAAGGTTTTTCTAATTTTTATAACCTGTCCTCGACCAAGTACCATCTCCACCAAATAGCAGACATGGAAAACAGAATGCCTTCTTTTGTACGCTAACCGTTAACCACTTTTTCTTCAAAAACCACTCCACGTTAAACCTGTGGTTACTTTTACTAGCAGTTTGAGTGACGGGCACCAAGTCGCTTTACTTCAAGTTTCTCCTACAAATTAAGGGTTTCAAACCGGTGCTCGAGTATGAAATCCACTTAATTCATTTTCTCAAGTTATCTGGCGTTTGTGAAGCTAACAAGCTAGCTGAGACAGTCTATCCTCCTCGCTCTTCTTGACGACTAATGTTGGCGCCAGACAGACAGACAGCCAATCAGGTCTGAAATACGAAATGACGCGGTGGTGGGGCTACTGGCTTGAATCGCCAGAACGCAGACTGAAGCAGCAAGGCAGGGACCGATGAACATGAAATAAAATCCTAACACAAATGATATACAATTTAGGAAGTTGCTATATTCATAGATAATAAATTATACGAATAATCTACGAGAAATATTTTTTTTTTATTAAATTGAAGCATTAATTAAGCATTCACATACATTTTTTAAATGAGTTCTCTGACATTTTCTCCCACTGCAAATAGTCAGAGGTGTACACCTTCGAGACAGTAGTGTGTAATTCCGTGGATGGTATCGGCTGTTTCCACGGGTTAATACTACAAATTAATGTATCGCCTTGAGTATTCTCATAGTTTCCGAAAAAACACTGTGGTGTAAACACACCCCAAATGTCAAGACAAATAAACGGATGAGCTAACAGGGTGAAGACGGCAAGGTAATTCAGAAGTAAAAAGGCAAATCACACTGATCACCTGTGAGTTGCTACGTCTTCCTGAGCCGTGCCAATTTAAATACGTACAGCTCTGAAATCACTGGGCCCTCCCACAGACCTGACGGTCACATGATGCTGGCGGTGTTTGGAATAAGAGGATTATAGGAGGATCCACTGACGATAGTGTCTAGCCAGATTGGCTTTGCCCTGCCATGACCTTTTTGCTCGTCTCCCTCTGTCCTGGTGATAATTAATCGAGGGAAATTGAAAGAGACAGGAGGGGGGTAGTATGTATACATCAGAAAAGAGGGTAGAGCTTCTGTTACCATTATTCTAATGCATGTGGAATAATTATAGTCATAAGGGATGGTTTATATATTAATTCCCTCTGTAGTGCATGCACAATGTGACTTTATAATGCTGTATTATTCCATAAGATTCCATACTATAAATAATATTACAACAAAATTATTATAAGATCAATACAATTTAATGTTTTCTCAGTGGAGACTTTCCCAGAGTAATACCATATCTAGACCAAAAAATGCAATGTACGTTCCATTATCATGCTTGGTAGTTAGGCTTTAACTGTGTCAGAGACACTTAAACCCTACATTATTTCCTGTTACTAAAGGCTAACTTGAACCACTGAAACTTAAAGGAAATTGAAACTAGCACACACTGTTTACACACTTGCAAACACTATTCTATGAATAGAATCACAATCACAGCCACAGTCATTCTTAAAAATGTTTGGTATCTAGAAAGAAAAAAAACAACAACATTTAAGCGAAAATAATATAAACCGCGGACATAGTACAGCCAAAGGTTCAGTTTATAACAAAACCTCACAGAAGGTAATGGTTTTTCATGGTGTTATATCTTTCCCATTTAAAAACAGTGAAAGCACATTGTCCAGACACTAAGGACAGCCATTCCATTTTATTCAGCAACAGTTCAGAGTTCATCAGAAATCTATGATAGGGACCAGACCCAGGACTTCCATTTCATAACAAAGCTACGCCTAAAGACAAAAGTGCATTCACTATACAATCACATTTATTTCAGTGTGACAACACAGGTCTTCTAAAATGTATTTCAAGTAATTAAAATGACAATCAGATTCATTTTTGCGTTGTTTTTTATTTAGGATTATGGTTCTATTCTGACAAAGGTGGCGGATCCTTTGTTGACCTAATTCACTGAAGGCAATGTTAAGCAATTCCTCTCCTTATTGCTGGCAATATAAACACTCCGAGGTAATATAAAACAAATGTTAAACTGCACCCAGTCATACAGTATGTCCTCAATGACTTTGAAATCTCTTTGTCTTATTTGGCCTCATAAAACACTGAGTCATACCAACTGCTGTATTTTGAAATGGAAATGACACCAGAAAAACTGTGGAACAAATATTGTTTTGCACTAATTCATTTGTGTTATTCAATTTAAAGTTGATTGAGGTAACATGAGGTCAACACGTTTTTCAATTAAAGAATCAAGTACAGTATCTTACTGTTACCTATCTATAGCTATAAACATGCACAACAATGAGTAGTTCCTTTTACTAAGCTCACAACATTTGCCCTGCCATTACTCAACCATTACACAATGGCCCAATAAATACTAACTACAGCTATCAAAATACTCATGTATAGGCCATTTGCTGATTCTGACAGAGACTGACATTTGGTAGTTAATGACGAAAAGTGTTGGTATGAATAGAGAAGAACAATTTCTATCTGCTATATTGATTTCTATCTGTTTTGCCATTGATGTTTTAAAGTACTTGGAAGCCAATATTAGCATGCTAGCATGTCCTTAGACTAAACATGATGAGTTAGCTCTGCTCTATCCCTTTTCAATAAAAAAATCAATGCAATTAACCCAGAGTTGGTAGCTCCTTTGAAGTCTCCCGGACCTTATGGGAAGTGAGAGGCCCACTATGCTAATAGTTTAATGTTTGACAGGGGAATAAAACACACATTAATAATTCTGACTGTACAAACCTCAGTGTTCTCTAACTATTTGCAATTTAAATCTGTTCTGCATTAACTAGGCCTGTGAAAGTGAGGGAAAAGACCATCCCCAATTATTAGTGAGTAAATCCCTGAAAGTGCTGACTCCCTCACTGACAGATAGCCGACAGCCACTGCCATTAAGACCCCTACAATATCCAGTATGCAGAAACCTCCATAGAGACATTTATAGAAATATATTCTGGTATTGGCGCTTCTAAAAAAGTATACATATATGATATACGTGTGTGTGTTTATGTATATATTTATATGTATGTTAAATCTTTGCATAGACAAATGAGTGAGATTTTGTCAACATTGTGGCAAGTCGAGCACCTGCAAGCTCATTCGTTAGCCTGAGGAACACTCTCAATCCAAATTAAACACATTTTAATTTGTACTATTACAAAGGGAGAGATCATCTTTGAAATTGTTACAAGAAAGTATCAAATAAAAGGTGTCCCCCAAAACTCGCCCCCTTTTACCGTTTATGTTTTAAAAGAATACAACCTCTGTGTGTTATTTCTTCATTTTAAGAGCTAATTCTTTTTTCACCCAAGTAGTCCACACATAATACAGTATTTGGGTGTTGTTTTTCAATCCAATAAAAAAAAAAAACGTGGACTAATAAACAAACAAAATGTTCTGAAATGAAAGCAATTTCGAAAAATGAAAACTTGAAAAATAGCAAATATAGCAAAAATAGCATTATTCTTCTACAACACAAAGCATTAAAAAATAAATGTAAGCCCAAGACAGGCTTGTTATTTGTTTTTATGGGGGTGAGTATCTACCACCATGTAATTAATTAGACAATCCAGATACTGCAGGTAAATGCTGGAAGGTTAGAGAGAGGCGGGTGGTTGCTGCATTCTCCTTTATATTCATGTATTCATGTATGCAAATAGACCTGGTGTGAATATGCAAATGCAGCACAAATGATTTTCTTTACTTTATGACAAAGTATAAAATAAATACCAGATATATTAGGAAAATGCAGAGTTTCAAACGGCTATCACACTGTACAAGCATTAAACTGAATTGGTCATATTTTGCATTGGTTGAACTGCCCTTTTGCAATGCAACTGCGGGAATCAGAACATAGTCGTTTACTGGAAGAATACATAGCAGCAAATACATAAAATTAGAACAATGGTATAAAATGAATCTTCCCTGGAAAATAATGAACTCCACAGATGGAAGGTTAATTCCACTCCAATAACAGGTTGTGGATCATGCCTTCCAAGCCATCCATTTATTTCCGTAGCACACAGAGTCCATCATTAATTATACAATACCTCAGTGGTAAATGTTAGTCTGGAGCCCTGAAATAAATGTTCTATAATGTTTTCCCTGGTAAGGTAACTGAGTACAGATTATTCACAGACATTTGGGGCAGGCCTGCCTTGCTTATGGGCTGGAAAAAATATTATTCACCTTGTACAGCTCAGTATTCAATCTATTAAACTTTCAGTTACTGTTCAGATGCTACAATTAGACTGCCAGCCACCTCAAAATAAAAATACATAAAAAATTATCAAATCCCCAAAACAACTCCATTCACCTGTGCCAATACAATGTTTTATATTCAATAATTGACTCATCGGCATAGGAAATAACATTGAATAAGCAATGTCATTATTATATATACCGCATATCCCACAAACTCAACTCTGGACCTCCCTAATCAAATTATTGAAGGATTCATGATATTAAAATGTGTAAAACAATTGTACATATTAAGTTAGTACAAATTGTAAATGAAGGAAAATTAATGAGGATTCATTGATATCTAGAGAGGATTTCATATTCATATAAAATACCTGCACGGATGTCTTGCATTTCATATGCACTACAGCGCAAAAAATTAGGCCCCTAACATAGAGAATGACAATGCTCTTGAATCCCCTGGTAGTAGCTGTTGAACTATGTTTAACTGCGGTCAATTACAGCACTAAATACTGATGTGTTAAGGAAAGCCATACATTTGCTCTACAAATTAAATATAATAATAGAAGAATAATGATATTTTAGAATTACTAAACTATGAAAAGTCAAATTTCCTTAAGGATCATGGAGTGATGAATGTCCTATTTTGAATAAGTGGTTGGTAAGGTTTTCATCCAGCACTGAAAGGCAAGCTTTGTAAGAGCTTTAAAGAAATTAGTTTCCAAGGGAATGTGGTTTCAATGGCTACCCATAAAGTTGATTTCTGTATAGCTCTATGAGGAATGGAGACCATTTTCTATAAACTCTGTTTCAGTTTTAGGTGTCAGTATTTTTCAAAGCTTCTCTCAAGGCTCTCAAGGCTCGGTTAAACGTATACATTCCGATAAGAAATACATGGGTTTTTCTATTATTAGCCGGGAAAATTCATATGTGTATTGACTGGTGCAGGACCGGGCTAGCCAAGTATCGGCATGCACAGCACTAGCCCCAGGTACCTCTCCCGTGTCTGACTGTTGCCATGACAACCGCCTGAAACCGTGGGCCCAGAACCAAAGTCAGGAGCAAGTTGTAGGACATCAGTATAGACTGCAGTTTTTCAGAATTCCTCTCACGCTGTATTGCTTTCTCTTTTGTCACCTATTCCTCCAACATCCTTTTGCAGTCACTCTCTCTTTTGGGACTCACTCCACAGTCTCTCCAGTCCCTCTTTCCCTCCTTCTGTCCCAGTCTTTTTCTATCCATCTCTCTTAATAGCATTTCTCCACTTCATCTCCCTCTCTTTCTCGCAGGCCTCCTACGCATCTGCTGGCTCAGGGACACTGTGGGGCCCTGAAACATAACTACACAGCCCTGACTGAAACATAACTACACAGCCCTGACTGAAACATAACTACATAGCCCTGATTGAAACATAACTAGACAGTACTGCTTAACCTTCTCGACTCGTTTTTCTATCAGGATTTTTCGCCATTTAAAAAAAAGAGATGTTTGAATGTGAGGTCAGTGGATTTAAGATGAACATTAACGCCATGTTCATCTTGTTCCTGGTGACCCACAGGGTACAGAACATTTTATTGAAGCCCAGCACTAACACCCATGGTTCAATTATTTAACTAATCATGAATTAGTTAGTTCTGGGTTGGTTGAAAAGCCTGAAAACCTGATGGGGGTCTCCAGGCCCAGGCTTGAACAACACATTATTAACGATAATACACTTCTAAGCATGCATTACAGTTTTCCACAATTGTTGAGTAACTAAAACTTGTTCTATGAACAATTTCCCCAAACTCGTTTTGCAAAATTCCAGAAAGAAGAATATTAACCCATTCCCATAAACCCTATTTGCCTGTTTTCACACAAACCTTTCTCCAAACTACACAAAACCATCTTTCTAAATCACATGTAGAAAACACTGCCATTTTAATAACCAAACTCAAATCGTTACAATACTAACAATCTAACACTCAACAAAAAAACAGATGTCGAGGTAAAAACACAAATGCATAATTAGTCAACAAGCAATCAGGATGTTTGTATGAATGAAAAGGGACACAGGCAAGCACACCTGTGTTTTGAAACAATGGATGACAACATCAGAGAGAGAGGGAGAGGAAGAAAGAAAGAGAGGAGATGGATGAGGGAAAGGAAGAAGAATTTTCTCAAATTTTATTTGTGGCTATGGACTTGTTTTTAAACATGGTATGGCAATGAGGGAAGTTAGCCTTAATGGGAGAGTTTAATTTGTGGTTTTAGTCAATATGGTAAGAGTTTTGAAAATCATCTTTATAGTTTTGGTAAAATGCAATTCACATTCGGGAAATGTGGGTTAGCAACTTGAAAAACCTTGAAGTAGCTTAGAGATGTATGCAAAGCAATTTAAGATGCTATTTGTGAGATCCCTTTTTTATTGGCAGGACAGTTGCATCAGTTTTTTAATAATTCAAACATTAGTATAATATTATCATCACTCAATTCGATTCATAATATTTCATTCAATGTCTCACACAAACTACATTCAGGAAATGTGTTAACAATAGTGAAAGATGAGTAAAAGAGTAAGTTGTAATAAATCAGTCACTGTCAAATGTGACTAATGTGTGTTTGAGAGATGGAGTTGTGTGTGTTTGAGAGAGTTGTGTGTGTATCTGTGTGTTTGGTGTGTATGTGTAAGAGTTAGATATGTGTATGAGAGAGAGAGAGACAGAAAAAGAGAAAGGGAGAGAGCGTTAGCAGAGAGTCAAGTGAATGTGCATTGAGGCAGGTAGTTTAAATGTCTGGAAAATCAAATGGGCCGCCACATTGGCCATTTACAAAAGAATGTTTTGGTCCAGCCCCTTACATTTGGTACAGGGCAAGGGAAGTCCTCTTTGTTACAAAACCCCCTGATCTTGTCATTGGTTTTTCCATGGCCTCACCTCAGCAGAACCTGCAGAGACCCCATAGAAGATTTAATTTTATTTAATCAGTGGATAGAATGTATTTCCATTATTGATGGAAAAGTCCTTTGTACAAACAGGAAAGTTATGTCATTGTTCAGATTGCAGGTTTTCCTACTTACAAAGCATGTAGAGGTCTGTAACTGTGAGAGACGGAATCTAAAACAAAAATCCAGAAAATCACATTGTATGATTTTTAAATAATTAATTTGCATTTTATTGCACGACATAAGTATTTGATCATCTAACAACCAGTAAGAATTCCGGATCTCACAGACCTGTTAGTTTTTCTTTAAGAAGCCCTCCTGTTCTCCACTCATTACCTGTATTAACTGCACCTGTTTGAACTCGTTACCTGTATAAAAGACACCTGTCCACACACTCAATCAAACAGACTCCAACCTCTCCACAATGGCCAAGACCAGAGAGCTGTGTAAGGACATCAGGGATAAAATTGTAGACCTGCACAAGGCTGGGATGGGCTACAGGACAATAGGCAAGCAGCTTGGTGAGAAGGAAACAACTGTTGGTGCAATTATTAGAAAATGGAAGAGGTTCAAGATGACGGTCAATCTCCCTCGGTCTGGGGCTCCATGCAAGATCTCACCTCGTGGGGAATCAATGATAATGAGGAAGGTGAGGGATCAGCCCAGGACTACACGGCAGGACCTGATCAATGACCTGAAGAGAGCTGGGACCACAGTCTCAAAGAAAACCATTAGTAACACACTACACCATCATGGATTAAAATCCTGCAGCACACGCAAGGTCTCCCTGCTCAAGCCAGCGCATGTCCAGACCCGTCTGAAGTTTGCCAATGACCATCTGGATGATCCAGAGGAGGAATAGGACAAGGTCATGTGGTCTGATGAGACAAAAATCAAGCTTTTTGGTCTAAACTCCACTCGCCATGTTTGGAGGAAGAAGAAGGATGAGTACAACCCCAAGAACACCATCCCAACCATGAAGTATGGAGGTGGAAACATAATTCTTTTGGTATACTTTTCTGCAAAGGGGACAGGACAACTGCACCGTATTGAGGGGAGGATGGATGGGGCCATGTATCGCAAGATCTTGGCCAACAACCTCCTTCCATCAGTAAGAGCATTGAAGATGGATTGTGGCTGGGTCTTCCAGCATGACAACGACCCAAAACACACAGCCAGGACAACTAAGGAGTAGCTCTGTAAGAAGCATCTCAAGGTCCGGGAGTGGCCTTCTGGAGAAGTCTGTATGGAGGAGTGGGCCAAAATCCCTGCTGCAGTGTGTGCAAACCTGGTCAAGAACTACAGGAAACGTATTATCTCTGTAATTGCAAACAAAAGTTTCTGTACAAAATATTGAGTTCTGCTTTTCTGATGTATCAAATACTTATGTCATGCAATAAAATGCTAATGAATTACTTAAAAATCATACAATGTAATTTTCTGGATTTTTGTTTCAGATTCTGTCACTCACAATTGAAGAGTACCTATGATAAAAATTACAGACTTCTACATGCTTTGTAAGTGGGAAAACCTGCTAAATCGGCAGTGTATCAAATACATGTTCTCCCCACTGTAGATAAAAGCATCTACTAAATGTCAAATGTAAATGTACACAGTACCTCAAGTGATAATTTTCTTGAAAAGAGGAATGGTAATTTTAATCCTTCTTGGCATTTACAAAAAATAACTTAATTTCAAAAGACCTTTCACACAGTTTGGTTGTTGGCAGGAACCATTCGGGCCATCTTTCCCCCTGCTGCCACAGCGTCGTCCTGTCATGCCTTTCAAGGAGATCCTTTGAAATGTTTGAAAGTAGCAGATAGTGTCCATTTTTTAATAACAGACAGGGTGTGTGGAGGGTGTGGGGGGGGGGGGGGGTGTAGTTATAAGAGGGTTATTGGGTCATGTCCTGCTTTGTATCTGCAGCCAGAAGAATGTATATTTGTATACTCAGCCAACTGCATTTGGTTTTGGCATGGACAATCAGACTGCACAAAGTTCCTACTGTTTCAGGTAATAATAAGAATGTTTATTTTGTTTTCTTAGCTCCCGTGTAGCTCAGCTGGTAAAGAAAGGGGGGCTTGCAACGCTGAGGTTGTGGGCTTCATTCCCATTAGGGGCTGGAAAAAATATGCAAGCCCTCGCTAATGTAGTTTGCTCTGGAAAAGTGCATCTGCTGAACGACGAATGTTCCCAAAACGTTTTTCTCTGACTTTCTAGCAAGTCAGCCTGGCTCACACAGAGCCGACCAAGTAATCCCACTAGTTAGATAAAATAAAATGAAGACTGGTTGAAGATACAGCAAAAAGAATGCCGTCACCATAACAACTAAATTAAAACAATGCACCGTCATATAACATAGACGGCTGAACATCCAATTACAGCCGCTGGATGTAGGGGTTTTGAGGGGGCCGCAGCCTCCATGACAAAGCCTCAGTCTATGTTAAATTCAAGCAAATGTTAGGTTATTAAGATTAATCTTAGGGTTAAGGTTAGGTTATACTCGGAGTAAGTTTGAGGGTTAGGATTAAGGTTTAGAGCAAAGGGAAAATAGTAAATAATTGTACTCATTTAACTCATGGATCTAACTGTTTTGTCTCCATCTTACCATATGCGTTTCTGTTGTTTTGGCACATTGTATCACTGTATCACTGTCCTTCTTGATTACATACATTTATTGTCTACGTCATTCTTAGTTGTAAAAAAACAAACAGATTGTGACCTTGTTGTGACCTTGTTGTGGCCTTGTGTGGCGCAGTAGAGAGCTTTCAGACGACTCAGTTTGGCCACAGAGACCGGGGAGAGTAAAAACCACGTCAACTGAATTATGATTAGGTCATCTGGATAGAAAAGAAAAAGAAAAGGTTTAGCGTGAGTGTTAGGACAATGCTGAGGTAAAAAAAAAGAGGTTTTAATATTGTAATTCTATCATAAATGGAAATTGGATGGCCAAAGGCAGAGACGACAGAACGAAACACTTCTCTAATTCCTTTAGATGACAAGCAATGACTCAAACAAGTGCAGCAGACCTTGTCGCCCACTCTTCCAAGAACACATCTTCAGTTATTTTGCTGTTATTTCACAACACAGACGTGTACCGCCTGGTGCAAATGGATAACACATTGTTGTTGTTGTCGATTGTGATGGAGCTGCTTTGTTACTGTGACACAGCACATTGAGGGAAGCAGATATTCTCTGCAGGAGAGGTCACCATCACACTGAAGGAGTTAGTCAGCGCTGATTACGCCCGTGGATGATTATGGATATCAAATAAACCGTCTTCCCTGGGGATATCACACAAACACAGACACACACAAACACATCCAGACATGCACACCGCGACACACAAACATGTACAGACACGCGTGCAAACACACAAACACATCCAGACGTTCACGCGTACAGCACCCAAACACATGCACGCAAGTACTGTGTCTACAAATGCAACCACATGCACAGAAACACACACACACGCACGCACACACACACTAACACACACACCAAGTAATATCTGTTTATCTCTGCTCACCATGGTGGACTGTAGGAGGCTTCTGAATATCACAGTGTCAGTCCCCTGGCTGAACCTTTTTACAATGTCTCTCCCTCTCTTCCCCCATTTCTTTTTTTCTCAATCTTTCTTCACAATCCTAAAAGAACAACACTGACTAACTGCCATTCAGCTTCACTCTTCGCTTCCAGAACTCCCCCACTCTCTCTCTCTTTCTTTCTTCCCTTCACTGTCTGTGTTTAAACAAATGAACACATCATTTTGAGTGTTGAGCCCTAAACCCTGAACTCTGACCCAGTGCCGCTGACCAGTAGTCCTTCAGTTTGGATAGTTACCTCAGATGTCCCTCACATGCTTGCACACGGTTGACAGCGCTAAGCACAAACACACTCTTCATACAACCTAAACCCCCACGATTCTTAACTTGATGTCTATTGTGAATCAATTGAAATGCAAATCAGTAATCTGTACTTGTGCGCAATACAGTATGTGAATATTGCCAAAGCAGAAGATATTTGATGGATGGAAGGACCCCTCCTTTTTATATAATTATGTTGCAGGTTTTCTTTGTTGCAGTCACACTGCGTAGATTCTCTCACATCTCACAATGCCGACGTACTGGACTATATTTAGTAAGAAATGCACCACTGAACAAATTCTGTTTGGTCTACATGCATTACATTGGATGTCAACATTGCAAGAACAAATGTCTAGACAGACCGCATTGAAATGTTGAGAATGTCATTATCTATCATAGCTCCAGTATCAATCAAAGTTGGAATTCTGAGATTTCTTTGGAAAAATCTGAGAAATTACTTCAGCATTTTACAACCCTGTTTCCAAAAATGTTGTTAAAAACAGAATGCAATGATGTGCAAATCATTTAAACCCTATATTCAATACAAAGTAGTACCAATACAACATACCCAATGTTGAAACTGATAAATGTTTCTTGGAAAATACATGCTCACTTTGAATTTGATCCCAGCGACACGTTCAAAAAGAAAAAGCATTTTTGTTCAGCATTATGTATGTGTAATATGTGTAGGGCAAAAACCAATATTGGATGGCTATGATCTTCGGGGCCTCAGGCGGCATGGCATTAAAAACAGACATGATTCTGTAGCGGACATCACTGCATGGGCTCAGGAACACTACAAAAACCATTGTCTGTGAACACGTTCCTGCATCCACAAATGAATGTTCAAACTCTACCATGTCAAGAAGACGCCATACATAAATAACATACAGAAACACCAGAGCCTTCTCTGGGCCTGAGCTCATTTTAGATGGACTGAGGCAAACTGTAAAACTGTCCTGTGGTCTGACAAATCAAAATGAGAGATTTTTTGGGGGGGAATTCATGGACGCCATGTCCTCCAGACTAAAGAGGAGAGGGACCATCTGGCTTGTTATCAGCACACAATGCAAAAGTCAGCAGAGGGTGAGGGTATGGGAGGTGCATTAGTGCACATGGCGTGGGTGAATTGCACTTCTGTGAAGGCACTGTTAATGCTGAACAATATATACAAGTTTAGGAACAACATATGCTGCCATCCTGACGATGTGTTTTTCAGGGAAGGCCTTGCTAATTTCAGCAGGACAGTACCAAACCACTTCCTGCACGTATCACGTACCTCTACTCTGGACCTAACTATCTCTCTACACTGGACCTAACTATCTCTCTACTCTGGACCTAACTGTCCCTGTACTCTGGACCTAACTATCTCTCTACACTGGACCTAACTGTCCCTGTACTCTGGACCTAACTATCTCTCTACACTGGACCTAACTGTCCCTGTACTCTGGACCTAACTGTCTCTCTACTCTGGACAAAACTTTCTCTCTTTCTACTCTGGATGAATTTCAAACTAAAATGTATCTCAACCACTTCCAGTCAATAGCAGTGAGCCATTGAATGTATTTTACCTACCTTTGGACAACAATGGTTTATTCAGTTTTGGGTGTCAGTTGGCGATTGTGAGTAAATATAGATGGCCTACTTTACAGTACATCGTATAAATACCCTATACAATGAACAAAGTTTTTGTTGCAACCGCCATCATTCTTAGAAATGTCAGCCGTAGTGTATTCAAGACACCGCAGTGAAGACGAGCAAAATAGAGCACAGGAAAGACTGAGGGGTATTTTTAGGTTGTGAAGATACTATTTCTCATAAGATGTAGTTTTTTACTAAAAACTGAAATCTAACACACTTTACCACTCTCATTTCCTCAACCGTTGCTGTGTCAATCATCCTATAGATCTTTCTTTAAATTATATCTGGTATCTCATTCCAAGTCTGGTATGGCAGTTCTCAAAAATAAACACTTGTAGGAAGGAAGCATGTTTGATATGCTTTTTACACTTGTACCACAAACTGCTTTTGAGAAAATAATGAACAATTTGCCATTTTAAAATATTCTAAATGATTACATGTTCTTACATTATTAGACAATGTTCTGAACAAAACATATGTAACAAATTACTTTGTTGTGTTTGTAGAAACCTAAACATGAGAAAAGCATAAAAAAGTCAGCAGACTATATTTTTATATTATATTTTTGTTACAATCAGCATAATGGAGACTGTTCAATGTGGCATAGTAAAATGGCAACAGTCAGAAGTAGTAACAAGGTAACACTCAGGAGTAGTAACAAGGTATCACTCAGGAGTAGTAACAAGGTAACACTCAGGAGTAGTAACAAGGTATCACTCAGGAGTAGTAACAAGGTAACACTCAGGAGTAGTAACAAGGTAACACTCAGGAGTAGTAACATGGCAACAGGAGTAGTGGGGGGTACATTAATATCAGAAGACAACCACACTCTGGCATGGAAAAAAAAAATATTTCAGCTAAATATTGTTATTCACTTATTTCACGCACTCCAGACTGTCTTGCCAGAGAAAAACTAGCTTTGCTGATGCAATCAACGTTCCTCACAGCGAAGAGAGAGATTTGACTTGCTAGTCTGGACAGGGCGTATGTTTCACAGTGGCCCTCTACAGGTGCTAAGGAAGTACAAATTTATCCAAATCTCCCATTGGCGCCCATTCAAATTTGCCACAAAATGAATCTTCTTCATTTAATTAAATCCCATGACTTCTTGTTAGCTGTAAATGATAAGGCCAAAGGCTAAGTGTCTATTGCAACATTTGTTTGAGATATCTTTTACAACGTACTTCATGTTGCTATCGTTACTTCATGATTGGATTTCCAACCAGCTGGGTGGATTGCCTACCTCTTGCCAACAACATCAAAACAAACTTTCCAGACTTTTAAATCAGGAGGACTTTGAGTTGGGTGTCGGCCAGGCGAGGGAAAAAAGCACACCTAAGCGGTTGAAGTCCCTCATATTTTTCTTTCACCACACCAAACTAAATTATTACATCTACAATTGGTACATTTGGTTATTTCATATACAGTAAACAAACTGAAATTAAAGAAAAACATCAAGAAACACATTTTAATGTATTTTTTAGATTCTGTTAATGACCAATGGATCCCTTAAACAAACTAACCAGAGACGGGGTCCATTATAAACAAGGAAAAGAGGAAAAGACTTCATAAGTGCTTGTGTAGCCCAAAAACATGATGTACTTGCAATCATACTGTCATGCATTTTATCTTTTATCAATGAACACAGTGTCATGTTTTTGGGCTACACAAATACTTATGAAGTCTTGTCTAGGTCAAAGTCGAAATGTTTCATGAATGAAATCCCCAGCATTAGAGTATTATTTCTTCACAAATGCCTCACTTTTTACCACATAATTGTGTTCTACCTTGTGGCTGGTTAAATGAAAAGGCTTGTTACTGATACAGGACATGGGAAAACAACCAATTTCGGATGTTCCCTTTCTCCAAGACACAGTATCTCACAAAAGTGACTACACCCCTCACATTTTTGCTAATATTTGATTATAACTTTTCATGTGACAACACTGAAAAAATGACAATTTGCTACAATGGAAAGTAGTGAGTGTACAGCTTGTATAACAATGTAAATCCCCCCAAAAAAACTCAACACATAGCCATTAATGTCTAAACCGCTGGCAACAAAAGTGAGTACACCATGAAGTGAAAATCTCTAAATTGGGCCTAAGTAGCCATTTTACCTGAGTACACCCCTAATTGTCAGTATTTTGTGTGGCCACCATTCTTTTCCAGCACTGCCTTAACCCTCTTGGGCATGGAGTTCACCAGAGCTTCACAGGTTGCCACTGGAGTCCTCTTCCACTCCTCCATGACGACATCACAGAGCTGGTGGATGTTAGAGACCTTGAGCTTCTCCACCTTCCGTTTGAGGATGCCCCACAGATGCTCAATAGGGTTTAGGTCTGGAGACATGCTTGGCCAGTCCATCACCTTTACCCTCAGCTTCTTTAGCAAGGCAGTGGTCGTCTTGGCGGTATGTTTGGGGTTGTTATCATGTTGGAATACTGCCCTGCAGCCCAGTCTCTTAAAGGTGGGGATCACGCTCTGCTTCAGTATGTCACAGTACATGTTGCCATTCATGGTTCCCTCAATGAACTATAGCTCCCCAGTGCTGCCAGCACTCATTCAGCCCCAGACCATGACACTTCCACCACCATGCTTGACTATAGGCAAGACACACTTGTCTTTGTACTCCTCACCTGGTTGCCGCCACACACGCTTGACACCATCTGAACTAAATAAGTTAATCTTGGTCTCATCAGACCACAGGACATGGTTCCAGTAATCCATGTCCTTAGTCTGCTTGTGTTCAGCAAACTGTTTGTGGGCTTTCTTGTTCATCATCTTTAGAAGAGGCTTCCTTCTGGGACGACAGCCATGCAGACCAATTTGATGCAGTGTGCGGCGTATGGTCTGAGCACTGACAGGCTGACCCCCCGCCCTTTCAACCTCTGCAGCAATGCTGGCAGCACTCATACGTCTATTTCCCAAATACAACCTCTGGATATGACGCTGAGCACGTGCACTCAATTTCTTTGGTCGACCATGGCGAGACCTGTTCTGAGTGGAAACCTGTCCTGTTAGACCGCTGTATGTTTTTGGCCATCGTGCAGCAGCTCAATTTCAGGGTCTTGGAAATCTTCTTATAGCCTAGGCCATCTTTATGTAGAGCAACAATTATTTATTTCAGATACTCAGAGAGTTCTTTGCCATGTTGAACTTCCAGTGACCAGTATGAGGGAGTGTGAGAGCGATAACACCAATTTTAACATACCCGCTCCCCATTCACACCTGAGACCTTGTAACACTAATGAGTCACATGACACCGGGGAGGTAAAATGGCTACTTGGGCCCAAATTTGGAGATTTTCGCTTAATGGTGTACTCACTTTTGTTGCCAGCGGTTTAGACATTAATGGCTGTGTTGAGTTATTTTGAGGGGACAGCAAATTTACACTGTTATACAAGCTATACACTCACCACTTTAAATTGTAGCAAAGTGGCATTTCTTCAGTGTTGTCACATGAAAATATGCAATCAAATATTAGCAAAAATGTGAGGGGTGTTCTCACTTTTGTGAGATAGCATATGTACATCTCTTTCTTTAACACACATCTCATCTCTCACTCGTTTTCACTTTTTTAGCCTCTCAATTTCTTGCTCATTTTCTGTTCTGCTTTCAGGTGATATCAACCATACCACAACAGAATACTCCATACATCTTTGGAGGGAACTGAAAGTCTGTATTGCCCAGCGACAGCCCCGAAACCTGAAGGATCTGGAGAAGGACTGTATGGAGGAGTGGGCCAAAATCCCTGCTGCAGTGTGTGCAAACCTGGTCAAGAACTAAAGGAAACGTATGATCTATGTAATTGCAAACAAAGGTATCTGTACCAAATATTAAGTTCTGCTTTTCTGATGTATCAAATACTTATGTCATGCAATAAAATGCAAGTTAATTATTTAAAAATCATACAATGTGATTTTCTGGATTTTTGTTTTAGATTCCGTCTCTCACAGTTGAAGTGTACCTACGATAAAAATGACAGACCTCTACATGCTTTGTAAGTAGGAAAACCTGCAAAATTGGCAGTGTATCAAATACTTGTTCTCCCCACTGTATGTGTATTCCTTTGTAGCTCAGTTGTTACAGCATGCCCCTTTATATCGCTAGATTGCTGAGTTTGATTCTTGGCACCCAAATAGTTTTTCTAATTAACTACATTTTATAGATCAATAGCAAAAAATGCAATTTACTGACTTTGGGACTTACTGAGAGGTCTTTACCAATGTAGCTAATTCCCCACAAATTATGTTTTTTTATAATTTAATTACAGATGGTGACTATATGTATCTATCAGTCAAATTGCTCTCGTAGTTAACATTTTCCAGAACAAATGCTGCTCTGGTTCAGCATCACTGCACAGCATCTCAAACCCTTATTCCCTTTTCCATATGATGTTTGACTGGCTGTCTCAGGTATGTTAGCAAGCTTAGCAGACATAAGATAGCTTCACTGATGCAAATCAAACTTTGGATAAACTTATGGTATATAAAGGTATGGCACATAAGGTTATTTTCTGCCTTTGTAGGCTCGATTATGGATTACATTTCCTGTCACCTATTTTTTTTTAAATAGTGTATTTACTAAATTAAAATGTCACCCCGATAACTATTGTTATTGGTAATAGGTCCTTAATTCCCTTGAGTTTTTGAAGAACTTGAGATTAAGTGCTTATTACATTAATGAATCATTGTTAACAATTTACAAACCATCAGTTGTACGGTAAATCATTAAAATAATATATGCACATGTGTAACTGATTCATCGTATCCACTTTTAAGTCATAAAAAGTGATGTGCTCTCTGTGACACTCTCGGGCATGTTAATCCATGGTGTAGTTTGGGGGGTCAGGGCAGGCGTTGGGGATGGTGGAGTGTATATTTAAGGGTGGGTTGCATAGGGGTGTTAATGTGTCTGTTTCTCATAACACTAGGAGTGTGAAAGAACTTTGAAGTGTATGTTCTGTGGTTGTTCTGCAGAAGTGCAATGACCCCACCCAAGGCCTGCTACAACACCTAACCTTTATGCCTAAACCTAACCTTGATTGAAATCCCAACCATATTAATATATTACTAAACCTAACCAGTAAGGCCTACACCTAAATATATGGCCATATTTTAACAGTGAACTAATTTTTAAGTTGACTCCAAACAAACATTTAAATCAAATATCTAATTGATTTACAAAGTATAAATAACTCACACATTAAAAGAGGCCACACAAAAGGAAGGAAATACCGAATGTTCAACAACATTTTCCTATATTAGAACTTTAAACTTGGCAAGTAATATGTTATTTTGGCAACGCCAACCATTCATGCCAACCACTTCGAATGGTGCCAATCAACCAGAAGCCATCTGAGCTGACCAGAGCCAACAGCAACAGGCCACTGCCAAGCCTCAGACTGGCTGACATGAAACACACAGACCCACGCACACACACACACACACTCATACACCTGCAGTTGTAAAGTGGAGCTATCGGACACAGGTTGATGGGAATGCTTTTGCATGCACCAACACACTAACACTCATGCAGTCACACAACCCAACTGCTTTTGAGTCCTCAAAATAATTTCCCCCTTTGAATTAAGCAAACACAAAATATTGTTTATAAGGGTTATGACATGGATGACTTAGCCATTTTGTTTTTATTTGTATGACTCCATACATGAGTATATTTAATGATTATAGAACGCCTACATCCTCTAGATTTCTGACACATTTTGTCATGTCAAATTTTAATGTAGTAGAGTTCTGATCTTTTCCCACTTATTTACACACCACGCTCCACACTCCACGAAATTATACATGAAAAATATTACATTGCAACTGGCAGATTTGGAAGTGCTGAATTAGTTGTGAAAATAACCGGGAAGTAATAAGTAGGATCTCATTATGCAACTGTGACAGCTTAAGGAGTTTTACAACATTTGGGGGTCGGGCATAAACAAAGGAATTCATAAGATACAGAAGAATGGTACAAATAAAAAACAGGTCCTTAATTCAAAAAGCATGATGGTAACATCGTGTTGCATTCTGTATTCTGAATATTGTTCTATAAATCTGATATTGGCTGTCCCAATGATTTTCAAACGTTTGAGCAATACTCTGATGTCATCTGCCACCCTCTTAGATGGGATTTGGATACCTGTACCAACTACTGAGATGTGCTCTTTAGGTCAGTGGTTCTCAAATCAATCCATTCTTTTCCCACTTTTGCTCGGCTCTAGCTTACCGTATTGTTGAAAAGTAAAATTGGGTGCCTTCAGATATGTTGAACGGCTGGGCTTCCGGGAGGAGAGATTTTAGAACTACTGCTTTAAGTGAAATGACAACCGGGGTACAACGGAAAGCGGTTTTCTGAATCCATTCAACCAACACAGCGATAACAGGAAATAAATATATATAGGGGTTGTTTCAAACAGATACGTGTCAGATCCTGTGTACCAGAGTCTACAGCATGGAAACTATACCAGCTGGGCCACAACATATCGCGGTTTTAGGTAATCCTAGACATATTTCAGGCGTATATGCAGGGCTGGGAATTAAGCTCGCCCGCTCGCGTCAGGCTAGTAGTTTTCATTCGGGCGAGTGTAATTTTAGAAACACTAGTCCGTCTGGTGAGAGAACTTTTGGCAATTTATTTGAGGGAGTTTTAAACGCGGTGACTAAAGATAATGAGTCATCAGCCCTTGTATTATGAGGCTCATAATCAGTCCGCCAGCCTTAGTAGACTGTGGTTTATACATACTGTTCATAATAACTATTAGATACCACCAGTAATATATCAATCAGTCACATTTATTTATAAAGCCCTTTTTACATGAGCAGTTGTCACAAATTGATTTTACAAAACACCTGGCCTTAAACCCCAAGGAGCAAACAACAGTAGTGTTGAAATTCAGTGACTAGAAAAAACTCCCTTAGAAAGCCGATTTAGTAGCTCATTAGCCTGCTGCTGCCGTGTGTAAAGTAAACATTACATTATCCTGAATACGTTTGAGTGAATATGCACTATGTAAATAATATAATTGTTTTTACTAATTACACTTGGTTGGATATTTTTGGGTGACTTGCATTTACAAAACTGTTCTCTCATTCTTAGTGGTTATATAATATTATGCAACACGAATATTAGAAAAATATATAGAAACATCTATTTATAAACTACTAACCCTTTTCATTACTCTGTAAATTGAGTTACAAACAGGGCTAGAAACGTTTTACCTGGAAATTTTGGCCTACTAGCCTTGTTGGCTAATGCCAAAAATTCTTGAGATCCACCAGCGCCTATATGCATGATTGAGCCAGATGGTTATAGTGTAAAATCAGCTATTTTGTGCCACTGAAGATAGGTTTTGAATGCTCATTGAAGCATTCGTACAGTAAATGGTTTGCACATATTTTGAATGGTATTGAATAAAACCTACGGATAATCTGGTTTTCTATTAATAACAAAGCAAACCCCTTGCCTAGCATGAAACTGAAAGGAAGGAAAAAACAAATGAACAAGCCAATAAAATATTGTGTTGTTGATGGTCATCGATGGTATCTCCTCACAAACCTCAGACCATGAGTTCACACAAACTAGTGGTTGACAAATTGCATTACAAGCAAATGTTATTTGATGCTGAGGAATTGTAGTAATACATTTTTTATAAGTATTTATAGATTTGATGTACAGTGGGGCAAAAAAGTATTTAGTCAGCCACCTATTGTGCAAGTTCTCCCACTTAAAAAGATGAGCGAGGCCTGTAATTTTCACCATAGGTACACTTCAACTATGAGAGACAAAATGAGAAACAAAATCCAGAAAATCACATTGTAGGATTTTATAATGAATTTATTGGTAAATTATGGTGGAAAATAAGTATTTGGTCAATAACAAAAGTTAATCTCAATACTTTGTTATATAGCCTTTGTTGGCAATGACAGAGGTCAAACGTTTTCTGTAAGTCTTCACAAGGTTTTCACACACTGTTGCTGGTATTTTGGCCCATTCCTCCATGCAGATCTCCTGCAGAGCAGTGATGTTTTGGGGCTGTCGCTGGGCAACACAGACTTTCAACTCCCTCCAAAGATTTTCTATGGGGTTGAGATCTGGTGACTGGCTAGACCACTCCAGGGCCTTGAAATGCTTCTTACGAAGCCACTCCTTCGTTGCCCGGGCGGTGTGTTTGGGATCATTGTCATGCTGAAAGACCAAGCCACGTTTCATCTTCAATGCCCTTGCTGATGGAAGGAGGTTTTCACTCAAAATCTCACGATACATGGCCCCATTAATTCTTTGCTTTACATGGATCAGTCGTCTTGGTCCCTTTGCAGAAAAACAGCCCCAAAGCATGATGTTTCCACCCCCATGCTTCACAGTAGGTATGGTGTTATTTGGATGCAACTCAACATTCTTTCTCCTCCAAACACGACAAATTGAGTTTTGACCAAAAAGTTCTATTTTGGTTTCATCTGACCATATGACATTCTCCCAATCCTCTTTTGGACCATCCAAATGCTCTCTAGCAAACCTCAGACGGGCCTGGACATGTACTGGCTTAAGCAGGGGGACACGTCTGGCACTGCAGGATTTGAGTCCCTGGCGGCGTAGTGTGTTACTGATGATAGCCTTTGTTACTTTGGTCCCAGCTCTCTGCAGGTCATTCACTAGGTCCCACCATGTGGTTCTGGGATTTTTACTCACCGTTCTTGTGATCATTTTGACCCCACGGGGTGAAATCTTGCGTGGAGCCCCAGATCAAGGGAGATTATCAGTGTCTTCCATTTTCTTATAATTGCTCCCACAGTTGATTTCTTCACACCAAGCTGCTTACCTATTGCAGATTCAGTCTTCACAGCCTGGTGCAGGTCTGCAATTTTGTTTCTGTTGTCCTTTGACAGCTCTTTGGTCTTGTCCATAGTGGAGTTTGGAGTGTGACTGAGATTGTGGACAGATGTCTTTTATAATGATAACACGTTCAAACAGGTGCCATTAATACAGGTAATGAGTGGAGGACAGAGGAGCCTCTTAAAGAAGAAATTACAGGTCTGTGAGAGCCAGAAATCTTGCTTGTTTGTAGGTGACCAAATACTTATTTTACAGAGGAATTTACCAATGAATTCATCAAAAATCCTACAATGTGATTTTCTGGATTTTTTTTCCATATTTTGTCTCTCATAGTTGAAGTGTACATATGATGAATACAGGCCTCTCTCATCTTTTTAAGTGGGAGAACTTGCACAATTGGTGGCTGACTAAATACTTTTTTACCCCACTGTAGTTACTAATGGTAGAACGATCAAATAGCAGTAAATCATATTGTTGCCTGTTCAGTGTACTTTTATTTTGTAGGCCTCCTGATTATAATGCAGGAAGTCAGTCTTTTCGGACAATGGCCACTATGCAGGAACAAGTTACAACATTACTAAATCATAGCAAAAAAGGTATTTTTTTCAGTTGTTGTTGTAATGCTTATCCACATGCACAGAAACACTGGATTGTATCAATGGAAAAATGAGAATAAATAGCATTTTGATAAATCCCAACAATTCGTCGAGCCTGCCAGTTTCACGGGGAGATGTGTGCAGGTTTGAAAGTTGTGGCCTCGGCTGTTTCAAGAGTAGAGGAATATAGCGCTGTATTTTCCATTTCCCTTCAGCTGTAAAAAGTTGCCTTAGGTGTCAGTGTGCGCGTGCACGTGTGCATTTGCGTGCGCCTGTGCGTGGAAGTCAGCCACCCACACAAGCCTTTTCACTGTCTTTCCTACTCTCACCGCCCCCCCCCCCTGCTCCCCCTCTTGTCTCTCACCACAATAAACACAGTTCAAACCCCTGCCTGTCGTCGCTCAGCTTCTTCTACCTTACCTCCGTGAGATTCCACACGTCACGTCCAAGCGATTCGCTCACGGCTGGAGCGCTGTGCTCTAAACGCCAGCGTTTTTAACGGTGTCCCCTCCGAGCGCGTCGCTCCAGTCTGGCTGGCAGGGGATCATAGGAAATTCCACTGTTGATCATTTTCACGGCGCAGCCAAGTCTCTCAGGACCTGTCAGGAACAGAAGAGACAGTGTAGACCGTCCAGGGCCCGGTACACACTAAGGGGACCTCACTGCATGGGCTCAGGAACACTTGTCTGTGAACTGTCTGTGAACACAGTACGTTGCTGCATCCACAAATACAAGTTAAAACTCTGCCGTGCAAAGAAGAAACCATACATGAACAAGGTCCAGAACCGCTGCCGGCTTCACTGGGCCCGAGCTCATTTAAGATGGCCTGAGTCTGACAAATCAAAATGTGAAATAATTTTTGGGAATCATGGACGCTGTGTCCTCCGGACTGAAGAGGAGAGAGACCAAGCAGCTTCTTATCAGCGCACAGTTCAAAAGCATCCATGAGGGTATGGGGGTGGATTAGGGCACATGGCGTGGGTGAATTGCACATCTATGAAGGCACGATTAATGCTGAACAATATATACAGGTTTTGGAGAAACATATGATGCCATCCAGACAACGTCTTTTTCAGGGAAGGCCTTGCTTATTTCAGCAAGACAACGCCAATCCACATTCTGCACGTATTACAACAGCACGGCTCCATAGTTAAAGAGTCTGTTGTGCTGAATTAGACTGCCTGCAGTCCAGACCAGTCCCCCATTGAAAACATTTGATGCATTATGAAATGAAAAATGGGACAAAGGAGACCCCAAACTGTTGAGCAGCGGAAATCATATATCAAGCAAGAATGGGAATACATTTCACTTTCAAAACTATAGCACTGGGTCTCCTCAGTTCCCAAACGCTTACAGAGTATTGTTAAAAGAAGAGGTGATACAACGAAGTGGTAAACATGCCCCTGTACCAACTTTTTTGAAACGTGTTGCTGGCACCAAATTCAAAATTGGCATGCATTTTTCCAAAAACAATAACATTTCTCAAATTTGTCTTGGTACTATTTTCAAATAAATATAGGGATAAATTATTTGCCCATCATTGCATTCTGTACTTATTTGGATTTTATACAATGTCCCAACTTTTTTGGAAATGGGGTTGTACACATGATGATCTGACACCATTCAGTGTGACAAATATAAAACAATAGAGGGAATCAGGAAGGGACAAATACTTTTTCACGACACTGTAAGTGGAGGGAAATGGAAAGACAAAGACACCCATACTCCATTGAGCATCAGTGACCTAAAAAGCATATGGTTAATTATTTAAATTGGTTAATTCTAACAATTGGATAAATCAGGAATTTAATTAAAAAAATATGTTTTCGAGCTCATCACAGTTTCAGATTAACATGAAATCTTCAGCATTTTCCCATGCATTTGCCTCAGTCAAACAGTCAAGTCAGTTAAAAACTAGTTTGCACTCATTCCACAACAAAACAGAAAACGATGCCGTTATTGTGGTGAAGAATAGTGGCTGTCTCATTTGACATCCACTATATGCCTTTGAAACCATATACATAGTACATTATGAGCGGTGCTAGGTTTGCATGTGCTGGATTAATGTGTGGGAAAGTATCATTAGATAGATAAAATCTTATTGGGTAATCTAACGTGTGCTGAGTGTTTTACTGTCAGTTTCACCGTTAGTCATCTCCCAGATATACAGGCTCTTTCTCAACAATGCAGAAAGAAGAGCATAACATTCCGGCTCCTGCGCTTGGCTCCAGCTGGCCGATAGGTCAGTTATATAATGTGGAAGAAACTTTCACCGTGGTGAAGAGAGGGTTAACTAAGTAAGGAACGGATCCCCCAGAAGCCCTCACGGCCACGCCGCTCTTTAGAAATATCTTAGTGTTTATCCCAAATGAAAAAATGTCCCCTATGTACTGAACTATATATAACATGCCATACACACACTGGGTAAATGTTAAAAAGTAGCAAACAACATCTTTTTTTTTTAAGATGCCATTTGAGATATTGAACGCACAGGTGAACAGGTCAGGAAGGGCTTATTTGACCTACAACCTCTTTTTTTGTCCGAGAGGTTGAAATGAGCAAACAGATGAGAAGTCCAAAGGTGGCATCATGAAATGCCAACATACAAACATAGGACAGTTGTGGAAACACTGCAGCAATAGTCTTAATAGTACCACCATTTACATGGGACTATCCAAAGAATGTGAAGCCAAATGACTTAATGATGCCAGATACCATATTTGAGGGTGTTACCATATAATAATGTATAACTGCTTTGTAAAGAGGTGTTTACTTGACCCAGTTGGCATGCTTAAGCCAAATCATTTTCCGTCAGGCTCTTTTGTTCCAAAAACCCACACAGAATGTTTAAAAAAAAGTGTCAAGTGTTAAATGTCAACCATACTGGTGACACAGAAGACAACAAAGGCTTTATGAGGGTCGTTGACTCGTGTATGACTCAGATAAAAAAGCCTCCAGTCTACCATCTGTGCTACAGCCAACGTGATATTGGAGAATGTCACACATACGCACAATTCATTAAAAGGGCAAGAAAATCCTTGCTTCTTAGATTTCTGTAAATCTGGGGGTCTTAAGTTTTATATTTGTGGTGTTGCTGGTCTGGATGAACTTTAGAAATATCATCACACATGTATTTGTATATAGAATAAGTGTACTGGTTGCTTACACAGATTATCAAATGTTATGGCAGGTGTAGTAAAAATGCTATGGTAATCAGCACCAGCAGTACAGTAGAATGTCTATCAGGTTTAAAAGAGTCTTGGGGTACATGTCGAATTTCTTTAGCCGCCTGTGATTGAAGAGGCGCTGTTGCACCTCAAGTCGTCATTGATGTGCACACTGAGGAACACAAAACCTTTCACCTTCTGTAATGTGGCCTTGTCAAAGTGGGACAAGCGCTCTCATCTCACTTCTGCAGTCATATGATCTTATTCAATGGATTGAGTCTGTCATTTATTTCAAATCAAATGTGTTCAAAAGTTTGGGGTCACTCAGAAACGTCTTTGTTGTTATAAGAAAAGCAATTTTTATGTCCATTAAAATAACGTCAAATTGATCAGAAACACAGTGCTGACATTGTTAATGTTGTAAATGACTAATGTAGCTGGAAACGGCAGATTTTTTATGAAATATCTACATAGGTGTCTATGTAAGTCTTGTGTTCCAATGGCACGTTGTGTTTGCTAATCCAAGTTTATCATTTTAAATGGCTAATCGATCATTTAAAAACCCTTTTTCAATTATGTTAGGACAACTGAAAACTGTTTAATATATGGAGCTAGTTAATATATGGAGCTTCAACAGTAGGTTCGATCATGGGCTCAAAATGTCCAGAAACAAAGAACTTTCTTCTGAACCTCATCAGCCTATTCTTGTCCTGAGAAATGAAGGCAATTCCATGCAAGAAATTGCCTTGAAACTGAAGATGTCATACAACAGCGCAAACTGGCACTAAAGAGGGTGTGTAGAGTTTGATTATCCACTGTGCTTGGCCTGTTGTGTCATGTCGTGATCTTTGAAGAAAGTCTTTCTTAGCTTTATGACAGTTGGCCGAGGCGGCGCTGCCATCATTTACCACCTGGAGTCAGGAAGTCTTGGATCAAGTTGCTCAGGGATGACTCCAAATCAAGGGCCCCTAGCTTAGTAACAAGCTTGGATGGCACAATAATGTTGAAAGCTGAGCTGTGGTGTTGATAGCTGAGATGAATACCAAACAATGAAATCTAATCCATTAACAAATTATCATAACAAGCAATGAAATCATAATGGAGCATGATGTGCTTGACTTTCTCATACAGTTACACTTTTCAAACTTTCAATATATTGTACAGCCTTGTGGGCAACCAAACGCACATGGAATTGTGAGTTAGAGATCTGTCTTCATAGAGAAAACACTATGGTTCAATTCCACAAATACTATGTCAATGCTTTCCGTTCCTTAGTGGCTTTTCTCGTTGCATCAGACAGCTGAAAAAATATCTATCTCAGCTGTTTAGATGGTACAGTACAATGATTCTCTACATTATACTATAAACAGCTTTATAAGGTACACTGAAATATGGTAAACAGATGACTCAGCATTTTTGAATCTACACACAATGTCAGCAAATGTTATGACTTAATATGATGTACATTCTCAGATTTGTTGAGATTTCCTTTCAGTCTTAGGGTTCTCAACTACGACTCTACGATGTATTAATTACACATGCCTGGTATCCCTGGTTAACACTATTACCTCATTATTAATTACACATGCTTGGTATCCCTGGTTAACACTATTACCTCATTATTAATTACACATGACTGGTATCCCTGGTTAACACTATTACCTCTTCATTAATTACACATGCCTGGTATCCCTGGTTAACACTATTACCTCATTATTAATAACACATGCTTGGTATCCCTGGTTAACACTATTACCTCTTCATTAATTACACATGTCTGGTATCCCTGGTTAACACTATTACCTCATTATTAATTACACATGACTGGTATCCCTGGTTAACACTATTACCTCATTATTAATTACACATGCCTGGTATCCCTGGTTAACACTATTACCTCATTATTAATTACACATGCCTGGTATCCCTGGTTAACACTATTACCTCATTATTAATTACATATGCCTGGTATCCCGTACCAATTGTTAAGACGTGTCGCATGTTGAAACCTCTCAGACTTTTAAGGCCTTCACACTGGCCCGGCATTGCTTCATACAACCCCATTATTATTCTCCTGGGTCTGGGGGAATATTGTTTGCCTTGTGGCATCTGGCCTTCATGGGAACTGTCAGGTTCCTGGATGGCAGAGCCTCGCGTCATGTACTTCATCAGTTTCTGCTGGAGGGTTTGAGTCATCCAGAGGCCAACTAGTACTGTTACTGTTATTAGTCGGAAAACTTGTTCATCATCCTTGAGCTGCATTGACTTTTCCCATCTGACGTCACCCGCTAAGAGAATTACCTTGACAGAAGGCTGTCCCGTGTTGCTCGGGGGAGCTGATTCTATTATCAAGCATATCTTCCCTTAGTGATGGTAAACATTATCCTTTTATACATATGGTGCTTTGGCCTCTTGTGAGAATTTAACCCACAACCCTGGCGTTGCGCTTTCTCCACCAACTGAGCTACACATGACTCTTCAAACAGTTTGATGTAATGTCCAGTCATGAAGTTACAAGGAAAGCGTCATTTTTACTGTGTGTGTACATGCTGGAGATGTAATTTGATTTGAAAAGGAGGGAAATGCACAACACAGTCACACTTGATGTTGTATGAACTAACACAACGTTAAAATCATCATATCCTTTTAAAGGATCCCCTTACAATCACAAAAGTGCACTCCAGAAATGGCAAAAGACAAAATCAAGTGATCCTGTATGCATTTCTTTTACATGTGGATTCTGACCACGGCCCGACTTCCCCCAGGTCACCCATTGTCTTCACTGACAAATGGACAAGAGGATAGGGAGAATGACTTGTACAGAAAGCAGTCATAAGACTAGATGTGTAATGTGGAGAAAGACAGGAGAGATATGCAGGCACATTCAAGTTCAGTTCAGGCGTGATTGTTTTTACTGTGCATTTTGTTTTCAAAAAATGCTTTTAGATCAATTTTCCTGAAGCTGAGCAGAAGCTGAGCAGAAGCTGAGCAGAAGCTGAGCGGGAGACTAAAGCTCTCCCGAGGGACTCTTGGACAGTTTGATGTGCTCTGCATTGCCACCTCCAACTTGGTGCTGTCGCCTTGAAGACAAAAACTCATTTTTGATCGAAATAATCTTTTATTCATGTTTATTTTATCTTGAATATCATTTTGCAATCCAAGGCTAATCATCTATCCAACATAACAAAGAGAATATACATACCGATTGAGAAGGATAACAGTAAGCAAACCACATACCTAAAAATATCTCGGTTTCGTGGAGCGCTGATTTATTTTATTGTATTATCTTGTATTTTATTTAAATTTATTGTGTTGTATTCTACTCTATATTGTTGCATTTTACACGTGATCTCTGAAAGGTGGCAGATACTCTAAATCCTAATGTACATTTTACGTAATTCATGTGCAGCCTGTGGTTTACTGTCTAGACAAAGAGACAATGAAGAATGCTGGTGAGCATTTGGCATCAGTTGATTTAAAGCATGTAATGATCCATCATACTCGCCAGGGATACGTTTACGTCAGGCATCTCTTTTTTGAGAACGATCAGATAGTTTACTGTCACTCCAAGTTGCTTGATCAAACCAGCCGTCAGAAATGAAAAGGACAGTATGGGATTCGTACAAACATAATTTTGCTCTCATAGATGATCATTGCCTCTAAAGCTCTGTGAATATACAGGACATGTGATACACATACGTACATATACCTACGTAAATACAACAATCCAGTTTACACAGAACAAAGAACGTTTTTTTGAAAATAGTTTATTTTGAAATGTGGTGTGTTTTTTAATGTTTTATTCAAGCCTTAAAACTAGGAGATGCTAGCATTGTCAAAAATACATTGGATGAGAGCATTAGGTAGCACTTTCTCCAGGCACTGAACATACCCAATACTTAAGTGACCGTATACTCTCATCTCCCAGGTTGCCACCTTGGTTGTGGAAACTTCCCCATGCCAACTGTATCTAATGTCTGAGGAGGTCTTATTTAAATGTTTTATCCCAAATGGAATTGCTTCTTGTTTTGCATAGTTGCAGAGATAGCTGGTTAAAGCTAATGTCAGACAGAAAGCAGTTTGAAAGATAACTTATGGCTAACAGCCCTTGTCTAAACTGACCTGAACAGGAGAAAGCCATCCCTTTCCCAATGAATCCACCATACTCCACAGCTATAACGTCAAATTCCACAGCCTTGCTGTTTCATGGCAGAAGACACTCCTTTGAGTCCCAGGCAATTATCGTGTGTTTTCTTTTCAAATGAAAGTTCACAGGTTCACCGATCAGATTCCAACTTTATACTAAACCTACACTCTAAACCTTCCTCCTGCTTTTTGAAGTCTGTTAAGTTGATAAATGATGATTGTGGGAAAGAACCTTGCCCAGACTTTCCCCAACAGCATGCAAATAATATGTAAATCCACATCTGACCACTAGTATGAACTGGATCTGAATTTCTCAACGTTCTCTCACTCTGTCTTTCATTCTCTCTCCATTCACCTCTGCATGTCTTGCGCTCCTTCTTGTTTTTCCCTCCCTCTTTCTTTCCTACTCTGCCCTGCATCACACAAAGGTCAGACACACGCACACACACAAATAACAGCTGCTCTTATAAGTATGAGGCAGATGAAAGTGATCTAGACACTAAGAAAGGCAACAGCAAAAAGGAGAAAGAAAGAGCCATTTACGTGCGTGCTCACCCAAGTCCACTATTTCATTGCTCTCCGTTCAATCCACAAAAGAATGGTGGACATAGAGAAGCATGGGAGAGAGAACAATAAAGACGTGACACGTGCAGGAAGCTTTCTTTATAATTTGGGACTTTTTTCCTTGACACACATTACCGGGGATGATAATTGCGTGAGCCATCTACTACCAGAGGGCTGCAAGGACCAAGGGGCTGCCAAGTGACAACACCCACACCCTAGACGGAAAGGGGGAACAGGTGTCACTCGTCAAGGGACGAGTTCACGAGGAGCAGGATATACAGTGGGGAGAACAAGAATTTGATACACTGCCGATTTTGCAGGATTTCCTACTTACAAAGCATGTAGAGGTCTGTCATTTCTATCATAGATACACTTCAACCTGCACAAGCCAGCGCATGTCTAGGCCCGTCTGAAGTTTGCTAATGACCATCTGGATAATCCAGAGGAGGAATGGGTGAAGGTCATGTGGTCTGATGAGACAAGAATTGAGCTTTTTGGTCGAAACTCCACTCGCCGTGTTTGGAGGAAGAAGAAGGATGAGTACAACCCCAAGAACACCATCCTAACCGTGAAGCATGGAGGTGTAAAAATCATTCTTTGGGGATGCTTTTCTGCAAAGGGGACAGGACGACTGCACCGTATTGAGGGGAGGATGGATGGGGCCATGTATCGCGGGATCTTGGCCAACAACCTCCTTCCCTCAGTAAGAGCATTGAAGATGGGTCGTGGCTGGGTCTTCCAGTATGACAACAACCCAAAACACACAGCCAGGGCAACTAAGGAGTGGCTCTGTAAGAAGCCTAGCCAGTCTCCAGACCTGAACCCAATAGAAAATCTTTGGAGGGAGCAGAAAGTCCATATTGCCCAGCGACAGCCCCGAAACCTGAAGGAAATGGAGAAGGTCTGTATGGAGGAGTGGGCCAAAATCCCTGCTGCAGTGTGTGCAAACCTGGTCAACAACTACAAGAAACGTATG
Source organism: Esox lucius (assembly GCF_011004845.1). Lineage (NCBI taxonomy): Eukaryota > Metazoa > Chordata > Actinopteri > Esociformes > Esocidae > Esox > Esox lucius. The sequence continues at coordinate 26,329,105 of NC_047571.1, read as the reverse complement.
ATCTCTGTAACTGTAAACAAAGGTTTTTGTACCAAATATTAAGTTCTGCTTTTCTGATGTACCAAATACTTATGTCATGCAATAAAATGCAAATTAATTACTTAAAAATCATACAATGTGATTTTCTGGATTTTCTTTTATAGATTCCATCTCTCAAAGTTGAAGAGTACCTATGATAAAAGTTACAGACCTCTACATGCTTTGTAAGTGGGAAAAGCTGCAAAATCGGCAGTGTGTCAAATACTTGTTCTCCCCACTGTATGTCAGGTGAAAAGAGGAACGCTGAATGTATGTCACCGGGTGAGATGCAAGAGAGTGTGGTATTTGACTTGATTTTGCTTCTAAGGATGGTTTGCTTTGCTCGGAGGTGAGCTAGATGTTTATTTCCGTCGGTGAACCAGGCTACTGGCTCTTGTAGCGAATAAAAGACACGTTTTCTGTTCCTTTTTGCCTACCACAGTTGGTTTCCTGTCTCATCTTTTACTACACCTGCCCTGCTAATAGTGAGACCCGAAGTCAAAGGCTCACAATGGTGGTTTTGTTAAAACAGTGGTTTCATTAAATGGTCACAATAGGCTGGATTTCATTTTTCGTATGTATCTGGATGTAATTGCTTGAAATCAAGAGAAGAGTAATATGCAGATTCTTTTCTCAAGATAAGTAGCTTTGTCTAAATAAAAGTAACGATTAATGTAGTTCTACCCTACTAAGCATAAACTACTGGAAATGATAAAATGCACAGAGTATTTGTCATCATGGCTAATGACGAAAAAGTAGCATGATGTGCCGTAAACAATGGCAGTTTTACTTGAGTGATTACGAAGATTGTCTGCAACAGCAGTTTCAAAATAATTACATCAAGGGCCGGGAAATAATTGCTTGTCACCAAACATTTTGGCTTTGAGATCTGAAGTCTGATTTAAGCTTTGACACGTGGCATTTTTACAAGTCTGTCAACCCACCTGCTAAAAGATGCCAGACCACCAGAGCCCTTCAAGCCAACAGCCCAAACTCCTCATAGCCCCTCAGACATGTACCACATCAGAAAAAGAAAAAATAATTGTTGCCCTATCTTATTTTTTGTCTCATTTTGAGATCCTCACTGCGTTTTTTTCCATGTGAATGTCGGCACCTTGTTCTGTAATGAACTGGCCCAACTTCCACAGATGTTAGCTACGTTGCCAAACAGCTTCCTCGGAGGTGACATCACTGAAGTCCTCCCTGACTTGTTAATCCAACTGGCTTGTCCGTGCGACTCGGAGAGGTCAAGGATTGCGTGCTGGAATATGTTTGTCTCAGTTGTTCATGGCACTGAGCAAGAGAGGATATTCCAAATGTGGAGAGGACAGAAGGCAATGATTGCATTTGCATAAGGCGGAAATGCCTGCCCACGCCCTGTCCGCATTTGACACTTGTATCCTTATACATTTATATACTATTATATAGTATTATTGTAGTATTATCTGTGGCATTATGTTTCACATTTCAACATCGGATTCTAGGAAACCAAAAGGCGAGTGACACCTTTACCATTTCACTAACAGAACAAATCGAACTTGAAACATGCGAGGATATCAGTAGGCAGCAAAAAGCTGTACACCAACATTATGTATAAATATATGAACTCCCTGCAGTATACATTCTGGGCAGCCTTAAGCCTGTTGAAGGAGATGCTCTTTAAAACACCTGAGGGCATACTTTTCAAACATCTTTACCATGAGGTGGGAATTCACACTGAGGTGAACGGACAAATACACAAGAGGATAATAGCCACTAGCTCGGGGGTTTGTCTGCAATACCATTACTCAGGCAATACTCTGAAATAATTTTGGGGGAAGGGGTAGTCAGAGGAATTTAATGTGTATTTTTTCTTGTTAACATTAGCGATTTAGAAGGTTTTGCAATATAAATTCGATACAATTCGTTTAACTATTATTTCTTTACATTGTGAGCACAGCAGTTCACTTGGCTTTGAGGGCTGTGTTGGAGGATCTGAGTTCTAAATAATTGGTTATAAGGTGGCCAAGTGTGAAAGCATTCCAAATGGAAAACTGACCTTTATCACATTAAATGTTGTTTTGCCAACCATGTGGTAAGTTGTGGTAACGCCCATTGGATGACCACACATATTGCACAACCTGCAAACAAAAAACCAAGTCCTGCATTTTGTAAACTAATTAAAACAGCAATTGTTTACATGAAGCTAAAATACATCTCCTCTACATTTGACATCAGACTTTTCAACTGCATTGAAGTTGTGCGTACAGTGGATACCTTTTGTTGCCTTACAGCCTGAAAGGAAAACACATAAAATATGGATTTCTTTAGACACAGTTACCCACAATGTCTTAGTGAAAGAAAATCTAAAACCCTCATAAAATATATTAAAATTTAAACAGTAAAATATCCTATTTCTCTGAACAAGCTCCATGAGGAATTCACCTGGAATGCATTTCATTTAAGTGCCTAGTTAAAAGTTCATTGGTGGAATTTCTTTCCTTCTTAATGTGTTTTAGCCAATCAGTTATGTTGTGACAAGGTAGGGTTGGTATATACTGTATAAGACCATCATTATATCTGTATTGTAGTAGTCCATCATATGGCAAACTGTATCACTGCATCAGTTTCACACATTTTGGTTACTACATGATTCCACGTGTTAATTCACAATTTTGATGTGTTTATATATATACTTTTTATATATATACTTTTTTTAAACATGTTGTTGGTAGAAAAAATAGAAATACAAATCTTTTGTTTGGTACAGTAGAAGTTATATATGCTGTGATTTCAGATTAGACTTTTGCATGTTTTGATTACATTTTGATTGCAGTAGCATATAGAATAATATTAGGAAGATTTTTTTTGAGTACAACTCTAGCTTCGCAAACCCCAGTAAAAAATATCAATAGAAAGGGATGGAACAGAGGTGGTGGTACTACCAAAAACATGTTCTGTCTCGCCATTCCTGAGCTCACCTGCACTGTCTAGACTGCTTCATTAATTATTCAATACTTTTACTGCCATGTCCTCTTACATATTCGAAATCAAGTGTGTCAAGGGACGGACATTCAAATGACAACTTTCTACATTAAATAAAAAGATCATTAAATAAAAAGATTGAAAGATCAGAAAATAATTTCTTTAATTTCAAAATGTAAAATGTTTTATAGCACACACTGCAAGCACCGCAATATAGTCTGGCAGATGATCTACAGTGATGTGGATTGCTTCCCAGTGAAATTAATGGGCATAATAATTTGACAGAAATAGTTTCATATGCATTTCATCATGGCAGAGCACAACGCATTTACCCGTACAAACTAAACATGCGTTCCTTATTGTGGACATAGAATAAGTCTTTATACCATTAAATGAAATTATAGTACGAATAAATTAAAGTGTTACCCGGTCCAACTAAGCTCAAGTATATTTGGAATGTATCTGATTTTAACTGCTCCGCATTCTGCCGTGCTCTTGAAAGTTCACCCTTGAAAGGACATTCTAAACAGGGGTGTCCAATCCGGTTCCACGGAGGGCCGAGTGTCTGCAGGTTTTTGGTTTTTCCTATAAATTGGTTCCCAGTTCACACCTACACAACCAGGTGAGGGTAGAAACTCACCAGTTAGTGACCTAATTAGTCAATCGAGTACAAAGTGAGAGCGAAAACCTGCAGACACTCTGCCCTGTTCTGAAGGAATTTGCAACGCATCGCCAGTCTACGATCGGCTAGGCAAAATCTCAGTTTTGTGCCCTTGTTTTTACTTGCATATGCAAGAGCAGTCTGTTTGTGTGTGAAAGAGAGAGTCAAGTAGTGTGTGGGATAGACACGGTATGTATTTTCATAAGGATCTTGGAAAGATTTAAAAGATCTTTGTTTTTTGTATCCAGAGAGGTGGTCCTTTTTCCTACTTCATTCCTATTAAAATGTTAGCATTATTTTCCACTATCAATGTGTTAACAGGGCCAGTGAATGCTAAAACTATGACTGAAAAAAGAGACCACGTTAAAAGCTATTAATCTACTGTGATTGAAGTGGCAAGTGGATTTAGCACCCAGCAAAGTAAGGAAACTGATGGCTGAAAACACGAGGTCCTCAGGTGGTTGACTGTTTGCTGGCAGATTCAACAAATTATTTAAGTTAATAAAGGTAGTTGTTAACCTCCAAACAAAGTATCCAGAATATGTCTTTGATTGTTTCAGTCAAATGTAGTATGTTGTGTACATTTAGCCGTTGCCAGACAAATTACAGTAGTTTAATCAGGGTTTTGAAATAGCTGAAGACTATCAAATGATGAAATGTAGGTACCATTATAATGTCCAAACTGTATGTGATTTAAATTCAACTTTACTTTAAATAATACTTTAGAGCATCGGAAAAAAGAGTGCACGCCAAAAAGTTAGTTTGATCTTGAATAAAAAAATACTTTTGTGTTTTGGTATGCATACCCTGTTGTCTTTCACTGTGCATCAGTCAGCAATGCTTGTCATCAACATTTCTGGCAAACACTGCAGTCTACATGACTTTAAGATATATTTTTCTAGATGTGGGCACTCCAGACCTTTATTTTCTGTGTGAAATCTGATGTGGTCACAAGTTTCCTCAGAGTGTGGGAAGTGATCAAGTGTTTTCTTCACACCTGCATACTACGGTTGGAAATAACTTTATTTAAATTATGCATTTTGGCACATATGAAACACACCTCATGGTTGAGATGAGGTTAAACTGGGGGATGGCGGGGCGCACAAAGGGTCCCAAGAGAGAGATACACTTCATTCCCCTGACCACCCCTGGGTGTGAAAGAAACAACCCAGGGGGCTTCCCTTTTAACGGAAGTAGTGAGTAAGAATTGTCGATGCTCAAAATACCCCCTTTTCCCTAAAATGCTGCAGTTGACATCAAATACTAAGGGAAATGATCACAGCACAGAACAACAATTTAAGTTCATGAAACCAAGAATAATTGGGGAATTCTCTTTAAGAACAAACTGACTGGTAGGTCTTTGTCTTAAAGTTTTTTAGCTTCACATAAAGTGCTAACATTTAAGCGATAATAATTGCATACAGTACATCTTATTGGCCCCCCGGAGGAAATGAATGCACAGAATTGGAATAGAAAGATCATTGGAATGGCAAGACACAGGCACAGGGAGGACTTTTAATAAAAGGTCTAAGACATAGCAAAACTCAAAAAACGAACATAAGAACAATGACCAAAAAAACAAACATGACCAGAACAATGTTACAAAAGGAATGGAATCCAAATAACAACCAAAAAGATACATGAGGTAAGGAGGAACTTAAATAAGGAAAGTGATAAGGAACACAGATGAGGGCAATAACGAAGCGAAACAGGTGCCTGCCGAAACGAGTTAGGGAGGGGTGTTGGATCTCACTGGCACGGCAGGCCTACCAGGATGTGACAGTGACACAAACAATGAGTCATATCTTGATCTAAATCAATTGACGGTGTTTTGAACATGTTTACCAGTATTTAAATCTAAGCTAATATCGGTGTCTGACGTTGCAACCTGGTCTCAGAAGGATGACGTAGACTATTTTACGTACATTTTAGGCGGGGGCTGTATTGCGGGGAGGATGGATGGGGCCATGTGTCGCGAGATCTTGGCCAACAACCTCCTTCCCTCAGTAAGAGCATTGAAGATGGGTCGTGGCTGGGTCTTCCAGCATGACAACGACCCGAAACACACAGTCAAGGTCCTGGAGTGGCCTAGCCAGTCTCCAGACCTGAACCCAATAGAAAATCTTTTGATTGCTTCTGTGGACAGTTGTCTTTTATACAGGTAACAAGCTGAGATTAGGAGCGCTCCCTTTAAGAATGTGCTCCTAATCTCAGCTCGTTACCTGTATAAAAGACACCTGGGAGCCAGACATCTTTCTGATCGAGAGGCGATCAAATACTTATTACACTCATTAAAATGCAAATCAATTTATAACAATGTTGACATGCACTTTTCCGATCTTTTTGTTTGTTATTCTCTCTCTCACCGTTCAAATAAACCCACCATTAACATTATAGACCGATCATTTCTTTGTCAGTGGGCAAACGTCCATTTTTCCCTCCCTGTATCTCCCACATACAAGGTGAGGAGGATTGTGAGGGACACATGGTGAGGAAGATGATGAAGGGGATTTTAAAGACTACAGTCTCAGGACTGCAAATTCAAATGTAACCTTGGGGTTGTCAAGTCTCAAAATCGACTGTTAGTCTCCGCCTCCATGTCAACAAGCTTTTTGGAATAGTTCCAGGAAGTCCTTACTGAGCTCAACCCACAAAAAAGAAAACCTGAAATATCTCATGTACAGACCCTTTATTCATACTCTGTAGAAGCACCTTTGGCAGCAAATCCTCTTCATTATGAATCTATCTGCTTTGCAAAACTGGATTTGGGCAGTTTCTTCCATTCTTCCTCGTAAATTCTCTCAAGCTCTGTAAGAAGGGATGGGGAACATCGGTGAACTGCGATTTTCGGGTCTCCCCACAGATGTTAAATTGGGTTTAAGTCCAGGCTTTGGCTGGGCCACTCAAGGACATTCACAGAAATGTTCATAAGCCAATCCAGCATTGTCTTGGCTGTGTGCTTCAGGTTGTTGTCGAGCTGAAAGATGAATATCTTCCTCCTTCTGGGATCCTGTGTGCTCTGAATTTGTTTTGTTTTCTCAAGTATCTCCCTGTACTTTGCTCCATTCATATGCCTCAAAACAATTCTCACACAAATTTCAGTGATCTATTTACAGCTCACTGGACTTCATGGATTGGATTTTTCTCCGACATGCCCTGTGAAGTGCAGTATACTCTCAACTCTCAATCGTCTGTAACACATTTGGGTCATGAAGGTTACAACGAATAAATACAAATCCTGATTTTAGAGTTTCCTCAGAGCCTAACTACTGTATATTCCAGCAGGTGGGTATTCATTACTTATTCATTAGAAGACAGAACATGAAAGTTAGACAAGAATAGGGGGAACAGTTTGTGTTATTGTTTAAATTCAGTCTTAGAGATGGTATTCTATGCAGAGCCTCTCAGCATTACAGCTTTCAGTAAATATGGACTATTACAGAGAAGTGTGTAAAGATATGAATAATTTAGTAAAGGGTAAATATGTCAAAATGCATAGGATTAAATGACACGTGTGTGGTGCATTTGGGAAAGACACATTATAGTGTAGCACTAACTATCTATTGCACCATTTTAACCAATGCGTTATTGCTGTTTAGAAATGTTCATAATGCATTAAAAACCAATCAACAGCATCCTTATAAATCTGTTATAGACCCTTTATAAGCAGTACCTTATTCTAAAGTATTCAGATACCACCCACCTTCTCCATATTACCATAACAGCCTAAATGATCACTCATTCCCTAAAGGTGCTGTGTACATGTAAACGTCATGCAATAAGATTAGGTTTCACTTTCCTCACAGTGCTTGAATGAATCAAGTGTTATCTCCCCCCGTGTTGCCCGTTTGAAAGGTGCAAGGCTTTGAAGTTCTTGTGAAACACACTTCCGAGTAAGTGGGCGGAGGCAGAGGAGCATGAAGGGGACAAGGCGTGAGGGCCTGGTGTCCCTAAGGAGAGGTACACCTCACTCCCCGGGCCACCCCTGGCTGTGAAATAAAATTACAAGCAAGGGGGTGTCCCTTTCAATGGAAATAGTGAGTAAGAATTGTCACCGGCAGCTAAAATCCCCGTTTTTTTATTAACCTGCTGCAGTTCACATGAGGTATACGAGGGATAAATGATCACAGCGAAACGCCACATCTGGTTCATGAAACAGAGAACAACAAAAATAGGGGAACTTTATTTTTAGTGTGACTAATGTGTCATTAGAGTTTGACACACCAGTGACACACAAGTCCTTGATATTTATAATTTATATTTATGATGATGTCTGCACACACTTTGCAGTCCTTTGCGTAAATGTGATATCAAGATTTGGCCTAAGTAAACAAATTATTGATATTCCCAGGTGATACGATAAAAGAATATTACTTAATTTTAAGTAAAAATGCAAATTCCACCATCCTTAAGGTGGCTAGCTTCACAGTTTTGTGACAACTTCTAGTTTGTACCAGTTTTCTTTGCAACATACTTTGTTCATGGATTTTTTGTCAACTTCTACCAAATCTTATATGGGCTACCATATATTGTTCATTCCCTTCTATAATGCTAGATGGCAAGGCGACATTGGTTAAACCACACCCTCAAAACAAATGTTTTTTGTTTCTTAATGACCCAGATCTAATCTCAAAGCCAAATCAGGCAGTACAGTTGCTCTTTTAGTCTGAATGTTCATATTTTGAATATTTAACAAACAATTGTTCAAAAAAAGTAGGCAAGAAACAGTTTCTGGCAATTGGATCTATGCATAAAAGATTTCTTCTGAAAATGAGACTAAGGGATTTTCCCAATATGCGTATACAAATCAAACCCAAGCTAATGAATTCAACTCAATCTTGTTTTTAATCTTGATTTGAGGAAAATCAGTGTTAGCAAATTCACTAGCAAGAAAATTGAGTCACCAACAATGCTTTGAAAAACACATTTTTTCCAATGCAACCCACAAGTTATTCTCACAGCGCCAGAAGGCAAAACCCATGTTGGCCAGACCACTGACCTGGAAAGCAAATAAACACACTGACATTGCTAATTCTCTGGTAGCTAACATGGAGCGGAGTCCCGCTGCTGGTTATAATAGAAGTTTTCGGTGCCTAACAAAAGTTTTTGTTCTGATACTGTTTATGGAGCTAGAAGGTCCATTAGAACCAGAATTCATATATGACACCACTCATTCCCTTCCAATACCCATTGAGCAAGACAATGTCTTTAGACCCCATTAGCTGTAGTGAGTATGAGTATCGGTCGGAAGACTGCCATTTTACCTTGGAAGGTGGTGTATAAGTAAGATTTTCAACTATTCACACAACAAAAGGAATCAGACGCAAATCCATACATTTTGTTAACCTAGATAAAACTAACAAAGTGTAAAAACGCTCTTAGTTTAGCAATGAATCAAGTAAATAGCAGGTAGTTATATTCAATTAAAATGTTTGTCACATGAACAGATTAGAATTATTGACTTAATTTTTCAAATCTGTGTAAACACCAGGTAAATTGAATCAATGTTATGGCAATATGATTGTTGTGACAGACAAAATCCCCTAATCCCACAAGTACCCTTATTAAGTGTATACAGACAGAATATACAGACATAAATAAACAGAGATACCCATGTCAGCAAACTGGAAGTGCTTCCAAGAGGAAGTGGTAACATAGTACATTCTGCCAGCCAGTGTCCAGACAGCCGGACCGCAGAGACCTGATTCACAAGAGCAGATGTTCAACTGGAGGAAGCATATATCTCCACTGTATTCAAAGAAATGGCCACTGTCTGATAAATGGAGATTAATCATTGGTGTCATCTCCTGACATGTCTCCAAGTGTCTATAGTTGTATTACACCGCCATATCAGAATTAATAAATGGCTAGATCTTTAAGTCTATGCAAGATAACTGCCAGTGCTTGCCTTGTCTGGTAAAGAATTGATGTGTTGCCTCAGCACAAAGAGAGAAAGAGGGCGAGATGAAGAGAGAGAGATAGAGGGTGAGATGAAGAGAGAGAGATAGAGGGGCGAGAGAAAGAGAAAGGAAGAAACAAAAGAAAAGGACTGAGGAAGAGAGATGAAGAGATATTCATTGACTAAGGGAATGGCAAACTTTTCTTTGCAGAAATGTCAGCTTTTTTATTGTACTGCAAGAGTTTACCTTGAATTGACATTTGAATTGGGTGCATTTCACCTGTCCAGGAGAGAGAAAGGGACGACATTAAATGGCAATCAGGGAGACAGACTAAAAGGGTGACAAAATTGCTGAGAGTGATATAGACTGAAACTAAGCGAACGAGAGGGAGTAGAAACATGGAGGAGACGCCAGCCACATATGTGATCTAATGTGTGATGCATACTAAACAAGGCAGATGGGAGGGATGTAGCATTAACGGCTCGGTGCTGACATTATTCCCATTACCGGCTCGGTGCTGACATTATTCCCATTACCGGCTCGGTGCTGACATTACTCCCATTACTGGCTTGGTGCTGACATTACTCCCATTACCGGCTCGGTGCTGACATTACTCCCATTACCGGCTCGGTGCTGACATTATTCCCATTACCGGCTCGGTGCTGACATTACTCCCATTACCGGCTACGGTGCTGACATTACTCCCATTACCGGCTCGGTGCTGACATTACTCCCATTACCGGCTTGGTGCTGACATTACTCCCATTACCGGCTTGGTGCTGACATTACTCCCATTACCGGCTCGGTGCTGACATTACTCCCATTACCGGCTTGGAGCTGACATTACTCCCATCTTATATAACAACCCTGCAGCAATAGTATGAGGCATGCGTCCCCATAGCTTCTACTTCTGCCACTGGGCTACACGACACCATCTCATTGGTAGCTATTATAGTGTCCTGGAGTGGCATGGCAATATGGTGGCCACAGAAATAGGCTGGAATTGGAACATGGGTTGTATCAGAAATAGACTTGAACCGTTTCGACAGCAAATGTTTTTGGTTAGAATTTAGAGTGTGACTTACTCAATGGAACATAGATGCAAATAGCAAGAGCTATTATTAATGTCCAATGTCCTCTGAGCACTAACCTAATATTACACAAGACTACAGCCTGTCTCTGGGGAATGGATACACGTGTGTGTACATGTATATGCTTGAAGGAGTGTGAAAGACATAGCAAGTCATGTAAAAACATGGCCTTGTCCTCAAAATCACTGGCCAGTCAGAGCTCCAGTATATCTGTCCAAAAAGCCTGGTATCTAAAGAATGTCTCACTCATATCAACGGTTTGGTAAAGTAATGTGATGAGAACACAGGGAGTTAGTTTAGTGGTAGGGCCCTGGAGGGCGTTTATTTACAAAAACAAAGCATTAAATCGGGAAACTAATCAAAACTTTAGTTCAGACCCAAAGGCAGAGATAGACAGATACATTGGGAAGGCCAGGCTTCTTCAAACTCGGCTTTAAAAGGTGGAGTCTGTGGGGGTATTGGTGCAGGCGGTTGTAGCTACAACTGCTTTGGGACAGTTTATTTTTTTAATCTAATTCTTCTTGTTTTCCTGTGACACAGGACAGAGCAAGGTCAGTAAGGACAACCACCAAAGTCAGACATTTCCCTTTCTCAGTCAAATCTGCATCTTTGGGACCCTTCTGAGCTCCCCCCGACGGGGTTGGACTGGAAAGAGCTGTGCCTTATCAGGGGTGGCACCCGAGCTGCGTTCAAGAGAACACTGTTTCTGCAACACTTCTGACAGTTTTTTTTACCAGTTCCCTGTGTTCTCAGTTTGAAAAATCTAAGGGAGTGCATCATAACCCGAATTCTATGTATCAAACTATCTTTTCCGTAGTTACTCTCAATACACAATTTCTATATTAAGCAAACCCACATGGGGCTGCAACTCCTAATTTAGGAAAAGATGGATTAGGAAGATCCTTAAAAGCTAGCATGCCTGGAGGCTCTCAAGGCATCAGTTAATAAAATAAACTGAACAGCTACAATTGCGCTAGTAACATCTTAACAACGTGTTGATGGCAACAAAGGAGTAGGAAAGAGATAGAAAAAACAGTACGAGGAAGTTGGTAGGAATGAACAGCATTGTTCCCCTTCTGCATGAGTCACTCTTGAGTCAGGGTAATGTTATCTAAGGGCTGGAATAAAATGTATCTTTGTTTTAACAGAAAACTGATAAACCCATTAAACAAATTGTCTGACTGGCAACCAAACCATGTCAGTTAACATACTCAAAACATTAAGCTTGAGGTTTTTACCATACCTCCTGAAATGCTATGCTAGGACAAAAATCCTGAAGCACTATAGGCAGTGCTAAAGAATGCAGTTATTTATAAGCATGCCTGCATTTCAGTGACCAATGTTACCTTGTTAACACACTGGTAACTGTGCATTTTTGCAAAAGACAATTAATAATGAATTCATTGTTGCTTAAAATACTGCTTCAACTGATCAATTTCCGTAGCTACGTGTTGCACAGTAAGTATACAGTGCTTTTGGAAAGTTTTCAGATCCCATTGTTTCCTCCACATGCGAGACTGTTGTGTGTAGACTGATGACGAAACATATATATTTAATGAATAATAAGGTAAGTATATAACACAACAAAATCTGGAGAAGGAAAAGGGGTCTGAATACATTCCAAAGGTGCGGCATTTTCCAGAACAATTCTGAATAATCAAACAGGTTTTTATATTCTGGATGATGTGAAAACTATTATTTACACCCGTCAGGTCAAGAAAATATTTACCACCCGTTAAATATTCCCTTTCAAAGTAACCACAGTGTTAATTGTTGTGAAACAACCCGGTTACTGGTGTCACAATAAATCAATAAATTGATAAGATTTATGCAAATCAAACCCCGGCATAGTGTATTTGCATGTAAAATATTTGAACTGCCATGAAACTGTAACTATGAGGTCAAATGCAGGTTACTTGCGGAAACATCCTGAAAAATTCCACACTTTCTGGAAAGTAGGCTACCACCAAAGAGTGAATAGTTGAGTGCTTATGTGATGGGTTTGAGTGCCTCGTCACTAGGTTTGAATGTATGTCAAGGAGTTTATATTTCTCTGTCTTAGACTGCAATAAGGATGGACTGTAGTAAAGTGAACTTACAGATATATTTCAAGAGTTTCACGGGAATAATGCATTTCATCTACTTCCCTGGAGTTGAATTACCTTTTAGAAAAATACTTTTATATGTCTATGTACAGTTTGCAGGAACTAGTTCTGGCACAAATGCTAACTAGCAGTAACTCTTTGAGTATTTGACTGTCAGTTAGAAAATGTAAAAATTGGCCTTCAGAACTGTGTGTGTGTGATCCATGGGTTTGTGTGAAAAAAAGGAAAGAAAAATCTCTCCCTACAAGTTTTTTGTCTGGTTCCCACTAGTGAAACTAAAATTCCTGCCAGAGGGGTTTTTAAGGCCTTACCGGTCAGTTATTGTTGTTTAGGTAAGTTAAGTTTAGGCATAAAAGTTAGGTTGTTGATGTTAAGGCTGGAGCTAGGTTACAGTTAAAGTTTGAGTAAGTGTTAGATGTGTGTGGATATTTGCATGCAAACATTTATTGCATGCATAAGATACATAGTTCACAATTCAACATAAAATATTTACAGTTTAACACATAAAAAATTTACATTTCAATATTTTGCCTACAACAGCACACATTTTACATATAAATGTTGTTATCCAGAGCGATTTGCAGTTAGTACACACATGTACAACAGCCAGGTGGGACAGCCACAGAAGTACTAAGAAGCACACCTTACTCAATGAAGTAGTTATTAGCAAAGTCAGTGCTCGAAGAAATGAGAGAAACAAATAATACAAGTTGTAAACTTGTCACTACAAGTCGTACAGTTAGACATCATTATTCACCATTAGTCAACTATGGAGGGGAGTGATCGTTGCCATGGAGTTATTTCAGATAGTCTTTCAAAAGGAGGATTTATAGAAGTAAACAGAAGTTGGCTATGTACTCTGCTCAAGGGAAAGCTGGTTTCACTTTTGAGGTAACATGACAGGGAAGATTTTGAGGAGGAATGGTGTGACATGGGCAAACTGAAATCTGAGCACCGGACAGCCAGCCGCGGTCTGGACAAATTGTAAGGATTTGATGGCACAAGCAGGCAGCCCTACCAGGTGCGCGGTTTGCTGAGTCTAGGTGTGAGATGACAAGTGCCTGGATTAGATACCTACAACACTTCCTGTGTGAGGTTAAGTTGTACCCTACAAATGCTGTAGAGCACGAACCTGCAGGAGCAAGTCCCCAATGCTGGTGTTTGCATCAGGGTGTTTTCTAGGGTCAAACCAAGTTTCTTTGCACTCTGGGAGAAGGACACCTTGGAGTTGTCAACGGTGGTGGAGAGGTAACCAAATCCCCTTGTAATCACAACCCATAGACGGTGGGAAAATAACTATTACTGATAAGTGGAACATAGTTGTGGTACAGTGAACCCTCCTGTTAACTGGTCCATTTAAATATAATTCATGTTGTCTCAATCAATGGAACCGACTTGGCAATGTGTTTTTGTAATTAGTTAGTTGTATGTTTTGATGCAAGTAGTAGATTTTCAGTCATGTATTCAACGTTTTGAGAGGCTTAGTGCATTTTGCAAATAACACTAGTCATTTTGTAAAATGGTGTTTCATTTTTGGCTTTTCAAAAAGTTGAAAAGGAAAGTTTTCAGTGAAGAACAGAAGTGCAGTGGTCCCTTAATTTCCTCCAGAGCTGTATATATATATATATATATATATATATATATATATATACATATCATTTTTTTATTCATTATAGAATTAGGTAAACTGTCTCTATTAATCGAGAGACAATCCCACTACTGTAAAGGGTTAATCTTGATTACAAAATAATCTATGCAAATTTTACTTCCCAGTTTCCTACCCTGCAGTTTAACGTCTGTAACACTGTTACTTTCCAAGGAAGTATTAAAAAGCAAATAGTATTACAGGCTAGGAAGCCAGTTCATTGTGTCCTGATGACTCATAGGCGGTGGAAAGGATTGTAATTTCATGGGAACATCAAAGTGGGACACACAATCCCTCTTCAGGATCTCATGACGACATCCCAGGAACTGTCATCTGTTTGCCGGGTCAATTCTACTCATGTCCCAAAAAACAGGGGACACACTAATATTTTTTTATCTTGCTTGCAGGGTTAGATGGAAGGTGCAGAACCAGGGTTATCAACAATTAATATACGACCATGGCTTGTTAACTAGCAACACCATTCTGATTATAACTTGTAGACAAGTGGCACCATCTCATTCAGATTTTCAACAGAGAATTTTTTTGTTGAAAAATCATTAGGTGTCAATTAGAAAAAGGGAACTTACCAAAAATGAAAAAAAGCCAAAACAAAACAGGTGGGGGTTTTGGTGGTTTTTTTTTTCTTTTCTGTAAGTTCCCTTATTGCTGAGTAATAATTTTTTTAGCTTAGTACTTTTGGGGAACATAAACCCCAACTCAAAAGCAGAATTTGGTCTTAACACATTGCTAACACATTGTTGCTACTAGTCCTTATGATGTACCAGTTAATCACTGAAACTAGTCAGTCAATATCTCACCCATATTGTCCCTCAAAGCATGCGCCATCAATGTCAAACTAAGTGGGGCTACAGTTTTGCAGCCATGTTCATAAGGGCAAAATGGCAGCAATAAAAATACAACCTGCTGTTTGTTGTGAGTAGAGTCAGACAACATACATTCATACCACTCTC
This sequence comes from Esox lucius, assembly GCF_011004845.1. NCBI lineage: Eukaryota > Metazoa > Chordata > Actinopteri > Esociformes > Esocidae > Esox > Esox lucius. Next base: position 26,313,750 of record NC_047571.1, on the reverse strand, counting down.
GTACACACATCAAGATTGTCCAGGCTTTTGTGCCATGAAAACTGACATTACATTTCTCGCTGCGATCCTTGTCAGCCAAGTGTAAGCTGCTACAGCTTGTGTGTGAAAGTGGATCCGAGATGGTCTCCCTTTTGCTTTGAACTATGAAGTGTGTACATACAGCCGTTGAATTTGTACAGCCTGTGCTGCTGAATCCACCAGAGCGGTGAAAGAATAAACCCAGTGAACCCGACTCGCCGCGCCCCGTCCTACACACACACACGCACACACACACACACAGACACAAACACACACACACACACAGACACACACAGACAGACACACACACGCACACACAAACACACACAGACACAAACACACACACACCCCTGCAGCATCGGATCAGTACTTCCCTCCTGGGCCTCTCGGCAGGCTTTGCAGGCTTTTATTATCTGTAATGTGTTTGAATATGGGTTTCCTGTCTGTGTGTACGCTACTAAAAGCTACATCAGCTGTGCAGAGCAACAGTATCACAGAGCTATGACTCAAAAGCTCTCCGCGACATACACAGCGTCAAAAGCCCCTTTAACACGGCAGCCACACTGAAGTAACAGCGCATTATAATGGTCGATAACAGAGCATAGTTTGACATGCTAGAGCACCATTTAATTGTCCACATTGCAGAGGAAATGTGTATATGGCCAGGCAGCGCCTGGGTTGATATGAGAAAATGTACTCATGCGCTGATAATGCAGAATGTGGACGATAACCAAGGTTGACAATGTTGAGAGGAATGCTGCAATCAGGCTGTACTGGAAATGGGCTACATGGTATTCAGGAGGCAATAGAAATGCATTGGTTCATGATGTACTACACACAAAGGGTTACTGGAAAGTGTTAACAAATCTTTTGGGGGAGGGGTTAACCAGATTTCCTTCACAGGTCTGCCAGATTATCATATCCCTGACAGGCTCACTTCGAAAGGGAGCAAGACATCCACCTTTCCCTCGCCACTGTGTGGGCTTTTATTAGAGCAGCTGATCAGAGCTACCGCGAAAGTCTTCCATCCAAGGCCAGAACTGCCGCTGGTGATGTGGAGTGAGAGTGAGTGGGGGGGGGTGGCGGGGGGGGGGGTTGTTTTGGCAACCAGATGCCTGTCAGAGAGACACCCTCATACAGGAGTAAACGTCTGTCGCCACAGCTGTGTGCTACCGGTAATGGCAAGGATGAGAATGGGGACACAGTCTGAGGAGAAACTGTCTTGTCTTGGGGGTGTACATTAAGAGCGTATGCTTCAAGTCTGTGTGTCCTTTCACTCTGGATACTTGGCTTGAGCTACTCTACCTTTGCACAAAATGAGGCATAAATCATTTGATGTGAGGTTGCCGAGTTGACACTGCGGCGGCTGGCTACATAATATGTTCCTTTCAGCATTGACGGCATTGCCAGAAGAAGTGGCTGCAGACCAAGGAGGGGATTTGTGTAGAACATATAGGCTATTAGCAATTGCTAATGGTCGAAACAAACGCCCTCTGTGAAGCGTGACAGAGGCGAACCAAAGGAAAGGCCACCATGTAGGGGAAGGTCTGTTCTGACTGGATCCTTCTGACAGGGCATCGCCAGCTGTGTCATGCCGGCTGCTGTGTTGCCCCCTTGGCTTCTCGTTAGCACGTAAACTGATCCACACGCATGTCCGTTCACACACAGCCCCACTCACCTCTCCCTAACTCTGACACAGCAGAAACGGCCCTGCCCACCACTGTATAAATAGAGCAGGTGTGAGTAAGCGTATTGTGTGTGTGTGTGTGTGTGTGTGTGTGTGTCCGAGTGCGCGTGTGTGTCCGGGCGCTTGCGAAAGAGAGAAATACGTAAGAGCTGCTATTAAAAGAAAGAGGGAAAGAGAGCGGTATGCAGAGCACTGCTAAAGGCACTGATTACGAACGCCGTCGGTGGTTTTCTCACGTCAAAACCACCTAAGGAACGGTTGACCGTTTCATTATCCGCAATACTTGGTGGGGGGTAAAGGGAGCCATGAGCACGGACAAGTGGCTCCATATTCTGTAATATATTATGCTACACTGGGTCAGGGCCCTTGTACCTAAATGCATTATAAAGGTAATAGAGGGACATTTTCACCACATCTCCAAAGTGATACAATTCCAACTAAGGGCACTGCCGTCATCTCACACTACTCACCAATTAGTGCCGAGCGTCATGGAGGGGGCTTGAGAACAAAGGTAACCTTAGTTAATGGCACCTCCCTCCACATCATAGATCTGCGCATGATTTGAGGGATAGAGGCTGCTGGCAAGCAGGTTGAACAGTTATCTGATGTAAATGATCTGAGAAGCTGAGTGATTGTGTGTGACAGTGTGTGTGTGTGTGTGTGTGTGTGTGTGTGCGTTATGTACATTTTTGGTGTTTAATGATGAGTGTGTCAAAGGCACAGGCACGTCATTAACTGTGAGCCAGTAGCATGCAGTTGCCTAGTTAGCCCACGCGGTTTGTTCTGTTTGTTTGGCAGCAGCGGATGCCGCAGCAGGTGTTATCAAGGAGGATATGGTGGCTAATTTGTTAACATCGCACTTTCCAACATCAACTTTCAACAAAAGGTTACATTTCAGATTATTGCCATCTGATAAGTGTCAACATAATTTTTTTATTCGCAGCTCACTTGCTGTTAGCAATCTATGCAAATACAATGCGACCGTTCATGGCTGGGTGACAAGGTGATGTATTTGCATTTCAGATCAAAAAAAAATATTCGCAATCAGAAGTAATTTGATTTGGAAATGTGTTCTTGTATTGTCAGATTGGGGTTTATTGGATTTTTATGTGAGTGGAATGGATTTTGTTTCACTCTTAGTGAGTGAGGTCTTTCTATCGTCCATGATATATTGTCTTAATAAAGGTGTGCTCTAACCTACATGGATTGTTCTATTATTACAGCCGCTTTCTCTTCAGGTCCCCAGCAGTCATATTCTTTGATGGCTTTTGGGGTTAGGGATGGTGTTGGGGTAGGTGTTAGGGATGGTGTTAGGTCACCATAGGTTTGTGTGTGTGCAGCGTGGTTGTGGTCATATTAACCCTTCCTGTAGGCTACTTGTGGTTATGATTTGGTTCGGTTTTATATGACACATGATTTAAAGTGTGATACACATTGGAATATTTATTTTCTCACACAGAAAGCAGAGGACCAATAACACTGGTCATCACTGATGATATACAGCGATCCCTCTTTGGACAGTCCATCTTAAAGCCACTTCTATATGTAGATTTCGATTCATAGTAATAAGATAAGAAAACGTTCAACAAACAATCTGTTGATAAGAAACTGCTTGCTGAGTCAAGGGTTAGGGTTAGAAGACAGTTTAGGGTAATAGTTTGGTTTAGGATAACGGTTATGGTTAGAATAAGGGTTAGGGTTAGTAGAGGTTGGGTAAAATGTTAATGATAGTCAGTACATAATCTGTAGACAATTTGCAGACACACTTTTGGGGCTCTCAAAATAAAGTGCTACCAAATTCAGCATCTGAGCTGTCCTTAAGCTAGCTACTTGCCTGCTAGAAAATGTGTGCCTTGTTGCTGGCTAACGTCAACTACATCAGAATGTGATGAGCACAAGACTTCTTGCTTGATGGTGTGTCATTTAGATTATTTCCTTTTTCAAATCTGGTGGCTGTGGCAAAGCAGCTAACTGTCAAACCAACACACTAGTAGACTGTGACATACAGTGTCCGAAGAGGGGTCATCTTAAGAGGGATTGTCTGAAGAGGGGTCATCTTAAAGTGTAACCATGAACTCAATCTGATTAGAAATGAATAGCAGGCTGGAACAGTTATGTGCTTTGCTTGACACATCTATTGGTTTCAACAACTGCTTATTACCAGTTCTCAAAAGACTGCAGAAACATCATGTAAATTGCACCCAGATTAAATATTATTCCCAGATTAAAAAATAAGTATCTGTTAATCCTCTGGAGCACACAATTTGAAAACATTGTAAAAACAATGGAAGCTGCAATTATACATTACTTTATATAAGTCTTAGGCACCTGAAAGTCAAACTAAGGAAAGAGAATTGGGAGGCCCCAGTGCCCAACTGGGCAAGAGGACAAATACTATTTAATGAAGCTGTTTCTCAAACTAGACACTCTAATGTTTTTGTCCTGGGCCTCCCACTCTGCTTTCTGCTTAAGTTAGAGCCAGAGTACCCAGAGTACCCAATTTGCACTGTTCTGTGAAGGGAGTAGTACACATCTTTGTACGAGATCTTTAGATTCTTGGCAATTTCTCGCATGGAATAGCCTTCATTTCTCAGAACAAGAATAGACTGACGAGTTTCAGAAGAAAGTTGTTTCTGGAAATGTTGAGCCTGTAATCAAACCCACAAGTTGATGCTCCATATACTGAAAAGGTCTAAAGAAGTCCAGTTGTATTGCTTCTTTAAACAGCACAATTGTTGCTTACATAATCACAAAAGGGTTTTCTAATGATCAATTAGCCATTTAAAATGCTAAACTTGGATTAGCAAACACAACGTTCCACTGGAACACAGGACTGATGGTTGCTGATAATGGGCCTCTGTATATCTATGTAGATATTCCTTAGGAAATCTGTCGTTTCCAGCTATAATAGTGATTTTAAACATCAACAATGTCTGCACAAAAACATTTGAATGGTAGTGTACTGTATCCCCGGGTGGTACATTCCTGTTGCAAATGCACGTAAATAGAAAGATATCTACACATTTCTTTCATTTTATTTCAATTGCAATATCTTCCTGACACCACTGTTGTCCATGTTAACAGACGCACATTTGCTTAAACAGCGTTGGAAAGTTAAAAGACAATATCAGAACCACAGTCTGGGTCAGCCTTACGGCGTGAATTAGGCTTGGCTGCTACTGCTTGGCAAACCGTGGCGCTGTCTCCACTGCATTGGGGCTGAGAAAGGCAATATTGCGGGAGGACCAGGGGATTGGGTTCCGCTGTGAACCCTGAGACCTGTAAGCCTCTGTTTTAAGAACTGCTTGCTGATCTCCTTTCCCTCCCTTGGCCGCAGCTGTTGCCGGGATTCCGACTTTGGGCTGGCCAGGGTTACGATAGGCCAAAACACTTCCACTGTCCTTGAGTTTCCATGAACCTGAACTAGCGAAAGCCCTTTGGGAACTTCTCGCTCTGAAAAGAACGGCACATGTCCTGTAGAGAAACGTACATGGAGCAAAACCTTTATTAGGCTTTCACGGTTTACAAAAAATATCTTCCAATACTATCTAAGATTGAGTGAATTTGATTAAAAGAACACATAGTCAGGTATATCATGTAATCCATGTGAAGTTTTAACACAGAGGAGATCCTGTAATCAGAATAATTGAATTGAATTCCATTTGTATCACTAGTGGTAAAACAATACAGTCAACCTTAAACAACCTTAAACCAGCATTGGGTTATTAATCACTGCACTAGATAAAAAATGACTGTAATTGTGACACAATTAAATCCACAAAATGATCATTTGGAGGAAGAACTGGTGACATATATCTTGTAGCAAAAACACATTTGAGAAATAAGAAAGCACATTTTGGCACTTCAAAACTTCATAACTGTTGATGTACAGTATACTAGGCAGTTTTAACTTTTAGTCAAACAAGCAGACCTTCCCTGAAGGGAGAACATTATGTGATTGGTTGACTCAGTGGAGAGGACAGAGCTAACATTATAAGCAAGCTGAAAGTCCTGAGAAGTTTGACCAGGGTTAGTGCTTGTCTCCTAACCCTTAACTTTTACCATTACTATAACCCCCCTCATCGAATCCTAACCATTATCTTAATCATTTTAAATGTAAACATAAATTGAGTTCATTCAGAGTTAGAACGTAAACTCTTGCCTCCTCACTGAGTCAAGCAATCACATTAATTTCTTCCCTCAGGACAGTTCTGCTTCCAGTACATTTGAGTATGTAACATTCCTAACTCCCTATTCGTGGCATAAATGAGCTGATGTCATTTCCAACATCATCATGTGCTTGAAAGAAGTAACAGATTATATTTTTTACTTGGTCAAAATGTAAAAAAAGAAGAAAAAAAGATCTCCTTCCTCCAATGGAGATGTTGTCACAATCCCAAATGTTCTCCTTTTTTGTTCTAGTTTAATAACGTTTGGTGTCTTGTTTCCACCAGCATGAACAGACATTGAGGGCCGGCTCCGTGCACACAGATTTAGCTTGGTCTAGTTCTCCAATCACTTTTGAAGTCCTAGACAATAGTGATATGCAAATTAACACATACTATCCAAATAAATGAATTTATGTTGACTTTTGGGTGCCTATGACTGTTACACAGTACTGTACTGTTAATTTGTGTCCACGGATTCGCTCCTGGGTATTTTGTGGCTTTCTGTATACAAATTTCAAGTCTGGTTTAACACTGCAATTCATCATTGTTCATCACCGACTCACACAACATTTTTATACATTTATGACACAACTTGAGACCTGAAGAGTCACAAATGCAAAATTAATCCTTACAGTTCTGGCTGGTTTCAGTTAACAAATCTCCGAATCCTTTCTCTCTATCTATCGCTTGACATCTCTCTCTTGCTCTTTCTCTCAGGAGGTGAGAGGTCGTCACGAGTGGCTAACTGACTCCAGCAAACAGCTGTGGACCCATAAATTAAGGTAGAAAAATGTGGATGAGTTGATACTCCTGGCGTGACAGGTGTTGCTTCAGAGAGAGGTTTGATGAGCCAATGTGTTGGGTGGGTTTCGGGAGGAGAAAGCAGAGTAACGCAGACATAACCCTTACACTGCTAGGCCTCGAAGTGGACAGATTCTAGAAGAAATGAAGAGACCACAGCACCTTTTTCCTTTTCCAAGTCGAAAAGGAAGGATTTGAGTGAGGAACAGAAGGGTTAACATTAAGAGACCACTGCAAATTGAGCGCTTCTGTTCCTTACTCAAAACTTTCCTTTTCAACTTTTTTGGAAAGGAAAGAAAAATGTGCAGTGGTCTCTTAATTTTTTCCCGGGGCTGTACATATATATATATGACCTAAGCATTTTCTTCTCGAGTCCCATTGGCTTGGAATAGATTGGCATGTTCTTTTCCAAGATGTGGGTATGCATGTGGATGATGTCAGGCCAACTTCCAACAGGGACGGGAGGGGAGAGTACATTCCCCTCCCCAGCTTCACAAGCTGCCTTGACCATGGCTGTCAGTGTCCACAGTTCCGTTTAAATCTCATCAACTAGTTTTATGATTCCAAGGAAATAACACATTTGCTGTTTTGTTGAATCTAAACTGACTTTGCGAATAACAGGTTTTTTTTTTAACATCCCATTTTGGCTGAATGTGTAATAAGATGTTAATTGCAGTCTGTGCATCATCTAGGGTTCAGTAGAATCACTGTCACACCTCAGGTATGCCATGAAATTCCAGTTCTGAAAGCAAGTGGTTTCCATGACATGGGGTATCTGCAAAATGACATTCAAAACGTTCGGCCATCCGTTTTGCCGCGACAGTGCCACTTCTACAACCAGAAGCTTAACATCCTGGAATACATCAGCACTGATTTAGTACGGCAGGTTGCCTAGCGGTAAGAGAACCTGACCAGTAACTGAAATGTTGCTGGATCAAGTCACAAAGAGAACAATGTGTTCCGATCCTTGGTAAGGCGTTTAAACCTAATGGCTCCCAGAATGATACTCAAAATGTGTTTGTACTTAACTGGTAAAATAAAGATATTTTGTTTCTGATTATTTTGTGATATGGGACTATCATCTGTTTTAATATGCTGATGTGTTAATTATATTTTTTGTTCAAAGTATTTCTGTATTCACAAAGATTCCATGGGTTCTAATGCTCATATTTTCTGTGACACGTTTTTTCGAGAAATTGAGCCGACCATAGCTGTGTTTTCTGCCAAAGTTTGTGCATGGACGCTCAAGAATGTGGAGTTACTTTATCATCATTGCATGCTATTGTCTGAAGCCTACATTTTTAAGAAACACCCAACCAGAAACATTTCTTTAATCTTTTGATCAAACTACCAAACTATCTCACTGACATCAACATTTGGTCACTTTTTCCTTAAAAATCCTCCTAGACAAACATTATCTGTGTGATTCCCTTAATTGTTCATCACTGACTAACCACTGTCATTGTATTAGTCACAAATGACTATATCAGCCAAGTCATTTTACAGTCATGAACAGCTGAGGATTTTGAACTAGAAGGACTGACACAGAGACATTGCTGGAAAGGCCACTAGGATTCTAGGCTGTTTATGTTAAAGACAGTGTTCAGTCTTGCTGTCAGAAGGCTTTTGGGTGAGGTTTGGCACAGAGCAAGCATTTCCTTACAGACCCGCCTCCCCATCTCCTTGATCTGAAGCCCTCAAATGTTTTGCAGAGTTTATTTACTGGAGACAGACATTTATTTAAAACTCTCAAGGTTTTTGGCTTTTCTGCCCCCACAACTTCATATGGTTCTCTGTCTCTAATGTTGGCATTCGCAATAGGTTCTGGGAAAACCGCCAAGTGCAGAAATTCCAGAATTTAAAAGGCAATGATGTTGCTTTCTTTACAAAGCAACACCATTAAGGAAACTAAAAGATAACTCTTGGTCGTTCGTGCTTGAATTGTAAAAAGAAAGTGGGGAGGGGGCAGACATGCCGTGACTGAGAAACAAGATAGGAGAGAAACACAGAGGAGGTATTAGGCTGGCCATTTGCTGAATCAGTCCTGTGACGTAACAGCCAAACAGAATGCCCTGGGTCCAGGTCAAACACAGTGCAGTACATACAGAAGAGGGTGCCATTTGGGTTTAAGATGATTAAGCTCTAGGTGAAGTCTGAGACAGAGCTAGCGTTTTGGCTCTGTTTGATTCTAACAATCCACCCAAATGTGAATCCACCCAAATTCAATGATATATACAAATATGCCAGCCGTTTAGCAGACACTGACGACAAAAGACTTCAAAACTGTGAACAATACTGTCAATAAAACAGAACTGATTCAGACACCCAGTGGATAATACAAACCACTTGCGGGCACAGTTCTCATCTAATTGAAAATAGTCACCCAGTTACCATGGATAGCCATTCAGGGTACTGTCTATTTACACTGTATAAAATACACAGAAAATGCCAACACCAGTTAATTTGAGAATCAGTGATCCTTTCTGGCTGAAGAGATGTTGAGAATGGGTTCGGTCAGCCATTTTCTTTTTCCTCTAACAAGAACCCAATAACAGGAAGTTATTCCAGATGACCCTTACATTTTACTTAACAATTCCCTTGGATGTTCATCTGAGACATTTCTGTCACACAATGCCTTCTGGTTTTGACAGCCTTTATATGCTATCCAGCTATGATTATTTTAAGCATTGACTGTATTCAGTTAACGTAATGAAATATAAATGGAAACATTATACTTTACTCTTGAATATAGTAACTATTTTTATTACACAATGGCTTTTGATTTGGAAAACAGTTTTTTTTTATGTCCCTGGCTTCTGATGTTCGGTGGGATTAGTTGCCCACTGCCAACTCACTGCCAAGTTTACTCCAGTTTGAATTAAAAACAGTCGTTGAACAAGCAAGCAAGGCTCTATTTACACATGACATCAGATTTTCTGAATATCAAAACTTTGGATTTCATTAGTCTTATTTCAAGCCATTTACATTGCACAGTTATATTATGTATGTCATCTAAGGTCTAAAACAGTAAGTTACCAGCAACAGGAATAGGGTCTGCCTAAAAATAAAGACCAAAATGGTATAATAATGGCACTTTGCCAAGGGTTAAGACGCTTTTCTTTCCACATGAACGATGGGCCATTGTTATTGGGTTCAGAGCTGGCATGCAGATATGAAACAGCCCCAAATATGAGCAGGCTTCCCACTAGCAAAACACCCATAGGAAATGGAAAGCACAGTTTTGGGAGAGACAAAGGGAAAATTACTCTGCCCAAGTTTCCCGCTAGGCCACTGTTTGGTTTTTGCAATGCTCTTGAACAGACAGCAAGACATGACCATTCTAACAATGTACATATACGTCATACCTATTATATTATGGTATCATAATGACATTGTTCATCTTTTGGTATGTTAACTGTATCACTGGGTGGAATATTCCCCAGTCTTCTAACTGCTTGAGGAAAATCACTGATGATAATATGTCAGGCACATGTCAAACAGATTAAATCATAACATCTATTACCAGACTGTAGGATACGCCCCAAAACAAGGAGCTTTGTTACAGTCCTCAGATTGTTTTCTTACAATATTTGGGCAAGGAAATGAACATTTGGCCAGCAGACTTCCCCCGAAACCTGCCAAAAGAGTGGGGTGTGAAGTAACAAACCTGTTTCTGTACCTCATTTGAATGGAATTACCGAAGTTCAATCAGTAAGGTTGGTCAAAATATCTTTATATCCATTAATTTGGTTTCTGTAGTAGCCTAGGCTGGTCTAGTTGTCTAAACTGCTAACCCGGCACAGACAGAGCCATAATGAATTATTTGCACCTTATGTGAATACAAACAAAAAATGCTGTAAAGTTTGACAGCTTGATCTTACACTAAAAAAAAATCACCAAGTCTCCAAAACAAAGATTAGATTCCATTCCATGTTTGCAAGTTATTTGGAAAAGTTGCCAGAAGAAAGCATCTGCTGTCACCAAACCACAAACATAAGAACCTGAAGTTTACTAAACATCATTGGAACTTTAATTGGAAGCAGGTTCTATGGTCTGATGAGACTAAGTAGCTTTTTTGTAAGAAACACCAAAGGCGTGTTTGGAATAAAATAAAAAGCCATAGTCATGCAGAAAATAACCATTTGGATCTTCCAGCAGGAAAACGATCCCAAGCAAACCTCCAATCCACACAAAAATGGTTCACTGACCATAGAATCAAGCTTTTGTAATGACCATCACAGTCTCCTTACTTAAATCCTATTGAAAATCTGTGGGGTGAGCTGATGAGGAGAGTCCACAAGCGAGAGCCAAGTATTCTGAAGGATCTGGAGAGTTTCTGTGTGGAGTAATGATCTCAAATGCCTTCCTATGCATTCTCCCACCTTATTAAAGATAATAGGAGACAATTTAGATTTGTTGTTTACGTAAAGAGAAGTTGCATAGAGTACTACAATAAATGCAGGGGTGCCAATAATTGTGGCTCCCATGTTTTTGAATAAAATAATTATATCTTAATGATTAAAATAAATCTGATTTTTACTCAATTAATGGTTAGATTCCTAAGATTTTCCGTAGTGTAAGTTCATAATAAAAAAATGCATATTTACCTATGGCGCCAATAATTCTATATGGTTTAGTATTAGTTTAAACATTTCACTCACCCTCCCTGACTTTCCAACACTTTCCAATCACTTCAGCAAAAAATGCCTTGGGTTCAATGGGACATTATGTTCACACTTTTTCCTTTATCATGGGCACAGAGGGACCTTGATATTGTTATGTTCATGATTGGTTTCATCAACAGGAAGATCCTCTGTCACACCTCTGCTATCAATGAATGATGTTCGGAATGTTAGTTGCCTGAAATTCGTTAGCCAATAACCTATGGTAGAGCAATGTAACTCCAACCATGCTGTTTAAATGGACCAACTGGCATAGGGGCTCAATAATCACCATCTCTCCTCATCACCTACAAGTGTTCTTGGGATATATTCAAATGAGAGCTAACCCCATTCGTCTCTGTTGCTGTCCTACACCTCTGATGCCCACAGTCACCAGCTGACCTGATATCTGTGTCGCTTGGGTGAGTTTTTTTTTAACAAACATACCTCATCATTTCTACATGTTATGAATCCAGTTTTGTCCTTTTGCTTCCATACAACAACACATTCAAATACAAACAATTTGAGTTCTGTGTTTCTGAGATTGCTTTCACGTTGTTGTGTTGATTTTCAGTTAGTGCCAACCTAGTTGCCAACCTCTGCTGTACCACTCCAGCATGAAAATAACTGGTACATATGAGCTCTGACCACAGGGACACTGCACTTTAAAAGGTCAGGTTGCCTTTCTAAAGCATAAGAGTGCAAATATGGACTGTAACCAGGAAGCATGTACAATTTGATCTCAACAGGTGCGAGACATAAGAGACCATAGGTGAAGGACCAATGTCTAAAGACAAAAATGTTGTTAATATTCATGTCCCCCTGGTTTTCCTTTCAGAGACAAAAAGGGCAAGTGGGGGAGTTCTTCAAAGTCTGTCTTGGAGTCAAAGTCAAGGTCAGAGTTCATTGGTGCTCACTCAGGGTTTGTGGCGAGGTCGCAGAGTTTGACTCCTGTCACCCGATTGAGAAGAGCGTGGGTCTGTGGCCAGCTGTGTCTTCAAACTACTCTGTGGGGGGTTGTTGGAAAGCGCATACAGTATATCCTGGGAAATCAAGCTAAGACCTAGAGTTGAGCCTGTATTATAGCAATAATAAAAATATACAAATATACAGAAATGAAATACAGACCCTAAACAGTAGTACCCACTCACTATTTTGCTTTCATTAAGCAGTTAAATTGCTCTTCAAGTCAATGTTAAGTTCACAGCCTTAAACGGTTGTATTCACGAGGTATGGGATAACCTGTTTACCCACCGCTACGTGGGCAGCGGAAAAAAATAAATAGTGGATCAAATGTTGAACATTGGGTGGGTTACAAGTCCAACTTACAGTGTCATGCCAGCCTGACCTAAGTCTGCTCCAGATTCCCAAAATAGATGATGACTACACTATCTCTCCTTGTTAGAGCTTTTCTTCAGGAGTGGCTGGGTTGCTGCCTTTCACTGGCTAGGTTACCGCAATATTAGGTTAGGTTCATGTTACCATAGGTTTCCATGTTAAATCCCTGTCTTAAAATGTCACATAATGGAAAATGCTATTCTAATTAACAAGGAGGCCCTAATGATATGTGGTGAACGTCACACCAGTGAAAAGTCAACTAGGGACATGGGCACTAATATGGGTGCCCACCAGCACTGAAAACCGACAAAGAAACTCTTGATAACCAAAGCTAATGTGCTAAGTAATTATTGCATTCAGAGAACAGCACTAAAGGATTTGTTGAAGATGACGTCAATGCACAAATGGACGCCTAGCCAGCTTCAGCCATGTTGCACATAAAAAAAAACGATAACAAATGTGATGGAAATGTAATAAAATAAGGTGTATAGACTTATGTCAGTAAAATAGATTGAGACACATACAAGCAGAAACAAACGTTTAAACCTGAAGTTATGCAAATGCTGTTTTATCCGCCTCCTACTATGATTGACAACGAGTCTGTTTGGTGGAAACCCATGGAAAACTAGCCGCAGTTAGCAATGTAGTTAGCAATGTCCAATTATTAGCTACACTAGGATACAAAATAATATCAAAGTACATCTTAAAACAGTTTTTAAGTAGAGTGTGGTTAATAAGAATATGGTCTTGTTATGTCAAAGCTTTGCTTAAGAAGGACCATTCAAGTAGTCTTTGCCAAAGGTTATTTGAGGAACACAATAGATGTCTGGCAAACTGTGTATACCACTTTGTTCAAGCCTTGTGGCTGATTGAGCCTCTTACAACCCTTCACTAGCTTCTCCCTTCCTCTCCCTGTTCTTGAGAACACTAATTTCCACTGTAATTAACTTAAGTGGAGTAGTTAGATGTGAGGGCACATTCAACTAGTTGGGTCCTTTTAAAGAAGTCCTGCTGTATGTAACATCATATTTGGTGTTCTCACTTTCTACAGGCAGAAATTGGCACAAAATATACTTATTTATGAATTTATTTTTGGCTCTGTATTCCAGCCCTGGTTTTGAAATGATACAATTTTATTTAAAATTACTTGATATGGCCAATGATAATGACAGCATGTTATATACACAATTCCACCGTTTTTGGGTGTCCAAAGTATTTTTGACAGATAGGCATGATGTAAAATAAGGTGTTATAGATGAATTGGTCATTCAGTGCTGAGTAAAATGGAGTAAAATGCAGTGAGGAGCAAAAGTCTGTGACACACATAGCAAATACTAGGTACCTTCCCCTGGTGATGCTGGCTAGACCTGTACTGATATTTTGCTCACTGTAAAGTTCCAACTGTTTTCTTTTTGTCTTCAGTGTTGTCATCATCATGTGAAAGGCATACTAAATTTGATTTAAAAATCAGGTGATTGCCTTGGCCAGTCAAGGCCTTTCCACTTATTAGATTGGATTCAACTTTATTGTCATTGAAGAAGTACAAGTACAGTACAACGAAATGCAGTTAGCATTTAACCAGAAGTGCAAATAGAAGAGGGCATAAAATCTGTAACAACTGAAAACTTCCATTATCAGACTTTGCAAGGCAGTGTCAGAGTAGTACAAAGGAAGTAGTGCAACAAGGTCCCTGAGAGGCGTGGGGGGTATGGTTAGTGATGGGTCACAGAGTTCCACAGGGTAACAGTAGATGGAAAGAAACTGTTCCTGAGCCTGCTGGTATGGGAATGAAGAGACCTGTACCCCCTGCCTGATGGGAGGAGGGCAAACATTTTGTGGGCCAGAAACGAATGGTCCTTGATGATGGTGCGTGCCCTGTGCAGACACATCTTGTGCTGGAGGTCTACTATGGCTGGGAGCTGGGTACCAGTGATGTGCTGGACGGTTTCCACAATCCGTTGCAGGGCCTTCCAGTCAGCTACGGAGCTACCGCTAAACCACACTGTGGCGCAGTCAGTCAGAATGCTCTTGATTGTGCAGCAGTAAAAGTTCACAAGGATCTTGGAGGACTGGCGGACCTTCTTCAGCCTCCTCAAAAGGCAAACTGGACTCTTCTAATATGTGATTTTACACCTTGGTCACATTAACACTCGTATACATTGTTAGGACAGCAATGTTTGCTGAATTACAATTTAGTTTTTTCCAAACTTAACTCCAAGTCTTGTTTATCTGGGGCTTTACTGAGAGAGTAATGTTCATCTCCTTTTCCTGCTCCCGCTTCGACTTCAGAATGTGGTCATCGAGGCCGGAATGTCAGGATGTGGCTGTAGCTGCTCCTGGAATTCTCCCACTCCATTCCCATTTCAACCCTGGGGGAGAGATCAGCTGTCGGAACACCGTGCCACACTTCCCATCATTTCAACCCGAACACAATTACATTTGCCTTGGCCAAAAACAAGATGACTAACAGGAAGTGACTTCCTTAGTGATGAAGCACTGGAGCTAAGGGCTGGACTGATCTTGGACACATTTTTTTTGACTATATGGTATGTATGGGCTTGGACTGCACAGGAAGTGAGTATGTTCTGGTGGATGTGTTCGGGGAAATTGTGTGTGTGTGTGTGTGAGTCATATAAAAAAATGCTGGAAATATGTTTATCACAAAAAAATATCAAGATTTTGTGTAGACTTGTGTTGAAGTGGTTTGTCTCGACTCAACGAGTGAGTTTGTGTGTGTGTGTGTGTGTGTATTTGCGCACAAGTTGATGTTTACGCAACTGTCTATCTGTTTGTATTTTAATCCTGTAATGTAATGATGGTAGATAACCAGGCAGATCATCCACTTTTCCTCTTAGGTTGAGTCTAACATCCATTACCACTTCCTGTTATTGAGATACAGTTTTATTACATTTTTATTCCTACTGTTTTATCCCTGTAATGTAATGTAGCTCATATGCCAGAAATAGACTCACATTCACATCCAGTGATACCATTTATCTTTACCCATTTACATTTAAATGGGATTTATTGATTAGATCTGATACAGTCATAACTGTCCTTTACAGTAATTTATTGATTAGACCTGATACAGTCATAACAGTCCTTTGCAGTAATGTATTGATTAGACCTGATACATTCATAACTGTCCTTTACAGTAATTTATCGATTAGACCTGATACATTCATAACTCTCCTTTACAGTAATTTATCGATTAGACCTGATACATTCATAACTCTCCTTTACAGTAATTTATTGATCAGACCGAATACAATCATAACCCTTATATACAGTGATTTCTCGATTGGACCTGATACATTCATAACTCTCCTTTACAGTAATTTATCGATTAGACCTGATACATTCATAACTCTTAATAGAATCATTCATTGATTAGACTTCATACATCCATCATTCTTCTTTCATACACTAATTTATTGATTAGCCCTGATACATCCATAACTCTCATATTCAGAAATTCATTGATTAGACCTGATACATCCATCACTATCATAGACAGTGATTTATTGATTTGATCTGATACCTCCATTACTGCTGTATATAGTGCTATGTTGATTATATCATAACTTTTATGTACTTTGACTCATTGCTTTTTGTCCATTAGAATAACATGGAATTCATCGGAAATACAGTGTAGACATTGTTAACACTGAAAATGACTATTGTAGCTGGAAATGGCTGATTCTTTATGTAATATCAATAGGCGTACAGCGGCCCATTATCATCAACCATCAGTCCTGTGTTCCAATGGCACATTGTGTTTGCTAATCCAAGTTTATCATTTTAAAGGGCTAATTGATCATTGGAAAACCCAATTATGTTAGCACAGCTAAAAACTGTTAAAGAAGAAATTAAACTGGCTTTTGGATTAGTTGAGTATCTGGAGCATCAGCAATTGTTGGTTCGATTACAGGCTCAAAATGCCCAGAAACAAATAACTTTCTTGTAAAACTCAGTCTATTCTTGTTCTGAGAAATGAAGGTCCATGTGAGGAATTGCCAAGAAACTAAAGATCTTGTGCAACAATGTGTAGTACTCCCTTCACAGAACAGCGCAAACTGGCCCAAACCAGAATAGAAAGAGGAGTGGGAGGCTCTGGTGCACAACAAAGCAAGAGGACTAATACATTAGTGTCTAGTTTGACAAACAGATGCCTCACAGGTCCTCAACTGGCAGCTTCATTAAATAGTACCCACAAAACACCAGTCTCAATGTCAACAGCGAAGAGATGACCTTCTAGATGCTGGCCTTCTAGGCACAGTTGCAAAGAAAAAGCCAGATCTCAGACTGGCCAATAAAAAGAAAGGAATAAGATGGGCAAAAGAACATACACTGGACAGAAGAAGATTGGAAAAAAGTGTTATGTTCGGATCACAAAGAAGAACATTCATCAGATGCAGAACAAATGAAAAGATGCTGGAGGAGTGCTTGACTCCATCGAGCATGGTGGAGGCAATGTGATTGTCTGGGGGTGCTTTGGTGGCTGAAAAGTGGGAGATTTGTTGAGAGTAAAAGGGATCTTGAAGAAGGAAGGCTATCACTCCATTTTGCAAGGCCATGCCATGCCCTGTGGATAGCAATTTGGAGCCAATTTCCTCCTACAACAATGACCCAAAGCACAGCTCCAAACTATGCAAGATCTATTTTGGGAAGAAGGAGTCAGTAGGTATTCTGTCTATAATGGAGTGGCCAGCACAGTCACTGGATATCAACCCAATTAAGCTGTTGTGGGAGTAGCTTGACTGCATGGTACCTAAAAAGTGCCCATCAAGCCAATCCAACTTAGGTGCTTCATGTGGTGAAATCTCTTCAGAGTACCTCAAGAAATTGAGACCTAGAATGCCAAAGTCTGAAAGGCTGTAATTGCTGCAAATGGAGGATTCATGAAAGCAAAGTTTGAAAATCACAAGTTTTTATTACAATCAAATCATTGTTTTCAACCTTGTCAATTACTATACTTCCTACAAATTTTGCTATATTTCCTATTCAAACTCATTTAATCAAATTTCTCATGGAAAACAAGGACATTTATAAGAGACCCCAAACTTTTGAACGGTAGTGTGTGTTGAGGAGGCCTGGCTGTCTAATTACTTCCAATATCTATGAATCATTCAGTTCTTTGCATGAATCCCAAATCACACCCTATTTCTTTTACAGTGCACTTTTTAGTTTGATGATTATTGTGCTAATTAAACACATCCACTAGATTTGAACCCTTACAACCACCTTAATAGAGGAAGCACAGAAGAGTCATTCATGGAATGATCCTTAAACGACACATGGAACATATGAACACACCATGATACTCATCTGCTCTCAATGTGCTCATCCACACACACGTGCACACATACACACACAAACAAACACAAAGAGAAAGAGCCACTCACAGACCCACAAGAGCCTTCCTTCTCAATTAGTCATGAGTGCTGCTGGGCCGGAAGCTTTGAGGAAAAGAGTGAGCCAAATCAATTATGCCAAATGGCTCCTCTAATGGACTTACACTGATTAAGCTTTGTGTGTGTGTATGCGCGTGTGTGTGTATGTTTGTGTGTGTACCACTGAGTCAGACTAGTTGACGTTCCTGCGGGCACTTTAAATTAAAGGGATTTTTTTTTTATATCCTACTCAAACATACTTCTGGCCGCCCCAGTGGATCACTGGTTCTCTCTGCTGCTGTACTCTCTGCTGCTGTCCTGAAGGAATCAAGAAACTGATCCAGCTTCTAAGACTGGAAACAGCACCCACCCACACACACACACACTGGATATATCAAATTCTATCCAGATTTATAACACACGACCGGAGATACGGAGTCTGACTTCAACTAACTGGATTGGCCAAAGGGTTTGCTGAAAAGCTTTCAGGGTGGCTCTGAAAGCATCCATGTTGGTATTATGTAGCTAGCTAGCTATTTTACATTTCGTGTAACAAAAGAGATTGTAAGAACTGGTCATCTTATTTGAACCATGTTGTTAATACACTTACATATATATTAAACTTCATAACTCCATTGGCAGCTTATAATAATAAATATTGTATAACACTGACATAATCATGATTTAGCAGATATCAAACAGTCAGCTATTATTATAACAACTGGATTAACACTATTCAATCAAATGTATTTTATAAAGCAAGAGTCTCAGAAACAAGAATCTCATTCCCATGTCTCTTCGAAAGGTGAGTCAGCAGTAACTGAAACAAAATGGCTTTTGGTTTCCCTAAACAAAACAGTTGCACTGGAAAAATACTAGACAGAAGATAAGAATCTACCACAGAGATAGACAGAGAAGGCAATGCCATATCTGTCCCGTATATTTCCTGTCAGCTCTTACTGAAAACTTAAGACAATAAAACATTTACACAACATTCACACAACAAAGTACTGAAGTTTGTTTCTCCATACGCAAATACAAAATTAACAAATAATTATGCCTGAAAATTTGGTTTAGTTGAAGTATGTTATATTCAACAGAAGACAAAAAGCATAATTAACACTGGGACTTCGCTGTGGTCATACCTGCAACAGGTATATTCAACATACCATGGGGAAGGCAGGTGGTCCAGCAGTTAGCACATTTGACCAATAACTGAAACATATCATGTTTGAATCCTGACCCCCTAGGCTGTTCTATCCCTGAACAAGGCAGTTGACCCTAATTTCGTCCAAGGCCAGTGCTGTAAATCAGAATGTGTTCTCACTCGATATACCTGTTAAATCAGTATGATGGGGCATTCATTTCTGACAGAAGGGGTACAGTGTTCAGGTTTTCCCGGAAAATGACCAGATTCTCAGCCTAACCTTGTATTTCTGAAACGACTCAAAGGGCATCGATTTCTACAGTCATTCAGAAACTCTACATACCATGAAATTATATATATTTTTTAAAACAGACAACATATGTAGATCAAAGATTCCAGGTTCCCTCTGGTCCAGTTCAATCCATTCCCTCCCCACCACAAGGATTTTCAGAGGTTGAACTGCTGAGGCATCTGCTCCAAATTAAAATAAAGGCCTTTGTCCTGAGAGAAGACATATTGACAGAGACTGGGATGTGTGAATGGGAGGAGCAGGAGGCCATAACCACCCACCCCATACCCACCTCCCCCAACACAAGGCCCATATATTTGATAGCAACACACACACACAGAATTACACGATTACAGACACAAACATGAGCCCCAGACCCACACAAGCCCATGGTTATCTCCACACGTCATTGCCTTTGCTTATTGTATACAAGGGTAGAGAAACGTTTCTTTTTGCTCAGCGAGCACATTAAAGTGTCAGATTTAAAGCATCATGTCGGGTGAAGACGGCCACACTCATTGTTATTGTTTGCCCGTGGCTACAGTCACAACAAAGGAGGAGGGAAAACTGTTTACTTAAAAGGCAACTATCACAACAACAACAAAATCAGGCTTTTCAGGGGTAACCAGGTTATAGTGAGATACATTTTCACTTTTTTATTTTGACAGTTTATTCTAAAAGAGATATATTTTGGTATTTTTGTAGCAAATCGGGCAGTATTTTGTACCTAACGGTTTCACTTTGCCACTGAGAAAAGACACAGGAAAAGAGTTCATTGAAAATGATAGAATTCCAAACAAAATGTATATTTAGAAATAAAAATTCTAAATATGCTATGTTATGTTATTCTCACCCCCAGTGGTCACCCATATACCCATAACCATATACCCATCCATCCCTATGCAATTAGCAGCATACATGATCTGGGCTTGAATAATTAATTGTATTGGACTGCCACTGTTGCTATACATCCAATGTGAGTACGGCTCCATCCAAAACAACACCCCATGTCTTTACAGTATAACAGACTGGGGGAGGACAGATGCAGACATCTGGGATGCAGAGTTGGGGGGAGAGTAGGGTGAGAGTGTAATGAGACACGTCCACACGCGGTAGAGAACAAGGCAACTAGAGACGGAGAGACAGTAACTTCTAAGGTTACCTTTAAACAACACAAGAGAATCCTGCCGGCAGAGTGGGGGGGGGGGGCACAACAGGAGTCAGGTGGTGATCGTATAGTTTTTTTTCTGTCCAGATGGCTCCGGCAATCTCCTTCTCTTTTACATGATGGATGGTTGGGGGAAGGGGCAGAGGTTGGATGGACAAGAAGCAATCCAAATTCTCCCTGGGGAGACGTAGCGCATGGAGGAGGGGGCTAAGACAGTGGCATCCACTGTTAGACTTTAGACTCTACCGGGGGGACAACAATTCCTTTATACAAATGTTAATTTGACAGATGGAATATTCTAAAGCAACTTGCTGTAGTGAATGCATACATACTGATTCTGCATGAAATCAAACCCAAAACCCTGACTTTGCAAGCACCATGCTTTTACCAACTGAGCTACAAACGAACCATCACTCAAATCTTCATATGAACCGCAAAGAATTGTCTTTAGACCCAAACAGTGACCTTGCACAATACTGAAGTTTTAGTTTAACAACATTTTACTGAGCATTTGGAATGTCTTAGTTACATTTGACCTACTGAAGTATCAGCCCAAAAACCTTTAGAGGAATGGGGAAATGGAGGTGGGAAATACAGTAGTGAGGCTCCAGAAGCCAGGTTATTGTTTTGTGCTGGAGGAGTGCTTGACTCCATCGAGCAGTGCTCCAGCGGTATCACCCCACCCTCACACTGAATGAAGAAGTTCAATGGCTACACGATACAAGCTAGTTCCCAAAGAAGCCCTCTACAAGATTGCCATCAGACGGCATCGTCGCTAACCATCTATGTGGCCACGTCCCTCTGATCTAGCCATGAACTGTTCCGCTCCATCTTTGCAAGACAAATTCACTTGAAGAGCAGAGTCACAGTGCTGACCTAGCCAACTCTACTTGGGCTACGTATTGGCTTTTGTTTTGTTTTTGAGATTGTTATAGAAAAGAGCCATTCAATTGTTTTCAGTCATTTTTATACTACTGATAGAACATTTAGTTTATGGAGCAAAAGGGTAGGACGAGTAAGGCCAAAAGTGTATTTGCTCTTTATCTGATTGTTACCTTGCACCTGCAGCGGGATACTCTAGCTAAGAAGGGTGAGCACATCTTTGAATGTGTAATGTTAAACACACACCAACAGCAGATTTTCAGGGAATCAAATATATATATATAGATATATACATTTATTTATTTATTTATTCTTTGCACACAACAAGCACTTTTTGGGTTAAAAAGTACCAAAAATAGTATAAAATTAAATGAAATAAATACAATTTATATTGTTTAATACATAAAGAAATACCCCAAACTGCTTGTTAATTGTGGCCTTCAATATGGCCATAAGGCGTGCCTGCTGGCAGTCACCTCCTCCCACTCCTTCTCCAGTTCCCACATCTGGACCCTTCTGGGAGGGAAAGGAGCCCACACCACAATCCGAGATGAAACATAACATTAACCAAAGCAGGAGCAAAGCAGCCTAGAAGTGTGTGTACTTTCTGTAGGCAGCTAGACTGTCACATACTTCATCAAACTCGCGTGCCAGTGTCAAACGGTAATGACTGACTGCTGCTTACCCCAACAGGTCGGATGTAATGAAACTAACATTTAGGCTGCAATTGCTCAGGTAGAACTTAATGTTACATTGCATGACAATTACAATCAGCTAAGACAAATACATGAATGTAGGAGGACTATAAAAACAGACATGCTGGATCTCGCACCGTTATGGAACACGCAAAAGTAGGGTTGCGCGTTACTAGCTAGCGCACAGCACAGTGGAAAGACAGCTAGCGCCACTCCAGCCACATGACTCACGCAAAGTCCATCATTGAAGAGTTTCTCCCGGTGTTTGTCCAGGTGTTCTCAAATTGATCACTGCTGAATTCAATTCCTGATGTCATCATCAGATCCGGCAAAAGCTTGAGCACAGTCTCGCTGCTGTATTGTATAGTGTTTAATGTTTTTGCCTCAGCAAATTACCTCATCTGTTATCTTATTTCAAATTACAAGCAATCAGAATGTCACATAACACACTGCATACTCCCATTTCTTAAGTACGGGCACCCTGACAAGGCCCAAGTCTCTGAGGGAATTATACGTTATAAGTTACTGTCCCAGGCCAGTACTTCAAAAAACCTCTTTCATTGTCTCGGTTTACCTTATGGCATTATAATCAGTGATAGAGGTCAAACTACCAGTTGACAGCCTGGCTACAGCTCATAACTGCTATCATGTTTGACCTCCATATGTTTCTGAAAGGGTCGATTCACCTGAAGTTGTGACAAAAAACATGGGGTTAAAGAAATTAAAACCCAAATATTCACACCAGACAATGCCTTTCCCGGGTCATTCCTGGTGGACCCGGACCATTCTGATTCTGACACAGCCGACTGGAGAGTATCTGGGTCACTGTTAGAAGCGGTACAGCGCTGGTGTTTTCCCAGGTCAACAGTGTGGATGTGTGTTTAATGTACATTATTGTGTGTATACTTTAGAGGGTGTCACAGAGGTCATCCCATGGGGTCACGTGTGACTGGTCTGGCACTCGTCTGACAGACAGCCGGGGCAGAACGGGACGTCCAGCATACAAGGCTCAGAGGTAGGAGAGACGGGGATTCCCAGGGCGCCTCCTGTCACCGAGTCTGGGTCCTGTCCCAGGTGTCTGGGACAGCAGCAAGAAAACAGTATGGGTGCAGAAAGGGGGAGACTTCTTCACTCACACACACAAACATGAAACGGACACGGAGAGAAAAAGACAAAGGAGTGAACAGGCAGAGGAACAGGCAGAGTGAGCGATTTGGAAATGGAGAGGAAAATACAATTCATTGCAAGACAGGGGATTCTAACAGGTTGGGCTGTCCCCTCTTTGAAAGTGGAAACAGAGTGAAAAGGTGGTGGCCCCAGATGAAAGTGGTTTGAGAAAAGGCAAAGCAAATGGCTTTGGATATCAGAATGCCAGGACAGGGGTTTCAACTTCTAACCGGTGGGCCACCAACTATCAATCAACCAAGAAGTTCATAACATTTTAACAAATATATCATTTAGCAATTTATTTTCAGCGTAATCTTAGATGTTTTTAGTATTTTTTTCAATAGGTTTAGGTTTCAATATTGAGCAATATTTCAATTAACATATATATATATATATATATATATATATACACATATATATATATACATAGATCGGCTTGAGGCAGATCATGTTTGCCTCCTGTTACACCATCAGCTGCTTGACAGTGTCCCTTCTTTGGTCAGACTTGACAGAGGGTCAGAGGGATGGGGGGGGGGGGGGGGGGGGGGGGCGCTGCTCCCCTTGTGCCCCTGGTCCGGCCTATAGCCCACTTCATATGTTAGGGAGCTTTTTCATAAGGTTAATGCAACTTAGGCTTACTGTTTAAAAGTCATGTTTAAAAATGTCAGTGGTAGACCTTGGCTCAGAAAGGGATCACCATTTTTTCTTTTTAAGTCTGTGACCACTGCTCCTTGACACTAGCAGGGATTTCCAAAAAAACAACCAGATGAACTCACTGACAGAAAGGAAAATAAAGTAGCCAGTTCACTTTGTAACGAGTGCATGGGGGTGGAAGAGGATCTGCCCCTCTGATATTAGCACAGTGCCGGCATGTTTTCCACGAAAGACTCATGTTCTTAAATTCCAGTTCTGGCTCAATGTACCGCCCCTTGCTGCCAGCGTTAACCGCGGCTCACATGTGCGTGCACACAAACCCACACACACACACACACACACACACACACACACACACCAAGTAGGACGTGTTGCCTAAATAGACAGCACTTGGACCCTGTTTCTGTGTGGGTGGACAGCTGTGTAGTAACGCTTAGGCCAAACTGCCATGACAACACAGCCCGGTTAGTTCATACTGGATGACATCCAGACCAGGTTAACACAGTGCTGGGCAGCTGATAGTCTGTGTACATTAGCCACAACTCTGTGTTTGACTACACACTTGAGAAAGTCCCTAAATCTCACCTGTCAACCGGCTTGGTCAAATCTAAAGACATCGGTTGATATTATTTAGTGTTGTATCACAGCATTGTTGAGTACCTGGTTTATTAGCTTAACTTAAGTTCTGGAACATTTATTCCTGATATACTGATATATATCAGTTGGATGTCTACAGAACACGTAATCAGGACTTAGATGAGTGCAAAACACTTTCTACTAGTAAAAATGTTGCTTATGTTGTTGTTTGTATACAGTGTTTTAGGTGGAATTAACACCTCAGTTGGTAAAAACATTTCCTTGTTAGAATGAACTCTACAAATTCTCTGCATTGTCCATTATTAAGTGTTGGTGTATTTCCCTTACATATTGCTGAAAATCAATCAGCTTTCGATTGGTCAGAATATAAACCAGCTTCAGAACCAATGACCACAATCCCCTAACAAGGCTTGGCAGAACACGAAACGATCATTTTGAAAATATGGTAATTTTCCATTATTCATTTAGAGAGGATAATTATGGATTTTACTTTCAAAGATTGAAATCGGAGGGACAGAAGGTCCTGCTGTTCAATACATGCTGATGTGCTGAACTGCGCAGCCTGGATAAAATACTGTACCTGAGCATCATTGAAAATAAATGTGCCGCCCTGCCCACAGCGCACTGTCTATAGTGTCCTAAAAAGACAGGTAAAACAAATTCTCATAAAGGTTTATGTACACACATGTACACACACCCCAAAGCGAGACAAACGACATGTCACACCTCAATATATCCCAGCCCTGCCCCGGCAGCCTGGTTAAACACACACATTCAATGTGTAGACAAGGGTCACCAAATACGACCTCACCTCCTGAATCCCACCATGGAAAACCATCCAGCTTGATAAGACATACAGCCAATGTCACCTCAGTGATAAATCTTCCGGTGAAGTGAGCAGCAATGACTTAATATAAAGCCAGATAAAAATCTATACACTGGTAATATGGAATATATTACATATTTCCTGGTGTAGGCAATACAACTAAAACCCCAAAATTAGTATAAGAACAAGTGATAGAGAAGTGGGTATCCTAGTGAAATTATACAATAACCAATTCCCACGTTATGATGGAATTATTTATTTGATTTACACCCCCATTTCGAAAAACTTTGGAACGCAGTGTAAAGTAGTACCCGACAACATATCAAAGGTTGAAACTGAATTTTTTTATTGTTCCTTGTAAAGTATATGCCCACTTTGAATTTGATGCCTGCAACACATTTTAAAAAAGCTGGGACAGGGGCAACAATAGACTGGAAAAGTTGTAAAATACAAAAAAAGAACCTAGTGGAACATCTCACAATGATTTTAATTGGCAACAGGTCAGTAAAGTTATTGGTTATAAAAGAGCATTCCAGAGAGGATGAGACTTTCAAAAGTAAAAATGGGGAGGGGTTCAAAATAGTGCAACAATTTAAGAATAACGTTTCACAACTCAAAATTGCAAAGACTTTGGAGATCTCATCAACTATGGTAAATAATAGCATTAAAAGGTTCAGAGAATCTGGAGAAATCAAGGCTGACAACCAATATTGGATGGCTGTGATCTTCGGAACCATTTTTCACTGTATACACAAATGCAAGTTAAAACTCTGCCATGTAATGAAGAAACCAGATATAAACAAGATCCAGAAATGCCACTGGGTTCTCTGGGACCAAGCTCATTCAAACGATGCGAAGTGGAAAACGGTCCTGTGGTCTGACAAATAAAAATTTGACATTATTTTTGGGAATCATGGACACCAGGCTAAAAAGGAAATGGACCATCTGGCTTGTTATTAGCGATGGTACAGAGTGCATTTGGGCACATGGCATGAGTGACTTGCACAGCTGTGAAGGCACCATTAATGCTGAACAATATATACAGGTTTTGGAGCAACATATGCTGCCATCCAAACAATGTCAGGGAAGGCCTTGCTTATTTCAGCAAGACAATGCCAAAACACATTCTGCACATATTACAACAGCATGGCTCTGTAGTAAAAGAGTTTGGGTGCTAAACTGGTCTGCCTGCAGTCCATACATGTCATCCATTGGAAATATTTGTTGCATTGTGAAATTAAGACGACAAAGGAGACCCCGAACTGTTGAGCAACTAAAATCCTGTATCAAACAAGAATAGGAAAACATATAACTATCAAAACTAAACTACAGCAAATGGTCTCCTCAGTTCCCAAACACTTATAAAGTGTTGTTAAAGGTAGAGGAGACGCAACACAGTAATGAACATGACACCGTCCCAACTTTTTTGAAACATGTTGCTGCCATCAAATCCAAAATGGCCATGTATTTTTCAAAAAACAATAACATTTGTCTGGTTCAACATGTTGTCTTTGTCCTATTTTCAATTAAATATAGGGATTAAATGATTTGCACATCACTGCATTCTATTTTCATTTGCATTTTCCGCAGCATCCCAACTCATTTGGAAACAGGGTTGTATTCATTTCTTAAATTCCAGAGTCAATAATTGCTTGTTTATAATAGAAGATTAGCAAATTTCCCAGAAAGACAAATAACCATAAGACAAGTTTGAATAAAATGAATAAAAATAATTAGAAAGTTTAAATGTGCTCTTAAAATAAGCATATACATCATATTGAAAATATATTGGCCTAGTTAAAGATCAAATTGCCATTAAGGAAACAGTGGCCCTGTTCACCACAGGGTTTTGTTATTGTTATGGTTAAAACGTACAGTGGGGAGAACAAGTATTTGATACACTGCCAATTTTGCAGGTTTTCTTACTTACAAAGCATGTAGAGGTCTGTCATTTTTATCATAGGTACACTTCAACTGTGAGAAACGGAATCTAAAACAAAAATCCAGAAAATCACAATGTATAAATAATTAATTTGCATTTTATTGCATGACATAAGTATTTGATCACCTACCAACCAGTAAGAATTCCGGCTCTCACAGACCTGTGTGGGATGGGCTACAGGACAATAGGTAAGCAGCTTGGTGAGAAGGCAAAAACTGTTGGCGCAATTATTAGAAAATGGAAGAAGTTCAAGATGACAGTTTTTCTCCTTCGGTCTCGGGCTCCATGCATGATCTCACCTCGTGGGGCATCAATGATCATGAGGAAGGTGAGGGATCAGCCCAGAACTACACGGCAGGACCTGGTCAATGACCTGAAGAGAGCTGTGACCACAGTCTCAAAGAAAACCATTAGTAACACACTACTCCTTCGTAGTCGGGCACGCAAGGTCCCCCTGCTCAAGCCAGTGCATGTCCAGGCCTGTCTGAAGTTTGCCAATGACCATCGGGATGATCCAGAGGAGGAATGGGAGAAGGTCATGTGGTCTCATCATCATTTTCTTCCGCTTATCCGGGGCCGGGTCGCAGGGGCAGCAGTCTAAGCAGAGATGCCCAGACTTCCCTCTCCCCAGACACTTCCTCTAGCTCTTCCGGGGGGGGGACCGAGGCGTTCCCAGGCCAGTCGGGAGACACAGTATCCAGCGTGTCCTAGGTCTTCCCCGGGGTCTCCTCCCGGTGGGATGGGCCCGGAACACCTTCCCAGGAAGGCATTCCGGAAGCATCCAAAACAGATGCCCAAGCCACCTCAGCTGACCCCTTCGATGTGGAGGAGCAGCGGCTCTACTCTGAGCTCCTCCTGGGTGACCAAGCTTTTCACCCTATCTCTAAGGGATCGCCCAGCCACCCTGCGGAGAAAGCTCATTTCGGCCGCCTGTATCCGGGATCTTGTCCTTTCGGTCATGACCCAAAGCTCAATCTTCCTCGGAGAAGGTCATGTGGTCTGATGAGACAAAAATAGAGCTTTTTGGTTTAAACTCCACTCGCCGTGTTTGGAGGAGGAAGAAGGATGAGTACAACCCCAAGAACACCATCCCAACCGTGAAGCATGGAGGGGGAAACATCATTCTTTGGGGATGCTTTTCTGTAAACGGGACAGGACGACTGCACCGTATTGAGGGGAGGATGGATGGGGCCATGTATCACGAGATCTTGGCCAACAACCTCCTTCAGTAAGAGCATTGAAGATGGGTCGTGGCTGGGTCTTCCAGCATGACAACGACCCGAAACACACAGCCAGGGCAACTAAGGAGTGGCTCCGTAAGAAGCATCTCAAAGTCTTGGAGTGGCCTGGCCAGTCTCTAGACCTGAACCCAATAGAAAATCTTTGGAGGGAGCTGAAAGTCCGTATTGGCCAGCAACAGCATCGAAACCTGAAGGATCTGGAGAAGGTCTGTATGGAGGAGTGGGCCAAAATCCCTGCTGCAGTGTGTGCAAACCTGGTCATGAACTACAGGAAACGTATGATCTCTGTAATTGCAAACAAAGGTTTCTGTACCAAATATTAAGTTCTGCTTTTCTGATGTATCAAATACTTATGTCATGCAATAAAATCGGCAGTGTATCAAATACTTGTTCTCCCCACTGTAGGTGAGGAGTCACCAGCAGCCCCTCGGATTGCTGTGCATGATATGCCATCCTATGTGGCATAGAAAAGTGCCCATGGTGGAAACAACCATGTTCTCAGTTTCCTGTAAGTACTTTTTGGTTTTAATATCCCAAACAGACGTGGTACAGTAGTTCCACGAATAATTCAAGATATAACATTATTGACTATCAGCCAAATGTCACATCAAACCGTTTCTAGCATTGTATAAATTGCCCTTCAGTCATGAAGTTAGATTGGTGCTCCATCTAACATGGACAATCTGGCGGTAACACTGGGCTGTTAATCTACGGACCCATAAAAAAGATGGGAGAGGAGGACGAGGAACTGTCCCCATGGTTACAACCACCTTGTGCATCCTAAATCCCAAAGGCAATCGAATGACAGTGGCCACATCAAGACTCAGGGGACACTTACGGGGGTAGCACTCCCCATATAACATGACAGAGTGAAGACACCAAGCGAGCAGCGTGGACACCATGTCAGTCCAGGATCAGCCAATCAGGATTAACCAATCCAGGGATTCCCACAACAAAATCTGGCAGTGCCTGAAATCGCCAGCACCGAAGCAACCTGACTGAAACACGCCAAGTGAGAAGACATGTGCTCCCAACCTCTGGATATTTCAATGAATAAAAATCCAGTGCCTACTGTAAGTGTACTGAAAATGTAACAACAGCTGCCCTGTCGTGTACCCAATGACACTTTAATGGGAGGTAGCTGCCACAAAAGATCACTTGGTTTCTCTAGGGAGACTTAGCAATTAATTTGACCATTCGTTCTTCTCCAGCTTCATAATGAAATAATTTCAGAACTCAACCATATGGTAAAAATCGCAGTAGTCCTCTCTGTAGTCTTCATCTGACCACGTCACCTGCAGAGAGTCAGTGGCTCAGAATTGGCCTTTGCAATCTGGGTTAAAAAAAGAGCCATAGATTAAAATGTATGGCAATATTTATTTATGTAATATAGAGAAAATGTGCAGATTAAATTTCGCAATTTAAGAAGGTGCATTGAAATTAATGACAAAACATGGTTTCCTTTGCCATCTGTCATTACAATTAAATCCATTGTTCATTACAATAGTATAACTGTAATTAACTTGTAAAATATCAATGAAATAAAAAAAGTTAATTTGTTGTGAATTTTGGTAGTTTTGGCCGTGCAGCTCACTCATTCAATTTTATATTGAATGAGTGCCTTCTATTGACTTAAGAAACATTTTGTTGTATTTAGTATTTACTAATTTACTATTTAAAAAAACTTCTGAACCATTTAAATTCATCCAATGAAGACAAGTGTGTAGGTTACAGTGGCAGCCATTCATGTCTAAAACTTGAATACAAATAAGGTTCCACTTCCTTATTTCTCTCAATACTTTCCTCTTCCTATCACTTAGGTACATTTCAATCATTTTCTCATCTGTCCACAATACATTTTACCAGAATTCTGTATGCTAATGTTGATGCTTTTTAGGTCCTACGGTTTTGGGGGCTATAACTACTGTTTGTGCAGTCCAACATGCAATCCAACCTCAGTACTTTGTCGGGTAAAGTAAATTCCGGATGGTTCTGGCTGACCAATCCAAGCCTACCTCCTACAGTGTTCCTGGTCTGAGAGACTGTTTTCTATTTTATTTTGTATCAACTGCAGAGGTCTTTGGTTTACTAGGTATTTGCCATTGCTACTGTTTTTAGACTAATTGTGGATTGCCATGGCTTCCTGATTAATACATATTTGAGCTAGAAACAGTGCATTGTAAACTTCTAAATTGAGAAACAGTTTGTTTAAACATTCTACAACTGCAACTGCAATATGCTGACAATCACAGAACCAACACCATTATGTAAATGCACCATTCTAAAAGACAAAGGCAAATATAATTTATTATATTGTGAGAATAATTAAAAGCTATTAAAAAATATGCCCACCCATTTGTAGTTCAGTAAAACTAACAGTAACGCAACAGGGATGTACTAAAGTCAATGGTTTGTATCTAAATAATGAAGTCTTAGACATCCTTTTAATTTTAACTGCATTTACTGCCCGATTTGTTATAGACACCATAAAGTGAACATGCAACACACTTGTTAGTCAGTACATCTTTACCTTTAAGTTGTGGGTCTCCATGAGCTATCATACATAAAGGTATGAACGGGTAAGCTGTTATTCAACCTGACAACATGTGGGAAATATCAATAAAAAATAAACTCACGGTTTTCTCACTTTCTCTTTTATTCTTTGGGATATCATGATTATTATGACTTAATTCCTTATTCCTTTGTATTGATGGTTATTCTTCAACGGAAGAACAGTTGCTCTGTAAAAAATTTTTAAAATCAGGCTGGCCTACGCGGCTTGGTGAGACCCTGTCTTGGTTTCCATGTGTTTGAGTCGCACTAGCTGCGTGGAACAATGACGTCACGGTATACTACAGCTGGAAAGAGTGGCAGTGGTGAAGGCTTGCTCTACGTCAGTCGTTGCGTTTTCCCTGGTTCAATAAATCAATTTGATACAAATGTATCTGTATTCTAACGTAATCTACACCATGGAGGTTTCTTTAAACAATTGTGATTGGTTAGGGTACATGTAAACAATTGTAGCCCCCGATGTTTAATTTTTACACATGATATTTACAAAAATCTTGTTTCAATGTATACATGCGCCAACACGTTAAATGCGATATAACAGTTAATATTCAGTTATCCGAAGTTAATGATAACTAATACTCCGTTCTTCAGATTTAAGAGTATTACATTTCGCTGAAGGAATTCCATGTTATTGTACACCTTCAGTAAAACAGCTCAACTGATCACAGTTCGTCCTCTAGTGCTTTATTGCCATAACAGCCCATATGCCATATTGAACAGAGAGATGGCATTCCTTTCAAGTTTGAATTAATGCAAAGGTATTGCTAGGATGTAATTATGCTGTTAAATGCTGTTTGAAGTCATTTGCCAAGGCTGCAGAAAATAGTTGAAGACGCATTCCATGATGAAGGTAGCGCTGTTGAGTCAGATCGGGTGCCTGGTCATTGTGCACTATGTCCTGTATGTGTATGTCGTTTTTTACATGACTTTTTTACATTTTGTACATTTTATTAATCACGAAAATCCAGGCTGCAATTATATTTATAATATTTCGTGCCATCTCCACCTCTGTACAAATACATTTACATATTTATACACACTGGTGGTGCTTCATGGCCCAGACAAGCCTTTTTGTTCTTAATTTGCCATATTAGCAATGGCTTCCTTACTGCCACTCCATCTATCAAACCTGCAGCTCATCTTCTCACAGTTGAAGCCGAGCTTACTTTAACCAGTGTTAAGCTGTGCTTGAAGCTGCTGTCCTGTGAGCCGCCTATCATGCAAGCTGTTGACTCTCAGAAGCGTGTCTTCTGATTCTGTTGTCCCTCCAGTCAGAGTTTCCTCCAGTTTCCACATGCCTTTTGGTGGTGTAGGAAACTGTATTCACTCATACCTTGGCTTTCTTTGCAATTTCTCTAAAGGGAAAGACAATACAATATTAAGGGTCATAATGGTCTGTGTGTCCGTCTTTCTTTGTTAATAGCCTTTTTATCATTAAAATGATAGCAGTATACTACTTCCTGCAGTATATGCTGTCCATTGTAGTAACACAGTCTGTTTTCAACACTGTTTTATACAGACGGATTGTAAGAAATCAACAAAATTTGTAGGAATTGTTAGCATTACAAATACAAGGCTTCATTTACTTCCATTGCAAGTAATGTTAACCCATTACTTGTTTCCTGAAAAAGGCTTTTTTATAACTCTGAAATGTACATTATTCTTCAGTTTTTGGTAACCTGTACAATTTAACCTCTGGCAGTTTAGCCCTTACTTTTGTACCATTTCAGGTTATTCCGGTTATTCACTGGACCGGTAGTGCATATTAATTTTGTGGTCCATTCCATTTGTAAATATAAAATGAGGCTACAGCTCTGGGAAAGGAAAGAAAAAAGTGCAGTGGTCTCTTAATTATTTCTGGAGCTGTATATTTTGACCTCTGGAACGATTTCTGAGTCTGTCGCGCGGTAGCCTGGTAGTGCAGGTAGCTGTGCATTCCCTTACATGATACAACACCAAAGGCTGGATTCACATGATTGTGCCATATCACCAACTGACGAGCAGACACAATAGTATTACAGCATCAGCACAGACGGTGTGTGTGCCTGTCTGACAGAGATAGTGTGTCCACTGGGCCAACAACACATTCTTTCGATCAGTCCGTAGTCATATCTGAGCACGACTTGCCATGATACCAATAACCTCCACTGATTGTAATGTTGTACAACAGAGGTGACTCATACAACAGAGGTGACTCAGTAATAATGTTTTAAATGTGGGAAGCTGATCAAGGAGCAATCCCCCCCCAGTCCATTAAATTGTATTAATTATGACCTAAAAGGGAAAAAACCTCTCAGACCAGGAATTCTGCTCTTAGATGATAAATGAATGCAGGCCTTGGTGAGGCTAATGACCAGCTTCAAGGGTGTATCTTCGCAGACAGGGCACATACAAATATATGTACATAGATAGATATATATTATCTTTATTCGTACTGTGTTCATATTTTAGTTATTTACTAACTGTATCATTCCTGTTGTTATTGCATTGTTGTCGTGGAACTGGCAAGAATTGTTTAATAGTCCACAGTTTGTGTATCCTGTTCATATGAAAAATTCAAGTTAAAGCAAATAAAGGAGCCGGGGCGGTGGGGTGGAAAAGCGGCTTTTCTGACAGGCACAGAATAAAAGGGAACTACTGCATTCAGGCACCAACTGTCTGACAAGCGATGTAGTTCAATGGCTAAATTAGGGTTATAAAACACTCCACACCCAACTACAAACACACATACATATCAATAACATCTATATGCCCAACAGGGCAAAGGGTCCTAAGTATCAACCAGACATTCAGATGTGTGTGTGTGTGTGTGTGCGTGTGTGTGTAAAAAAGGTTCTTTCATTTGAGAGGTGGACAGCAATGGGGTAGAATTCCATGAGTTGGAATGCAGTGCCCGGGGCAAATGGACATGGCTCAGGAATGCTTTTGTCCTGAGCACACTGAGGTGTGATGTGAAAGCACCACTTCATTCAAAGCGAAACTTCGTTAGTGCACTGAACGGCAAAGGGCCTGCGGATCAAAAGTGGTAAAGGTATGCCAATGTATTGAAATGTAAGTAAATTCCACCCGTGTGTTGATGTAAGGATTTATGGACTGTTTTGTCTGAGTTATCCTAACCTCATTGCCTCAAGCAGCATAACAATTTACTATGGAATATAGAACCATTGAAATGCCTATGTCTGCACAAATGAACGAAATAATGCAGAACAAATGTGGTTTGTTAACCTATGTTATTCATGCTTGGTTGAGGTCTGTTTCTATTAATCACTTTCAGTGAACAGGCTCCTGTATGACTGTTTACACATTTCGGTGCTCAGTTAACCATAATCCAAGTCCAAAACATTGTGACACTTACAGATGAGCAAGGGGAGCCAGGGGCACGATAGTGACTCAGCCCTCAGCATTTGTCAGCCATTCCTGAGGTTTCTCGTGGCAGTCCGAGAAGTGGGACAAGCACCTGACGTCAGGATTAGTCATCCCACTGCCAGCTGGGGAGAGAGCAGACCAAGTGGGACCGGGAAAGGATTGAGCGGGAAGAGGAGGGGTGTCTACTGCCGGATACGATTTCCCTTTTAAACTGTCAAGTATGTACTTCCATTCAGAGTAGCCTAACGGGCAAAGTAAACGTGATTGCTATATGCAAATGTTTTTTGCTTGTGTCATTAGCAGCTGTCTTTATTTTTTTTTAATTACCGAGCAATATCACAATGAACATGAATTTGTGCATGAGGCAGACAGTGCGGTGTGTCTCCGGGTTCACAATCAGCTGCTAGACAGCGTCCCATCTTTGGTCAGTCTTGGCAGACGTCAGGGGGTCAGGGGGCCAGCAAGAACAGACCCACCGCTGCGGAAGGATGGCAGAGCCAGAGGGACTAGGTAATGAGTGAATGCTTGATTAGAGATCCCTTTAAAACTGTTAAGAATATAGATCTAGCTAATGTAGACTAACAAGCATGCAAATTGGGACAGATGTTAACGCTGCTATGCTTGTAATTGGTACTATTTATAGGACGAGGGAGCACACTTAAATTACATAATATCTTAGTTTACTACGATTAGGGCCGTCCATATTCCAATGACAGCCGACGCCCACACAGCCTATTGTCTCAAGCACATTGTTATTAATACCCTCAAACACCAAGTCAGGCGTTCAAAATAGGCTGTGAAGAGTTTGACCTGAGACACATCCAAACCATTAATACAGCATGATAACTCGTTCTAGCGAATCATTAAATAATGATGTGACAAATACAGAGGTTCAGCTGCGATGTACAATTAGGTTCCTAAACAAGAACCTTCGTGAGAGGTCAGGCTCCAGTTGGTAAGCCTAATTAGAGCAATAACTGATGGGAGAAGGCTGTGCATCTATTAAGCACAGGAATCAAGACATATAGGCTTATTTGAAGAGCAGCTACATTGCTGCTTAAGTGGCGGTATATTTCCACACTTGTACACCAGGGTCACTCAGTACACAATAGTACGATCAAAAAGAATGTGTCTTCATACAAACCTGATGACGCCAAGAGTTTTACAGAAACAAATCACCGCCTAAGCAGATTCAGTCCTGACCACGACTCAGTCGACACTAGCCAGTTCTGTAAATTCTTATCACAGAGGAAATGGGTGCACCCTGCATCAATCAGTAGAAATTGCATGAATGGCACTTGGAAAGCTTCCCTCCCCAATGACACCCCCACTCTGTCATGGACTACAGGGGGGCGTGGCCATGTCTGTGCATGCATTGGTCGGGCAGGTTAGCACGTACAGCTCATTTCACAACATGTAAAATGGACACATTACCTTTTCTATTAGGGTCAGAGTTACAAAGCACCAGCCAGATGAGAAATTTGAGTGTTGTAAGACTGAGTGACTACAAAGTTAATTGTAAGGTAGAACAAAAATCCAGTCAAATACATGATTTATATAATGTAATTGAGATCAGTACATCAGAAAGAGTTCAGAATTATGTACAAAACTTACAAAAACAAAGCATTAAGTTAAAGTTTACAAGTGTGGTTCAGCACATCATTGTATCAATACAAATAAAATAATTAAATACAAATTGATAACCTCCATGAAGCTCAAGTGAGGCAGGGAAAATGTTCAAAAAATAATAATCAATATCAGGATTCCAGTCAAGGTGTGTGGCCAACACCTGCAATATTTCAGTCATTTTTGCATTTGCATGCGACACCACAACTATACACAGCAAGTTCGTAAAGGCATAAAGATTGAGTCCTTCCTCTCATTCATTCATTCATTCATTCATTCATTCAAGCCTGCTGGGAGTTTCTCAGCTGCTCTAACCGCTGTTTCAACTTCTCCCTCTTTCCCCTCAACTGTTCTTTCAGTGACAACAGCTTCTGCTCATCTGACTGCATACTGTAAATGCACTCCGTTGCCTTTTTGAGTATGACCACTTTGGCTGCCTTCTCATTGTTCGCTACGTCCGGGATCTCGTCACGCAACGCAAAAAAGCTCAACTTGAGCTCGTTTCGTCTTTGCCGCTCCAACACATTGTGAGTCCTGCGTTTGTCGTTATCCTCAGAGTCCGAGGCCCTGGGACTTGAGCACTTGCGGTTGTTGCTGATTTGCTTCAACACCCTCCCACTGGTCTCAGACTTAATCCTCTTGACAGCGGGCTGCTCAGCCTTCGTCGACGGGTGAGCTGCGTAGTTGTGTTGGTGGATGTTGACGTGACACCGTTTCAGGACAAGGGGGCTGTGGTGAGTGTTTCCACTAGATGCGCCGGAGTCTGACCTCCTCACAGACTTCCTCTTTTCCACAGTCACCACGTCAATCTCCTCCTCCTCCTCCTCCTCCTCCTCCTCATCATCATCTGTGGCAAAGGAAATATGTTAAGAAACCAGTCAGTGAAACCATGCATTTCTTATCCATGTGGACTATAGCACAGTACTCTTGTTATGCGGCTTTGGCTTCCTGCTCCTCCCCAGCTGGGCATTTCAGTCTGAGGTGAAACACCCCCCCCAGGGGACAGAGGACTGCTCCTCTACAAGCAATTTGGCAAACACCATATGCTATTTAACCCATTGAACTCCAAAGTACTAAAACAATTTAAAAAAAAAAATAACTTGCCAGATGAAGGATTTAAGCATACTATCACACAGGCAGTAAGCTATTCAGACAGCTACAAAATTTAGTCAATCAACACATTAAATTAAGGTATTATCTACATGTGTCATTTCTACACACCTGAATCGCTATCGCTGCTGCAACTACTGCTGCTGCTGTTCGGTGGCGTGTCCAAAGGATAAGCCAAGGAAGCCGCTGTAGTAGTTTTGGTGGGTTTAGGGTTCTCGCCAAGCGGGCAAGGGAACACCACTGAAGGGTCAATGCATTCCGACGTAGAGGTGTTCAGGTCTTGCAGGTAATACACGTTAGGATTCGTGGAGTTTACTATACCGGATTCTCCTGTGGTACTCGAGCACTTCCTCGCTTGTAGTGTTGCTAATCTATCAGACACTACTTTCTCCAATTTCGCAACAGCCGAAAAACTGCTCCACATACAATCCTGAATAATAATAGACTTGATAAATGACTGGGAGTAGTAAGCGTCACAAATGAAACTCTGGTTAACCATATCGTCCCCGATTAATTCAGTGACCATTTCCAGCTGGTCTGCAGTTGAGGGGAAGAGACTTGATAAAGAGGGTCGCCGGCTGGGAGAAAGCGGTGGTGTCGGCAGCAGCTCGAATTTCTTCCATATATCCTCGCTTGGAGCAGGGGGTTGGAGCTGGCTTTGTGGCTGGTGATATAAATTCTCCTCCTCATTGTCGATGTAGAAATAGGGCTGGACAGAGTCGTAGTCGTAATCATAGTTTTTACTAGCCATATTTGAATTCAGCGGCATTGTGGCTGCCTGTAATAAGTGGCAGAGGGGAAAAAATACATTAGTACGCAATATGCTTCTGATTGTACCTTATGCGAATAGAATCTTGTGATTCCGCGTTAGAACAGCCAGTCTTAAACCCCCGATTAGTAAATACCTTATCTAAAGACAGAGGGCTTCCTTCCGCAATCGTTGAATTTTATATCACCCGGGTGTTGTTATAATAATAATAATAAATAATAATAGAACAATTACAGTTCTATAAACAACTTGTTTTATCATATATACATGCACCTATTCAAATAGTTTACCTAGACCCACTCAGTAAAGTAATAAAATGCACGCAAAAGCAGCTGTTAGAGAGAAGAAAAAAAAAAGCTTTTTCTATTACGCCAGTAAAATTACATTGCCAGCCCGACAGTTTAGGAAATCACACAGTAAGAGCATTTTAACATAGTTAGAGGTAGTTAAAGTAATGCTTAGAACGATTAACTAAGAACGACAAATACATGTACCATCACCAATTTAAAGACAAATACGTCAATAAATATATTCTTACCGTAACAGTGACACCCAAATAAGATCCGTTTTAGTTGAAAAAAGACTGGCAAAATCCTACTGCCGATGTCACGTGAAAATAATATTCCAAAGTGGGAGTAATCCACCGGTGTTGTATTCAACAATATGGTCTTTCCTATGATATTAATGCTGTGTTAGGCTTAGAGAGCATGTACTTCGTTCTGGCTGAAGTCATCAGACTGCTTGACTGCCATTTACTGCAAGATTACGAGCAGCTGCTCCCGCGGGTTTTAATACTACGTTTTTTTTTCCCTCAACGTGCTCTTTCCCGCCAAATGTACATTGCGCACTAACGCAAACACTAAATACATTAACTCTTTTTTTCAAAATTACGTCTTAATGTGATCAAGTACAAAGGTGTCCTTAATGTAACATAAAAGAGAAAAACGTTCAATGCAGAGGAACCTAATTCTGTAGAACTACTTTTTTTAGCGTAGGTTTGTATCTATATATAGGGTTAGTTCGGCGATGGGCGTGGCCATAGTAATAACATTGCTTCCAAACTGGATAGTAGTAGTAAATGATGCAGTGAATGTTCCGGGAATATAGCTGTTTCGGATTAACCACTTTTGTACAGACTTTTATCCATTGTATATACATTGTATGAAATACATGTCACTGATTGCAGTTAGTGTTCATTTCAATATTTAAGATGAATAAGGGTTTTAGTACACTTTAAAGGAGTTTTGACAGCATTCAAACATAAGATTAAAAAGAAAAGTATCAGTGAATAACCTTGTTTATGAACGAAACGACGTAAGTATGTGTCAGCTGGCTCAAATAAGGGTATTATAGTACACTGCTATTTATTATTAACAAAACATCACACGTGGCGTCACTCTGAAAAACTAGGATGTAGTAGCGTACAGAAGCCGGTGGTAAAATGTCAATGACGAGCACGTGCAATGTCAACGACACGCCTTACTACGGGCGCAGCTGCAAGCAATTGAAATGTGAGGACGGCAATAATACATTATCGAACAAAAATTTACATCGTAACGTCCTTGGCTGGATTCAAATATAAATGTGTAAGAAACACTAACATTAATAAAAAAGATGTCACACAACATTAGGCTATATATTAGTATGTATACGCCGAAATCTGTTGCTGTAGCAACGTAAATAATGGTTGTTGTTTTTTGTTCTACATTTTAAGTTACATTGTAAGTAAAATGTGAAGTAATGCAAATTTCTGTGGAAAACTGTTTCAACGGGGAATGTTGCTGAACCGATAAGCCGGTATTTGCAATCCTGCGGTGTGCCCACGCCTAGTAAACAGCGCAGACTGGACTATTGGGCAGTTGCTCCCTCTGCTGGGGGAACCTCATTTCCACTGCCACTTCGCAACTTAGTTCTCCTTCATTCGAGACCGTGGTACTAAACAGTGGTTCCCAACCAGCGGTATTAGGACTCCTGGAGGTACTTGGCCTATCCACAGGGGGTGCCTGAGAACACTAAAAATGAACATGTGGGGGGTACTTCAGGGGTCCTCTGGGCACTGCAAAATTCTGTTTGTGGTAGGCTACAGTAACTGAAATAGGTTCTGTCCATAAAGAATAATGCTAAATATCTCTATTTGCTATGTGCATAATTGGAACATTATTCGATCTACAATATTTATTTTGCAATCATTTATTTCTTGTCTAACCTTGTAGTCATGACAGATACTATTCACATTTTTGGCAATTTCAATGTTCATATGGAAAAGTCCAATGATCCTCTTAAAAATCTTTGAAGCCACCTTATACAGAGGGGAGAACAAGTATTTGATACACGGACGATTTTGCAGGTTTTCCTACTTACAAAGCATGTAGAGGTCTGTCATTTTTATCATAGGTACACTTCAACTGTGAGAGACGGAATCTAAAAATCCAGAAAATCACATTGTATGATTTTTAAATAATTAATTTGCATTTTATGTAATTTTAGGTAATCGTCTACAGTTCCTATAAATGCATCTTTGCTTTATTCAGGTTTCATATTTCATGTTCATTGCCCCCAATGAAAGGCAAACTATGTTCTACTATATGCACATATTCAGGATAGGTGGACCTCTGCTAGTATATGTTTCGGATACTATTTGCTATGTACCCACCATTGGAACCATAGCAAACAATTTGCATATATCATTTTGAGCTCTTTATTGTTACATATGTTATATTTACTTAAAAAAGACATCTCACATGTAAATATGTTTTTAGAATAAGGTGTCGCCCAAAACTTTTTATTCACAAAGTATTGAATTGCAGGAAGATTGTGAAATAAATTAGTGAAATATTACTCAGTTGATGGAACACAGCTGAAAGTACCAGATCCATATTCTCTCATACATGAGTGCCAGTGGTCTGAAAGGATTTTGGTATCCGAAACATATACTAGCAGAGGTCCACCTATCCTGAATATATGCATATAGTAGAACATAGTTTGCCTTTCATTGGGGGCAATGAACATATGAAACCTGAATAAAGCAAAGATGCATTTATAGGAACTGTAGACGATTACCTAAAATTACATAAAATGCAAATTAATTATTTAAAAATCATACAATGTGATTTTCTGGATTTTTGTTTTAGATTCCGTCTCTCACAGTTGAAGTGTACCTATGATAAAAATGACAGACTTCTACATTCTTTATAAGTAGGAAAACCTGCAAAATCGTCCGTGTATCAAATACTTGTTCTCCCCACTGTATAAGGTGGCTTCAAAGATTTTTCAAGAGGATCATTGGACTTTTCCATATGAACATTGAAATTGCCAAAAATGTGAATAGTATCTGTCATGACTACAAGGTTAGACAAGAAATAAATGATTGCAAAATAAATATTGTAGATCGAATAATTTTCCCCATAATCCTGGAATATTGGATCACAGTCTTATTACATTTACCGTTAAAACAAAAACCCACTTGCACAACAAACAATGAGAAATCTGCAAATGATCTAATCAAGTATCTAAACACTGTGAAATAGCTTAGATATGGTTGCACAACTAAAAATAACAGATATATGCAACAAAAAACTCTCTCCCTGGTACACAGACAATACGAGAGAACTCAAGCAAGCCTCCAGAAAATTGGAGCGAAAGTGGCGCTCCACCGAGTCGGAAGTATTTAGACTAGCCTGGATAGACAGTACACTACAATACCAAAGAGCACCCACATCAGCTTGATCAGCTTATTTCTCCAACCTGATTGAGGTTAACAAAAACAATCCAAAATGTATCTTTGATACAGTTGCAAAGTTAACAAGAAAGCAATGCTCAACAAGTGAAGTGGGTCTTCACTTCAGCAGTAATGAATACATGAACTTCTTTGATAAAGAAATCACCATCAGAAAACAAATAACTAACTCCTCCTTAAATAGGTATAGTCCTCAAAATCTCAGTTGTCCTGAGAATGACCAGAGCATCTCTGACCTGGTATAAACTTGAATTTTTTGACCCTGTATCGCTCAACACATTCACTAAATTAGTAATGAGTTCTAAACCCACAAATTGTTAACTAGACCCGATTCCAGCAAAACTACTTAAGAAGCTACTTCCTGTGATAGGTCAGCCAATGTTGAACATAATGGCCACAGACAAAGGTTTCACATCTGTTCTATTGCTTCTTTATCTCAGTGCTGCCTTTGACACTATTGATCACTCCGTTCTCTTAGAGAGACCGGAAACCCATATTGGGCACGATCTAGCCTGGT
The DNA here is from genome assembly GCF_011004845.1 of Esox lucius. NCBI lineage: Eukaryota > Metazoa > Chordata > Actinopteri > Esociformes > Esocidae > Esox > Esox lucius. The sequence goes on along the minus strand of NC_047571.1, from coordinate 26,271,380 downwards.
TTAAATCTTAATTATGTGAAAGATATCAGTTTGTGTGTGTTGATGGGATGTCCTCTGACAAATCAAAGGTATGTTTTGGTATTCCTCAAGGCTCGGTTTCCAGCCCATTATTGTTTTCAGTATATATGCTGCCTCTGGGTGATGTCACCCGGAATCACAAGGTACATTTTCACTGTTATTCTGATGACACACTGTTGTATATTTCGATGAACGATGGAGAAGCCCCAAAATTAGCTACTTTGGAAGCATGCGTTTCAGATTTTAGGAAGTGGATGGAAAACCTCTTGCTTTTAAACTCAGGAAAAACAGAAATGCTCGTTTTAGGACCCAAGAAAAATAGTTTGACTGGCAAATCTCACTGTGAACCTTGACAGTTGTATGGTCGTATCCCAAAAAACTTTTTATTAAAAGCTCTTGCAGAAAAACTTATCTATGCTTTTGTTACTTCTAGATTAGATTACAGCAATGCTCATCTCTCCGGTTACCCTGATAAATCAATAAATAAACTTGAATTAGTGCTGAACACAGCTGCCAGCTTCCTAACTAGAACTAAAAATGTGGACACATTACTCCAGTACTAGCCTCTTTACACTGGGTGCCTGTAGGTCTAGGGCTGATTTTAAGGTTTTATTGTTAACCCATAAAGCAATCCTTGGACTTGCTCTTATCTCGTTGAAATTATCCAGCCATACATAACTACACGTAACCTAAGATCGTAAGACACAGGCCATCTAATCGTACCTAGGATTTCTAAATAAACAGCCTGAGGCAGGGCTTTCTCTCATAGAGCTCCATTACTGTGGAATTATCTGACAATTAAGGTTAGAAATGAAGATTCAGTGCAAACTTTCAAGTTTCTACTAAAGACTCATCCGTTCAGCATAGTCTATGATTAAGTGCAGACTGGCTAACGGGTTTGAAGGTGAACAGAAAGGATGGATACTGTCCACCCTTGCTGTCTTGCCAGGTGGGCCCTCATCGCCACTGGGATGCCCTCTCTCCAAAGCCATTCAGGGGCGGAGTCAGTGGCTTGTTGTTTCCTCTCCGTTGCACCCATTGTGCAATTGGGGTGAATTCTGCTGGCAATACTCGGCCCTCATTTCAGGGTGGTTACGGTTGGTGGGTGTCCCTTTGGTTGATGCTTGGCAATGTGGGTGGATTGATTTCCTGCCTGTTGGGCCCTGTCCGGGACCTCCCCCGAATAGGGCCACAGTGTCACTGGACCTCCCTGTCTCAGTCCCAAGGCTTCATGCTGCTATATTATTGTGCCAGGGGAGTAGGGTCAGTTCACCATCTCCACTGTAAGTCCTTGTAGATCTAAGGAATACACTCTCTATATGTTCCTTGTCCTCTGCTCTGTTTAAATGGAGGACATAAGGTCTTGGCCCACACCTCCCGGGTACCAGGCTCAAAAGACTTATTGCTGCCCCTGTCTAAAGTCCTCCTGGTTGTGTTGCAGATCAAGATGATACTTGATGATTCCAGCTGCCAGTCTGCTCTGCTAACCCCTCACAGATTTATAGGTATCAATAGGACCTGAGATCCTCAGATAGATATTTTGAAAATCAAATCACACAAAGCTTCTAATCTTTATGAAAGGCTCGACCCTCCCAAGTTACACTCTAGTGATTATCTAATAATTTGCACCTTTTATGATGCACCTGATTCTGATTTTACCAATTGGGTGATGTTGAAAGTTATGGTGTACTGACCTTTTCTGCATTTTTGATAATTTTAATTGCATAAGAGGTTTCAATGTGAATTGTTTTGTGTAATTTATTAAATTGGTTTCTGTTTATCAATGAATGTGGTTGTAATTTGCTGAATAATTCATCTATCCAAATATGGATCCATTTGTCAAAATATCTTTAAAAAATTGTGTGAGTGTACACGCTTTTTCACTTGACTTCCTATAAAAGGAAAATATAATAACTGATTTGCCTTACTCCTTGGTAGTAAAATGCTCAGTTATGATTAAGCACTTTTGAGTTAAACATCTGAAATGTTTTTGTCTGTTGAATATAAATAAACAATAAACAAGCACTGAGAGGTTATGAAATATGAAACTCTGAATCATGGCATGCAAGGCTAGGATTTATTCACTCTTACCCATAAGTCTTCACACAATGTCATTAGGCTACTTAAAATATTCCGTGACACTTCATTTTGAGAGTCCCAAAAGTGTTTTTGTAGATGCTCTTAAGAGATATTACTTCAACTTCGTTAAACTTTGTTTATGAATTTACTTTAAGCAGTTTATGAATTTACTTTCTTCTCCAATTTGAATTATTATAAATCTGGTTTATTGTCAATAATCTAATTATCCCTTATCCTTACCTGTCCTCATAAAATTGGAGTGGATTGACATCATAATACTGCTAGCCACATAAGCTAGTTAATGTTACTTCCTTGGTTGATAAGAAAACCAGATAATTATTTTGCAATAGACAAACAAACACTCCCACAAGTGCACAGCGAACAGCAAAATAATGCAAAACGCCTAGTGGAAATGGCCCCTAACCATGGCGAGGTGTGATTTGTCCACTAGAAGTCCGGACTCTAAACTGACCGGCCTGCAGTCCAGACCTGTCACCCATTGAAAACATTTGTTGCATTATGAAACACAAAATACAACAAAGGAGATCCCGAACCATTGAGCAGCAGAAATCCTATATCAAGCAAAAATGGGAAAACATTTCACTTTCAAAACTACAGTACAGCAATTGGTCTCCTCTGTTCCCAGATGCTTACAGAGTATTGTTAAAAGAACAGGTGTTAAAATTCAAAATGGTCATGTCTCAGTTTCAGCATTTAATATGTTGTCTTTGTACTATTTTCAAATAAATATATGGATAAATGATTTGCACATCATTGCATTCTGTTTTTATTAGCATTTTACGCAGCATCCCGTTTTATTTTTGGAAATGGGGTTATACAAAACAGATCTGGCGCAGCTGATGGACAGCTAACTGAATGACGTATGTAACAAACTGCTAATGTTTATTACATATAAGTAGAGGCCAACTGGCCTCTACTTATAATTAAACATCCTGTTAATGCCAAAAAGGAACTATTAGTAACTTAACAATGCCTCAAAATGTTAGTTATTATTAAAACTGCAGCTGTCCCTGTTGTCCACAAGATGGCTGAATTGGACAATAATACATTTGTCTATCAATATTTGGGTAATCTGTTTCCAGAATAAGAATCTCTTTCCAGACTGGAAAGCAAAGAGCAAGGTCTCTCTCTAACAGGTTTTGTCTTGGAAACAGATCTGTATTAGTTGAAGGTAACTTTTGCTAGAGTGCTCTCTAAGATATTTTATGCAGATTCATGTTGGAAAGAATTTCCATTTTAAAGGTGATTTAAAGAGATTAGGCCTGTGTCACAATTTATGTTATAGAAATGTACTGAATGTTACTGAAACAAATAACAATAATAATTTTCTTTAAATGATAGGTGAGCTGCCTGGCATTTGTCTAGCAGTCTGCAGCTGTATCAGCACTCTCTTACCTAAATCTTAACAGTACCCGATTAACATACAAAATACACAGTTACAAATGTGTGGAATCACAGAAAACAGTCACTTTAATGGTAGAACCTTGGCACGTTTTGGTAATGTGTGTATGTTTCTTGGTTGCTGAGGGAAATGAGTGTGGTAGAGTAGAAGTTTACAGACTAATATTCAAATAAACTGTTCCCACATTCCCTTACAAGATAACATTTTAAATAGTTTAAGAACCTTATTACACTATACAAAATAAATTAGAAAGTCATGGGATGGTCTGTGGATACTCTGCCAAATTGGGCAACTTTGATTGGAAAATTATGAGACGTATTTCATTACTGTAAAGATGAGAAGTGAAAGTATTTAGGTCATTCCAAAATGTTAACGATACCTTAAATGTTAGCCTGTAATTATTGACACAAACAATATACATTAAGTGTCAGGAATTGTGTTGAACATTTACATGTTTCCTTAACACATTCACTTCATTACATTTAATCCAGACTACACATTCAGACAAGGGTAAAATGGTATTAATTAATTAAGTCCGTCAATTCATTTTTTTCTTTATTTTCCACCCTCCAAGTGTTTCAAAACAAATAAAAAAACATTTAGAAAATGTACAGTAACTATTTACAGTAACTATGAATCTCGAGAATTCTGAATTTTCCAAAGACAATGTTTGTGCTTGCTATAAGCAAAATGTATAAAACCTTAAAAAGGTGTAGCAAATATTGTACAGAGTGAAAAAGGTCAAAAGGTTGGAACTGCCCTTACAAATGTACAGAATGTTTGGCATAAATGACTCATCCATTTTTGGGGGTGAACTTTTAGCCACTGTTGCTAAGAAAAGTGTAATGAATTTCATTTTAGTGCTTACAACAAGCACATAAAAAATAACAACATTCTAGGCCTGTGGAGTGAGAGAAGCGAAGTTTCTGGGGCTTTGATTAAAGTTTTTTTAGGCCCTCCAATCTTACAGCAAATTAAGAAAAATGTGCTGATAGCAGATATGAGGGAAATTAAAATGAACATTTGATCATACTTAGAAAATGTATATGTGTTAAAAAAACATGTATTTATTAATTGCCCACCATATTTATTCTCCATTGAAAAGACCGAGATGAGTGTTCCATTTTGACACTAGGCAATTGGAGACATTCTCAAAATTTTTATTTTCTGGAAATTACTTTGTAATATAATTGTAATGTTTAAAAAAAAAAAAAGTATAATTCTAAATTACACCACATTGCTAAATATGTTCTAAAATAATGAGAATATGTCTCCTTGTAATATTATTTACCTCAAACCTTAGTGTATCTCATTAAGTCACCATTATTCCTCTGGGGACAGGTGTAACTACATCTGACATGTTCATGGTAATGACGTAATACCCATTAAACCCATTGTTAAACCATTCTACGGCCTATAGTTTGTTGAACCTTGACTAACACAAAAGCATTTTTTTGTTTTGTTATGATCAGTTGTTATTAAGCAATAAGGCATGAGGGGGTGTGTTATATGGCCAAGATTCCACAGTTAATAGCTCTTTTTAGGCATGATGCATGGTGGAGTGCCTGGAAACAGTGCTTAGCCGAGGTATATTGGCAATACCACAATCCCATGAGATGCCTTACTGCATAAATAAAGTAGACCCACTGTTCTGCAAGTGTATGTCTTGTTCACAGAACATGTGTGGAGGTTAATGGGCTGGCATTGAAACCTGAATCTTACAGCCGTATTACAACTCCATCCTATATATAAAACAAAACCATGACTGTAAGTAAATCAAATTAGAGTTCTGGTAGTGGAACCAAGGTGATGGAAGACCACATCTGGGGTCATGACATTAAGGGAAATGGACACATTTGCCCATGATTCAGCATGGACTACAGTGACTAAAGCCTGTGGATTCTTTGCCAAAATATATTGCTGTCATCTACACAGCAGGCCAGTCACCAAACTCGTGATATGCAATAAAGGGAAAACATGACAAGAGATAAGCAGAAGGAGAGAGAACTATGGGCACCTTCACACTGTCGGAAGCGAACACTTAGAGACAGTCACGTTGTTTTTGTTGTCCAGCGTTTAGCATAGTTTTCCGTGTGCAGCTGGTGACGTCCAGAAGAGGAGTGGTTTTCATGTGGCGACCCCCTGCGTGCCGTTAGGCTAAGGAAGGATGGTAATACAACATGATAGCCTATCGTTTACCATAGAGCCATCTGCAGAAAAGCCGCTTTGCTGAGCTGAAGGGAAAACACGTCCTCCAAATCGTTTTCCTCAGACTCATTATCGTTGGCCAGCGAGACAAGTGGGCAGAATATAGCCGCGGGTTAATTTTATGTATTTATTTTTCCCTCTCCTGATGGATGAACAATGGAGAGTTTGTTAGCAGAAATTTCTGGTGACCCTCCTCTTTGCCCCTGCGTTAGATCATTGTTTTTGATGCTGTTGTTGTGTAGGAGGCAGGGACGGACCTGATCTTTTTGGATTTCTGCTAGAAAAGACCGAGAACATCGGCTGGTCACGGCGGCTCGCGTTTTTCCTCCCTTCGTAGTTCCAAGCTGCTGATGCTGGCGTTGCTGTCACTCACCCGGCGATATTATGGTGAAATTCCCATCTCTAACCCCCTACTTTCCTCTCATCCGATTTCTGGTTCCTCTTGCAATCACTAACATAGCCATCGACCTCGGGGAACAGGCAAGTATTCTTATATTCCGTGTTTTTATTTATTATCCCAATTAAACATGTGTGAATACTGTTTTAGGCTAGGCAGTGTGACACACCTTACTAGACAGCTTAGTCCGCACCAGTCGCCTTTGACTAGGTATAAACTGGCAACGACACTGCCATCCTTGTAGCCTTGTGGTCCAAGCCGTCACTTCCATAACACTATAATCAAAACCACACTGCGTAGTGTGCAATGATGTACTCAACTACATCTGATCCATATCAGGTTAGGGGTTACTTCTGGGCAAGAAGTAGCTAGATAAGGGGATCCTAAACGGGTCGTGCATATCGCTGATCGGGTTTACATTGTTCTCTCCCTCTTGAATGCGACTTAACTCGTGTTTTTAAGTATACCCTACAGTACTCCACCTATGGCAGCTGTTGAGACGTAGGCCGACACGTGTTAATTAATCAGTCAATTAACGTTGTTTGTGGTACACAGCACTTTCAGTACGTGCGACCCAGTTATGGAAGATATCGAAAACGCCTGGTAGGCTACTGGTAAACACACATACACAATCAAATATAGCCTTAACACCAACACTAGTATAAAACTACAGGTCTATTAAATTAGTAGTATAAAAACCTTGGTTACCTGTAATCAATTTTGCTACCACTATTTGTGACCTCATCATCAACAACATTTTATTTGAATGACTCAAACAGGTAAATTTGAATTGGGAAATATCACATTGGGAAAGGTTTAATTGCTTCCCAAGAGTAGGCTTTTTTCTGGTGTTAAGTGTGGAGTATTTTCAGATGATGTTATGTATTCCCGGTGGCACGGCAATCAAAGCTACTTGCAGCACTTAGCTGACCACCACAATCTTGGTTCAAGCTTTGAATGTACCAATTAAAGGACGAGTAGCTGGAAAGCCCTATAGATGATACAAATTGACTACCATCACCCATGGAAGGTCGGGCATAGTCAAAAGGGATTTCCTAGACTTATCTCTAGTAAGTCTAGGAAAAAAGCAGAATGGTTCTCCACAGACACCTAGGAGGAAGTGTTTGACAATCTTCAACTCTCCTTAATCTATCGGTAGGTATTGCGATTAGGCTGCACCGTAGATACGCACGGAGATGACAACATTTGAGAATGGGGTGAAAAGCACTAATGCAGTAAAAAAAAATTCACCTAAAAGAATTTGAACACTATCCCATTTTGGAATAGAAAATTAATTCAGATTTTAATGAAGGTCTGTGTCGGTGGCATATATTTTTAGTTGTGTCACCGCATATTGTTATGACTGTTTTCATCACTCGGTGGGATTAACATGTTTTAATTAAGGTAACAGCTCAGAATATTACAGCTGATGATGACTAACCAGGGGTTCTAAACCCCGAGCTTGAGGACTCTGAGTTCTGTTTGATGTTCGGACTTTTATACTTTGCCTCGCTCCATGGTAACATTACAGGTCTAAAGTCTTCTACCCCACCCCAATTCTTTCACTGGTGGTCTGTCAATGTTGTGGACCATCACTGGAACTTAGTAAATTAACACATAACAATTATATAGTAGTAGACAATCACTGAAGCTTAGTACCTGAACACAATCATTACAGTTGTAACCACGCATCAGAGCTCACTACCTTAACACGTATTACAGAAATGTATCAAACCTTTGAGTTCAGTAACTGAACGCCTAAACATTTGAGAAGGAAACCATCACAAGTTCAGTACCTGAAGCCTAACTTAAATAGCAGGAGTCCATCACTGCATCTCAGTAACTGAACTCCCAACCACTGTAGCTGGAGACCATCACCGGAGCTCAGTAACTGAACTCCCAACCACTGTAGCTGGAGACCATCACCGGAGCTCAGTAACTGAACTCCCAACCACTGTAGCTGGAGATCATCACCGGAGCTCAGTAACTGAACTCGCAACCACTGTAGCTGGAGATCATCACTGGAGCTCAGTAACTGAACTCCCAACCACTGTAGCTGGAGATCATCACTGGAGCTCAGTAACTGAACTTGCAACCACTGTAGCTGGAGATCATCACTGGAGCTCAGTAACTGAACTCCCAACCACTGTAGCTGGAGATCATCACTGGAGCTCAGTAACTGAACTCCCAACCACTGTAGCTGGAGATCATCACTGGAGCTCAGTAACTGAACTTGCAACCACTGTAGCTGGAGATCATCACTGGAGCTCAGTAACTGAACTCCCAACCACTGTAGCTGGAGATCATCACTGGAGCTCAGTAACTGAACTCCCAACCACTGTAGCTGGAGATCATCACTGGAGCTCAGTAACTGAACTCCTAACCACTGTAGCTGGAGATCATCACTGGAGCTCAGTAACTGAACTCCCAACCACTATTGCAGGACACCTGAGGCCAGACAGTACCCAGGGACTAAATTATTAAATTTGATCGAATTGTTATCGTCAAATGTTGAATTTGAGTTCCACAATATTAGGATCTTGTTTTAAGGTCGTTTGGGAAGTGTTTGAGATAGTTTGGAGTTTTTAGAATGAGGCCAGCTACTCCCCGCAGTCAGATTAACTTGTGGATACCATTTATGTCTCTAATTCTAAAAGGAACCTGATCAGGCATTAGAAACACTGAACTAATTAAGGTGTGTTTCATAACATGCTAAACAGTTTATAAGAAAACACTTGGGTGCATATGAAGCCTCCCTCGTCAATCACTCAACTCTATTCCCAGTCACAATGACTGAGAGCAGGAATGACCTTTGAACTCAGCCTTCTGCCCACCAGCGGAAAAATATTTAGGGTAACACTATCAAACATGCATGGTGACATGCTTTTAATAGCCATGCTCTTCTGCCTCTGGGATGCTTGTAGTGTCACGGCAACAGAAAGGTGCCAGCGGAGAAGCGTCAGTATGGTACTGGGGTTTTTCAATGTTCTGTGGGGTTTTATCTGTCCCAAAATCAAATTTGTAAGATCCATAATAGACACAACTGAGATTAATTTAACTAAGCCCAAACCTGCAGAAATAGGGTTTTGGGGTGAATATTTGGTTATGGCTCCAACACAGTGATTAGTTCTATCTCAACAACTGTGTTGCTTGTTGATAGTCAGTCTTCTTCAAGTGACAGGATTTTCACTTGACCGGCCAGTAGTGGAAGAATGCTAATATTTACCAGCAAGTGTTTAAGAATAGCATGGGTAGAAACAATTAAGGCGTAACATTGCTTGTAGGAGGCAGGACACAGGCACTGGGAGAACGGAGGGCTTTTAATAAAAAGAACCAAGATGTAACGAAACTTAAGAAAATAAGATTACAAAAGGAATCGTATCCAAACATTGACCGACAAGCTAGGCTAGGGAAGTCGGAACTTAAAAAGGGACAGTGGTAAGGAACAAAGGTGAGGGCAGTAACAACACTAAACAGGTGTCCGTGCTCCAAATGAGGGAGTGATGGCATTGGATCTTGCTGGCCAGCTTGCTATGCCTGGGCGGGACATAAGGAAGCAGTTTAGTCAGAGACTCTTTGGTTCTCCGTTTGCCTTTTAACATTCAATGTACATCTTAGTTTCATTGAAATGATAAATAAATACAATTTCACATCAGAGGGTTGCTTAAGCAGGTGTGTCGAAAAATTCTAAAATTATACTTAAAATTAATAAATGACACTGCATTTGCCAGATTATTTTTTAACTGTTTATAGACAGCCTTAGTTACAACTTGGAGATTATCATGGTCAGTGAAGTCCGTGCAGTCCCTGTTCACCTTGTAGCCAATACTGTTCTTCAGATTAGAGTCTTGTTCTGGGCTGTGAGCCATGAACCACATTTAGTGTTCGCTGAGAGTCAAGATTATAGAGCTTCTAATCCTGCCACATAAACGAAATCAACATTGTCTGAACTAAACTGATTTATACCTTCCAGTACAGTACAGACCGACCGCAATTGTCTATAAAGGTTCACCTGTAATCTAAGATAATTAGAGCTTATAAAGCTGTAAGCAGGCCTCCTTAACATAATCTATGTGCTACAATAGGCTGGCCCAAACTGTTTCACTGGAAGCCTTGTCTGCAAACTATTTCATTGTTAGTCGTGATTATTGTCCATTCAGTCACTGTGTTTAGTTTTCTGCATAACTGTACAGAACTTTATGTTTTAATTCTCCGTCTTCCTCTCTCACGCAGGCTTTGAACAGGGGAATTGCAGCTGTCAAAGAGGATGCGGTTGAGATGCTGGCCAGCTATGGCTTGGCCTACTCCCTGATGAAGTTCTTCACAGGACCTATGAGCGACTTCAAGAACGTCGGCCTTGTGTTTGTCAACAGCAAACGCGACCGCTACAAAGCTGTGCTATGCATGGTCACCGCCGGGACCATAGCGATCATCTTTCACATTCTCATCGGTGAGCTTGTTACGTGGTTCTGACCGTTCCCTTTGGTGTACAGTTCACAGTAGATAAACATCCGTGTATTTCATTAGTTGAGTAATTCCTCTCAGCTCAAATGTAACGAGCCGTGGTGGCTCTCATTCGTCCATGCTCCTCTCTGCTGTCCTTAAACGACTTGCCTCTCACTGGGCGGGGCCCGGCACCGAGGCACTCTGCATCCGGTCTTGGCTGTGCCGCATATTGGCCCGCGTTGCCCGGGGTGTGGCGGGCATCAGTTGTAGGCATGGTATTGACTCATTGCTCTGTGAGCAACTCCCTCAGGCTGTTTGGATGTCTGTGTTAGTCAAAGGATGCACGACCTCTTGCACACTAATTCCACTAACTTGACGTTTGGACGAGCTGTGTGAAAAGAAGTCTACGATGGTGGTTGCTGTGATGAGACACGGTCGGAACTACAATTAGCTACAATTAAATACCATGAAAACGGGTATGAAACAGGGTTAAAACAGCACAGCCATGTTTGATATGCCCCTAAGATAGCTTTTATATTCTTCTTCGAAGTAGCTAACGTTTTTGACAGATAAAGTGAATTGAAACTGGGCCTGGAGTTGTCATTGTGGCTCAGTCTTAGTCATACTCGTAAGAATTGAAAGGGCAGAACGTGACTGTCATTCACGTTTTCTCGTACTCATTCTCCCTGTTATGCCGTGCATGCTGTGCAGAATTTATGACGATTCAATTCGAGCAGAATTGTCCTTTTATGATGATGTTGCGTGATGTTGAAGTGCCATAACACAGTATAAGGGTCTGTTTCTCATCATTAGCAGCCAGTTGTCAGGAAATACGGTAAAGGCATATAACCACACTGCTCAATTCCCAAACAAACTATAGCTACAACAAATTGATAAGCACAAAGCTTGAAGTTTTATTCCCTAAGGTTCACACTTTTAATACATCTTTCTCTTAAAAATGTGTAGCACTGCACCTGCTGTCATCTATCACCAAGAAGGGCAGAATGCTGTTGGACATTTTAAATGTATATAACACAATTTCATAAAAAAGAAAAAGCTATGAAAATACCACTCATGTCTCCTTCTGGGTTAGGGATCCATAATATCCTCATAACCTCCTTTCAAATTCAGTCTACATTTATACCAAGAATCTCTTGTACAAAGATTACTGTAGATGGCTAGCTAAAAGCTATATAGCCCCTAAAATGAAAACAATGACTCCAGTCACTCCGTTTTTTTTTAAAGAATAACAATAAATAAAGGTCACGTAATACATGGCAGTCCGCAATCTCTAACCACTATGCCATTTAACAAGGGGTAGTCAACCAGCCAGCCAGCCAGCCAAGTGTTTAATTGAATTTATAAATGCCGATTTTGCAGGTTTTCCTACTTACAAAGCATGTAGAGGTCTGTAATTATTATCATAGGTACACTTCAACTGTGAGAGACGGAATCTAAAAAAATCCAGAAAATCACAATGTATGACTTTTAAATAATTAATTTGCATTTTATTTCATGTCATAAGTATTTGATCACCTACAAACCAGTAAGAATTCCGGCTCTCACAGACCTGTTAGTTTTTCTTTAAGAAGCCCTCCTGTTCTCCACTCATTGCCTGTATTAACTGTTTGAACTTGTTACCTGTATAAAAGACACCTGTCCACACACTCAATCAAACAGACTCCAACCTCTCCACAATGGCCAAGACCAGAGAGCTGTGTAAGGACATCAGGGATAAAATTGTATACCTGCACAAGCCTGAGATGGGCTACAGGACAATAGGCAAGCAGCTTGGTGAGAACTGTTGGCGCAATTATTAGAAAATGGAAGAAGTTCAAGATGACGGTCAATCTCCCTCGGTCTGGGGCTCCATGCAAGATCTCTCCTCGTAGGGCATCAATGATCATGAGGAAGGTGAGGGATCAGCCCAGAACTACACGGCAGGACCTGGTCAATGACCTGAAGAGAGCTGGGACCACAGTCTCAAAGAAAACCATTAGTAACACACTACGCCGTCATGGATTAAAATCCTGCAGCGCACGCAAGGTCCCCCTGCTCAAGCCAGCGCATGTCCAGGCCCGTCTGAAGTTTGATGAGACAAAAATAGAGCTTTTTGGTCTAAACTCCACTCGCCGTGGTTGGAGGAAGAAGAAGGATGAGTACAACCCCAAGAACCCCATCCCAACCATGAAGCATGGAGGTGGAAACAATATTCTTTGGGGATGCTTTTCTGCAAAGGGGACAGGACGACTGCACCGTATTTAGGGGAGGATGGATGGGGCCATGTATCACGGGATCTTGGCCAACAACCTCCTTCCCTCAGTAAGAGCATTAAAGATGGGTCGTGGCTGGGTCTTCCAGCATGACAACAACCCGAAACACACAGCCAGGGCAACTAAGGAGTGGCTCCGTAAGAAGCATCTCAAGTTCTTGGAGTGGCCTAGCCAGTCTCCAGACCTGAACCCAATAGAAAATCTTTGGAGGGAGCTGAAAGTCCGTATTGGCCAGCGACAGCCCCGAAACCTGAAGGATCTGGAGAAGGTCTGTATGGAGGAGTGGGCCAAAATCCCTGCTGCAGTGTGTCAAACCTGGTCATGAACTACAGGGAATGTATGATCTCTGTAATTGCAAACAAAGGTTTCTGTACCAAATATTAAGTTCTGCTTTTCTGATGTATCAAATACTTATGTCATGCAATAAAATGCAAATTAATTACTTAAAAATCACACACTGTGATTTTCTGGATTTTTGTTTTAGATTCCATCACTCACAGTTGAAGAGTACCTATGATAAAAATTACAGACTTCTACATGCTTTGTAAGTGGAAAACCTGCAAAATCGGCAGTGTATCAAATGCTTGTTCTCCCCACTGTATACTACACAAAAAATATCTATTTATGTTTTTAAACAGGAATGTGCTTTCTCCTGAAAATAAACTATTGATTATATTTTAAAGACCCAGCTGCTGTGTCAACCCTACTGATAGTAATCCAGTTGATGGTTAAATAAACCAGTATTTGTGTAATCTAAACAACCCAAAACAAACAACCCCAAATTTATTTTGAAACATCAGCTTCTGTATATTTTGCATGAAAACAGACAAATATAAAAATAAAATTTTAGTAACCATATTGTGGGTCTGTTTTATTATGCCAGAACTGATGAACATCCACTTTGTTACATTTTTTGTATATTTCTTAAGATCTGCTTCGATATCCATTTTTCTATTTATGGCTTGTGTGTGTTAGACATGTCTCTAACCTTCAGAGTAAGGATCCATAACATCGATTCATGCCATTTCTATAACTTTCAGAATGTTTCACATAGTTACATTCTCCTCTTTCAGTTTTCCATTTAAGGGAAACTCCTCACCAATATATGATATCAAATATCCCAGTGCTCTACCGTTTATTTCTATGTTCTTGTCCTGTTAGCCTACACAGAGCTGGGCTACTACATCATCAATAAGCTCCATCATGTGGACGACTCTGTAGGGAACAAGACCAGACGGGCTTTCCTCTACTTGGCAGTGTTCCCGCTCCTCGATGCCATGGTGAGTCTGGATTGTAGTCCCATTATAGCCTCTGTATTGGGAAGTGTTGGACAGAGAGGTAGTACGCTGATGTTCTGACCTGATGTTCTGACCAACTCAAAATTGACTACTGATCTAAATTACTCCTTTAGGCTCTGGCTTGACAGAATGGTGGTGTTCTTACATTCTGACCTGTCACTGAGGACAGTGGTACCTACAAATAATATGCCTTGTTTATATATCCACTATCTTTGGTTTACCATAGATAGTTGATATATTCACAATGCCATTTACTCGAGGAAAACCGATAGATCCCGAAATGAGCCTATTCTAGTCTATTGGCCCATAACAATCGGCACTATTGGCCCTTGACAAACAAGCACACAGTGCTTTTTTGATCAAACTTGACGGTAAAATGCAACCACAAAAGTTAATCTTTTAGTAACAAGTTTGTCTTCTGAGGATCTCTTTTCTGAGTTCCTACTTATGCTGCACAGAATTTAGCAAATACTTTTATCTTATCACACAATAAAGTGAAACAGTATGTAGAAACATAAACTGTAATAATTTGGTTGTGGTTCAGTTTTATGTATTTAATTAGGACATTCGTCCCTAGCAAGCAATCTTGTTTTGCTACGTGTTTACTGGTTGGCCAAGTGCACAGTCTGTAGCACAGATATGGATTGTGCCTCTCCATGCCAAGGATTGCATTATTCTTTTTTTTGTTGAGGACAGGAGAAATGTAATTTTTCAGGAGATACATAATGAAATTTGCTTTGTTTAGTTGCATTTCTCAACTTGTTTCTTTATCTTTCTAGCAAGTCGAGCTAGCCTACCAAGGAGCTAGTCCATGGAATGTCATTTGATTCTCTGCATGTCAAAATTAAAACATGAACTAACACTATGATATGTCAGATGAGGTTTGACAATGATCAGTGCTGCTCCACTACTTTGGTCGATTGAACTGACAAAGCGGTAACAAACAAATGACTACAAACAAGCATACACGCTGACACGATGTGTTTACAATACAGTGTTTGATTTTATTATTTGATTGACAAAATATATAAACATGAGCATTAGAAATTAGATCAAGCAGGGGCATATATGTAAGCTAGGTAGTAAATTGTCTGATTCTCTCCAACATGCATCTATTCTAAAAATGGGAGAAATTACTGTGATCCTGGTGCTGCTGAATGATTTATATTAAAATATGTTGTTAACTAAATGTTTTTTTGCAATTTGATTGGGAAAACAAAATAATATTAATTGTATGATTGTAGACATTAACATTTTACTAATCTTATGTTACTGAATTTAGGCATCCTATTTTGTCTATCAGCCTCTAATTGCTCCAACATGTAGGTATTGCAAATTGTACAAAATAAATAAGCATGTTGGTAATAAGCATGTTGGTAATTTGAAACAATAACAGTAAAATAAAAAAGTATTTGCATAGTATACTGTAGCATTTCTTCTCCACTCTAGAGCACAGTTGGCTTAAAAATTGGGGAAGTAATTTAAATTCTCAGAGCAGACTTTTTATGTATTTCATATCTGACAACAGGCCAATGCTATTAATATCAGAGCCTGCTATTTTGTCTGTACATCTTGCTTTTTCTATATTTGTCATGGTCAACTCGGTCTTTCATGTACACTGCTGGTGATTTGGGGTGGGCTTATGATGAGCTTTCCTATCTTTTTTACATAGTATTTTGTGTGTGTGTATTTCAATATGTAGCACCTGTGGTTTATTGTGTCTAACAGCAGTGTTGATATACGACTATATGTGTGTTTTTATATTCTACTTTCCATCTGTTCATCCAGTACTACATATATACTAACTGATAAGTCACTGTTTGGCCATAGGTTGGTGGATATCTTTCTGTTTTTCTCTTACCCTGGATGGAGTGTTCTGGTTTGTGAGCTAGCAGTGGACAGTGTTGTTTGCAGAAAACAGACTAAAGAGTATTTGGTATTCTTGATAACAATTCAGCAAGAATTTGTTTGAAAAGCTCTTTATCCCAACTGGTGTTGTTAGGAAATTGCCAAATGAGTTTGCGTGTTTTTAACTGATTTGATGTGTATTAAATGTCATTGTTAAAAAAAAAAAAATGTAAACACGTTAGATTGTTTTTGGCGAGGCAATGACTCCTTCAGCTATTCATTGACAACTTGTTGTAAATAATGTTTCACGTTGTTGTTACAATAATGTGTTTACCTCTCGATGATTCAGGTTTTCAGTGGTTTAGTTGTGTCCACTTAATATAATCATTTGATCTACTGTTTAATTGTGGTTTCAGGCCTGGACACATGCTGGCATTCTACTAAAGCACAAACACAGCCTATTAGTGGGCTGTGCCTCAATCTCTGATGTCGTAGCTCAGGTAAACATTTCTTACCAATGGGCCTATTGATCCATTGCATTTCATTGACCAGTACACGTATGGTGATTCAAGGGGCTGCACTGTAGAGCATGGAAAGAAGTAGGATGCATTATAGCATATCTTAGCCTTTTATTTTGGTATTGTATTTGCTTGCCTCGGTGTGCCCCAAAAACACATTCACGTTTTATTATTGCAACAAAACAACAAAGACAAAAAAGACTCTCACTATAATAGTATGAATAATAAGAACTTTTACAAGTTGTACAGTTATCAAAACCGTTTAGTAAACATGTCTTTCTCTGCCTCTTCTTTCATCACTTCCTCTATGTTACTGTCTTTCTGTTTCTCCAACGCTCTCTTTTTCATCTTCCCTTGTCTCTCTTCCTCCATCTCTCCCTCTCTTTATCACTCTCTCGCTCTCTCCATCTACCCCTGTCTCTTTCCATCTCCTTGTCTCCCCCCTCCTCTCCCCAGATTGTTTTTGTGGCCATCTTGCTTCACAGTCGTTTGGAGTGTCTGGAGCCGATGTTGATCCCCATTCTGTCCCTCTACATGGGGGCCCTGGTGCGCTTCACAATTGTAGGACTCGGTTACTATCGTAACATCCACGACAACATCCCAGATTCCAGCGGTCCTGAAGTCGGGGTAGGTCATCTCAGGTCAAATATTACGCTGGGTGTAGAACACGTGATGTAGAACACACGATTGCTTGTCAGGTAGAATGTTGAATTGTGTGTTGAATTATGTATTGCATTTCTATCTGGAACATCCTCATTATTTTACAATACTGGAAACACCTGGAAGAAAACGTCCCTCTAATGATCAGGGCCAAAATGACTCATTACATTGATCAGGGCTAACCCAAATATGGCTGGGTAGTTAACCGAGGTACTCAAACAGATTGCCCTAATTATATTTTTCATTGAGTTAACGAAGATGGGGAATAATGTTTTTTTTTTACACATCTTACACATTTTCTGTTGTTGTTTTTCTCGCAAACACTGGCTACAAACAAATGTGAGAACTGCACAGACATTTTGAAAAACAGACAGTAGGCAAATCATTTCTCACAGCACCGTATGTTAGCTAACGTTCCCAAACCTTCTTCAATCATTTCTCATGTCAAACACACCTGTCGTGTACAAGTGTGCAGTGTGGAGCTCAACATAAGGAGGCATGATCTGTTAGAAATGCAAATATACCATGTGATTGTCTACCCTGACAGTTACAATAGTATATTACTTATTCGTCCACTGTACGATGGAACTGTAGTTACAATAGTACATTACTTATTCGTCCACTGTACGATGGAACTGTAGTTACAATAGTATATTACTTATTCGTCCACTGTACGATGGGACAGTAGTTACAGTGGAATGTATAGTACTGTAACTTAATTGTCCACTATTAGATATAAATACATTATAAAGTACTTTATTGTTTTGTGGAATTATCATCACCTTTCAATGTCTCCCTTTTTACCCCTTCCCCTTATCCACTGGTTCTGCAGGGGGATGCTACCATAAAAAAGATGCTAGGTTTCTGGTGGCCCCTGGCCCTGATTCTGGCCATGCAGCGAATCAGCAGGCCTATTGTCAACCTCTTTGTCTCCCGAGACCTCAAGGGAAGTTCTGCCGCCACAGAGGCAAGTGTCCTACTGACTTCATTGGGTAGTTTGGGAGAATTCAACACACTGATGTTGATCCGCGATACATTTTCAGTAGTGTGCACTTGTCCTGACTTGATGAAAGCATATGCTCGGTGCGAGAATATAAATGCACACACTGACTTTCGGTGAAACCTGGAGAGTGCAGATTAGGTGAGGGATATAAAGACATTATGAAAGTCAAGGCAAGATTGCACCACCAGGACATTGCAGAGACGAGGATGTCCCTCTAAAACTCGAGGAGATCAGGGGGGGTTACCAAGAGTCCACAAGGCGCTCAGATCATTTCTGGCAGGAATTGGAGTCAAGTCAAAAGTCAAGTCAAATTTATTTATAAAGCACATTTAAAAACAACTTATGTCGACCAAAGTGCTGTACAGCCAAAACATATAGCCAACTAAACATATTTATAGGACATGACAAACATAAACAGAACTTTCTACCCATTTGCAGACTCAAATGCTAATGAAAAAAGATAAGTCTTAAGGTGAGATTTAAAAACATTGCTACTAGTAGAGGACCTAACATTTAAAGGTAGGCAGTTCCACAACTGTGGAGCAGCAACAGAAAAGGCAAACGTGACCATGGAACACACAAAAGCAGTTTGTTGGATGACCTAAGGGTCCTTGAGGAAGAGTGCTGGCTAAGGGGGTCTGAAATATAGGATTCTGATCCATGTAGGGCCTTAAAAACAATTAAAATAATCTTAAAATCAATCCTGTATTTAACAGGTAGCCAGTGGAGAGAGGCCAGTACAGGAGTGATGCTTTCTCTCTTTTTTGTACCCGTTAAAAACCTAGCAGCTGCATTTTGAACAAGCTGAAGGCGGGACAAGGTAGACTGACAAATTCCCATATACAGACAGTTACAATAGTCCAGAGGGGAGGAAATGAACACATGAATAACTGTCTCTAAATCCTTAAAGGACAACAGCATTTACTTGTTTATCAAAATTAAGATCTGAATAAAAAACATTTTTGCATAGCTATGTACATTGTTGAATAGTGGCCCTACGTTATTAACAATAACCTTGGTGGAATCTGTGGGGGCAAATACAATAACTTTTTTGTATTATTTAATTGAAGGAAGTTTTAGCTAGCCAGTATTTAATCTATCTAAGACAATCAGAGAGTGATTTCAGGGATTTCTTTTCATCAATTTTCAGGGGAAGGTACAACTGAATATCATCAGCATAGCAATGGTAAGAGATGTTATATTTCTGAAAGATGGAGCCCAAGGGAAGCATATATAACGAGAATAAGATAGGGCCTAGGGCAGTGCCTTGAGGTACCCCACAGGTGATTGATGCAGAAGAGGTGAAAAAGTTCCCAGAGGCCTCATTGCATATTACAACAATTGCACATATTCTCCTCAGGTCTTAGCTTTGGTCTAGAGGGGCAAGACAGAAGCCATTTCTAACAAAGGACATCCAACAGCCTGTATTCATTTTGCAAGAAGACCTATTCAGCCTCTAAATTAAAACTGTGTGGGAAAATGTGTTATGATTTAATGTAATGTGAAAGTTTTTGCCTTGATTCTAAGCGATCCAACTGAAGTAAATGACCTGGAATTGCCCAGTCAAAGACTGGACCTCTATCATTTGAGAAAATCTGTGGAGTGACCTAAATAGGATTTCCTTCCTGCGATGTGACTGAAAGGATAGCAAGTATTTTTCTACATTTCAGTAGCAATGTCCACACCTACAAAACTGGGCAGCATGCCTTAAACCATAAACTCCACACAGAGCGGTTAGGCCAATCAAAGTTGACCTGTGTCCAACAGTTAAGTTGTCAAACTGGAGGAATATAAACAGGTCATTGGGTTCAGTCACCAGTCTGACAGTAATAAAGTACAAATGTCTTATGACCCCAACGCTCTCGAGTTCATCGTAATCTACTGTTTAGTGTTTTTGTGTTTCTATATCAACCCTTTATTGACCTTTTGCAATTGCAATGAAATATGTAATATGTTCATCTCAGTTAATTTGCTTTTGCTGCTCAAGTGCAGAAAGGCTTTCTTTTTGCCTTAGCTGACGAGGGGTATTCTTCACACACGCTCCAGTGTTTACATTGAATCATTGCTCTATTAAACCGAGAATGATAAACAGAGTTTAGATAGAAAACAACAGTGAGCGATGAACAATTTCGCTGGAATCAGATAAACACTGGACAGGCTTGCTGCTTCTGTTGTCAAGTGATTGAATGCAAAAGGAAGATTGTCACAGATCTGAAATAGCCCAAACTATAAATAATGTAATTTGGTTTTGCCATCTGGAGAAGTATTTATTATGAAATGGCTAATGATCTTATAAAAAGATTGGGAGAGGTATTTAGTATGATATATCTAGTGATGTATGAAGACCCGGGGAAGCATTTAGAATGATACATTCAGGGATCTGTGAAGACCCGGGGAAGCATTTAGAATGATGCATTCGGGGATCTGTGAAGACCCGGGGAAGCATTTAGAATGATACATTCAGGGATCTGTGAAGACCCGGGGAAGCATTTAGAATGATACATTCAGGGATCTGTGAAGACCCGGGGAAGCATTTAGAATGATACATTCAGGGATCTGTGAAGACCCGGGGAAGCATTTAGAATGATACATTCAGGGATCTGTGAAGACCCGGGGAAGCATTTAGAATGATACATTCAGGGATCTGTGAAGACCCGGGGAAGCATTTAGAATGATACATTCAGGGATCTGTGAAGACCCGGGGAAGCATTTAGAATGATGCATTCAGGGATCTGTGAAGACCCGGGGAAGCATTTAGAATGATGCATTCAGGGATCTGTGAAGACCCGGGGAAGCATTTAGAATGATGCATTCTGGGATCTGTGAAGGATTTAGGATGATACACGCAGGTAGTGATCCATAAAATGTACTGCAACATGGCTCTCTGAGACTCCTTTGCTGAAGTAGCGTGGTCGGTTGAAGTGTGTGTCTCCTGTGATTCGTACAGGCCGTAGCTGTGCTGACTGCAACGTATCCCGTGGGGCACATGCCCTACGGCTGGCTGACAGAACTACGCGCCGTCTATCCCGCCTTCGACAAGGTAAGCGGGATAGTTTACAGTACCTAACAAGCAGGAAGAGAGAACTGGGTTTGATTTCAGTCGACACCGTTGCGTTAGGGTTTCAGTGAAACGCCAGAATACTGAGGACCAAACAGCTGTAGTTACCGCGAACGAGATGCCAGCAGATGGCTGAGGAATGGTCTTAGAAATCGGCATTGTGGGTAGGGCAGTACCTAGTTCTGCAGTGCACCATTGAGTGAATCTCAGCTTCAGTTTTGTGAATGAGCTAATAGTTGGTGGGAAGTTTATGCCTAGCTTAGCACGGTACATGGACACACGATCCATGTCTCTGTGTTCTCTTTACGCAACTATCAATATTCTTTAATTTTCTGTTTCCTTAAGTGTGATCAGCCTGAAACTGCAAAATGTGTTTCACATATTCACATGACGCAGTGTGTTTTGGGAGCGGGCAGAAAGCTTGAATTCCTGTAGCTCCTGTTGACATTTTCATAATAGTATTTATAGGTAAACACGAAGCAGACCTGCCCCAGGAAGTTTAAGGGCTGCAATTTGGAGAGTTGCTGTGTGATTTATTTGTGCTGAGTCACACATCCGTAATGAACTGAGCCAAGGCCAGTTGCCTGTTCTATGGTGATAAATCACAGTATCAGTCTATGTGTTAGAAATACATTTTCAGGGTGAAGGACATTTTGTTTACAGGCCCTCTTAACCATGTCATAGGTTATGATGTGGTAGTAATTGCGTGTGTCAAAAAGTGAATTCTGTTGACTACTGGTCAAAAACCAAAATCTCATAATTATATGATTTGTAAATCCATTCTGTTGTTTATTTGAAAATGTTGGTTGAGATTCAGTCAACTGCCTGTTTTTGCTAAACGCATTGCACAAACTATGCAATGTTAATTTCAACTTGAGGCAATATCCACAACATTAACCATGACTGTCCCTTATTTTCCATCTAAATGTAAAAAATATTTACTTTAAAAGTGTTGATTGCGGACAAGGGAATGTGCTTGGCCTTAACTCACTAATCGCACTCAAACCAGCAATGTTTGTTCCTCTTTGTCCACAGAGCAACCCCAGTAACAAACTGACCAACATCAATACCACGATCTCCAAATCCCACATCAAGAAGTTCACTTTTGTCTGCTTTGCACTTTCTATTACGGTACGTTTAGCCTTGCCACCTTGTTGACTTGAATGAACATTCATATAGTGTACATTGAACTCATTTAGGCCTGTAATTGTTTAAAAAACATTACATTAACATTACATTATGCATGTCTGGATGTGGATTTCAATCACGTCATTGCAGAAAGTTTTTGAAGCCTTGTGCTTTCAGAAATGCTTCTGTAGAAGGATGAACTTTCTCCATGATGAATTTTCCCTGGTAATATACCCCTTTTTGTCAGTGACTTTGAGTGTCCAGACAATATGATTTCTATATATGCATATATTAGATTAGATTCACCTTTATTGTCATTGAACGGTAGAAGTACAGTACAACGAAATGCAGTTAGCATATAGAAGATGGCAGACAATTGTAGTAGAAATTCACCAATTAGAACTGTTTCTAAGGCAGGTAAGACAGAGATCAAAATGCTCTTAATAAAAATAAGTTTATTGCCGGACCGGGTAAGCGTAAAAGAGCCAATGTCTCTTACTGACTGACTGCTTGAGTGGGTGAGTGACTGACTGTCTGACTACCCCTTGTTAAATGGCGTAGTGATTAGAGAGGCGGGCTCCGGAACAACAGGTCCCACGGTCGCCTCCTGTAACAGTCTAAACACATTATGCCTGAGGTTCAGGAAAGACACAATAGGAAGCCTAAAATAAAACAGTTCTGGTGGATATTAGGATTTGTCCAGGATAGACAAACACTTTGCTGGCTAAATGATTCTTTTGTCTTTTCACTTGACAAAAAAGTCAGTTATCGTCACCTATATTGATGCAGTAGTTATTTTATCAGTCATTCACAAATGGCTAATAAGCTGTTAAAACGGCCAGTGGCAAAAGTCATACAGTTCAAAGATACTATTTGTGGTGGAGGTAAACTTAATAAGCGTTACTCAGTTTAACACAATAGTCAATGGTGTCTAACGAAATATTCAAACTTGGCGTGATGTTAATGAGTGACAAAATTATATAATGTCAAGAGGCAATACTGACACCTGGCAAATGGCATGGTGTTTAACGACACAGCCTTTCATGTGGGCGACTCAGGTTCGATTCTCGAGAAGGCAGCCATGATCAAAACGTTCTGTTGCGGGCCGGCTAAACTAGGCTTGCCTGGTTTCTTGTTGTATCATATTTGCAATTAGAGACAGAAACACACTAACACAAGATCTAGAGTGTCTGCCTGGAGAACAGTTCAGAAAACCAAATTTTTGTGTAGGTCAGAAATCTCACAAAATAACTGACATTTCATCAATACATTTTAATCTTTTTCAAACCACATTTTACATTTTAATCTGGTTTATTCCCCTCATCAGAATCTCTCTCCACCCAAGGTTTCACCCAAATGCAGGTTGCCCACCTGCGTTTTACAAATACTTCTTGAATTCAATTGTCCACCCATGTCTTGTCCCCCTCTTACTTACAACACCATTAACATATCTTGAATTATTCCTACTTGGCAAAATACAGATTTGGTTCCTTTCTAATCAGTCCAATACTAAACCAGTAATCATCTACTCCCCTATTCATCTGTAGAAGTCACTAATACATTAGTTCAACACATTTCTATATCTCAATGTAGAAGTATAATGTATGTTACAAGTGGGATGCATAGATGTGCAATGAAGGCAAATGCCAGTACAAATGGTAATGTTAAATGTGCAACTGAAATGCAGGGATAACAGCAGTGAGGTTCCCGAGGTTGACATGCATGGAGCAACTGAAAACGTCCTTATCAAACTTTGCGAAGCCGTCTCAGAGTCCAGTATTACAAAGGGAGTAGTGTAACAAGGTCCCTGAGAGGCAGTACTAAGCGGTGGGCGGGTGGGTGTGGTTAGTGTTGGGTACAGATTTCAGCAGGGTTACAGCAGATGCAAAGAAACTCTTCCTGAACCTGCTGGTGCAGAAACGAAGAGACCTGTACCGCCTGCCTGATGGTAGGAGGGCAAACAGTTTGTGGCATGGATGTGATGGGTCCCTGATGATGCAGCGCGCCCTATGCAGACACCACTTGTGCCGGAGGTCGACGAAAGATGGGTGCTGGGCAGTTTTAAGCACCTGTTGCTGGGCCTTCCGGTCTGTCACGAAGCACAAACCACACTGTGGTGCAGTTAGTCAGAATGCTCTGGATGGTGCAGTTAGTCAGAATGCTCTGGATGGTGCAGTTAGTCAGAATGCTCTGGATGGTGCAGTTAGTCAGAATGCTCTGGATGGTGCAGTTAGTCAGAATGCTCTGGATGGTGCAGTTAGTCAGAATGCTCTGAATGGTGCAGTTAGTCAGAATGCTCTGGATGGTGCAGTTAGTCAGGATGCTCTGGATGGTGCAGTTAGTCAGGATGCTCTGGATGGGACAGGGGTAAAATTTCACAAGGATTTTGGAAATCAGACAGACCTTCTTATATGGTCTGATCTTATATATGCACATATTTAAAGAGATCAGCGTCATTTGCATATAATACATATTGTTGTATGTATTAAGTAAAAGTCCTTAACTATTGATAATACCCAGTTACATATTACAGTTTTCCGTTACGGTGTATAGAGGACCAAGACATTCATTCTCATTGTGATGATCAATTTAACTGACTTTCCCTTTTGACCGACCCGAGGGAAGGCTAGTTGGGTATGAGCTTAGGGCCTTGGGTGGTTTTGTGTCACGGATGCATGTAAAACCCTCCCGTTAAGTGGTGGTTGTGCCGATTACGTTCCCATTGGAAGTTAAGAACTCAGCTTTCACATGGAATGATGTGATATGCTTAACATTACGAAGTTATTGTGGCTTTAGCCATACATTTCTCATGTTTGTGAGACTTTGGGTACTGTGATATGTAATGCATGTACATTTATTAGCAGGTCCTACATGTACCAAACATAACTGTCTTAGTTTTTCCTATTTTAAGGGAGTACTAATCTAAACGTTGCAAGAGGAGCTTACATTAGTTGTTGCCAGGCCGCCTGTCGTTTTGAGGAGAGGCTCAGCATGTCTTGGCTTGTGTGTCTATGCCACACACAGGTACTTCACATTTTTCCCATTCCAGTGATGTCTTTTCATCCCGGACCACAGCCCAGGGCTGGTCTGGTGGGTGAAAACAGGAAGAGTTACAGTGCGAGTGGAAAATAGCGGAGGATACTTGCTTCCAGATGTGGGTCAGCTACAGTACCCCTCTTTCCAAACAAAGTGTGGAGCAGTGAGGACTCCAGGCTCAGACCTTTTGGTTGCGTTATTGGAGGCCAATCTTCTGATCAGTTTTCATCACAGTAATTGAATGTGGTCAAGGTAATGAAAATGTACCTTAACAAGCACAGGGGCAGGATTATAGCCTCACCAATGGGCCCTGCAATTGATTTCAAATCTACAATCTGAGGACAACTGGCAGAATTACACATTCAGCAAAATAAATTGACAATGTTTTTTATACAGATTGAAATCCAATTGTGGGGTTTTTATAGTGATGTTTTCAGCTACTCTGTTTGGAATGCGTTTCGTGTAGACATTACAAACGCATCTGAAGTAAATGAACATGCCGCTGACTCTTACTTGTTTAACATTCCCTGAGTCCTAAACTAAGCTTCACCTTGAGGGTTGAAAATGTGGGTAACACTTTATTTGAAGGGGTGCGCATAAGAGTGACATGACATTGTTATGATACTGTCATAGCCATGCCATGACACATGTAAGAATCATTATGAACGTTTATGAATGTTGTCATTAGGTGTCATTCGGTTGATTACGTCATTTTTTTAATGCAAGGTTGACATTGTTTGGGATGTCTTTGTTATGACAGCTTGACAGTAACTAAGACAAAATATCGTGTCAATGTCTTTGTTATGAGCACTTGAAATTAACCACGACAACATCAGATTAAACTTTATTGTAATTGAACAAGTACAGTACAATGAAATTGAAGGAGTAGGGTAGCATGTGCAACTGAAATTAGGTTCTCGAGGTAGACATGAACCTGTAACAACTGAAAACTTCAGACTTTGCAAGGCAGTGTCAGAGTCCAGTAGAACAAAGGGTGGATATGGTTAGTGATGGGTCACAGAGTTCAGCAGGGTTAGAGCAGATGGAAAGAAAGTGTTCCTGAGCCTGCTGGCCTGGAGCTGGGTACCAGTGATGTGCTGGGCGGTTTCCACCACCTGTTGCAGGGCCTTCCAGTCGGCTATGGAGTAAACACCAAACCATGCTGTGGCGCAGTTAGTAAGAAACATTACCTGTCATAAACATGTCATAGCAGGCCTGATTATCAAACTTGAATAAACTAGCTTTATGTGTTAGCATTAAAAACTGTCATATGTGGTTGGTTTTGACATTGGTTGTCATGAGACCATTATAATTGTGTCATGAATATTTGGCAAGTAAAGTGGCATAATTTGGACTTGTCATAAAGATGTCATGACGTGTTGTAACACTGTCAAATGCATTCATAACAGTGCCATTAAGATTTTTCTTGACTTCAAGTACAGTGGTACAATTTGGACTTGTCATTAAGTTTGTCAAATATTGTCAAAAAGATGTAATTAAGTCTGTCAAATGCTTCTAAATACCTTAACAAAAGCAATATAATTCCAATACAGTTACACAATTCAATGATATTAATCCTTGGTATATTGTCAGGAGTGTTGTTTTCGAAAGGAATGCACCACCGTCACAGCATTTTACATAGACATGGGTCTCTGTCATAGTTATACAATTTCCACGCTTTTCCAACTCTCTACATACACTTTAACAGGTAAGTTATCAAATTGTATCGAAAGGTCCAGTGTACTTTTGTACTTTACCAACCAGGAAAACCGGATAAATGATGAGAAAGACATGGCTTTTCCTTGAAGAGTTATGAGAACGCGCAGGTGTTTTGATCGATAACAGTCCCAACGCAACACGACAACGTCAAACTGCCCCCTATAGTGCAAGCGTAGTAAGCGTCCTTCAATATAACATGTCATTATCAACCCCAAATGCGACCATACATTTTGTATGTCACACCTATTTGAAGACGAAAGTAGCCAGTCTACCTTGTAATAGTGGTTACCGCACTGTAATCCTATTAACAAATTGGATTATGTATATTATCTCTTGAATAATGTATATTACTTAGCCTATTGTTCATGCAAACCACTAGTTACATGAATGGATGTGCTGAATCAACATTAACAAAATGACAGTAAAAACTATGTTCCTGCACTAAACCTTGATATTAATTTGACTTGTTTTTTCACATCATGGAAAAGTCTGCCCAAGACACCATTATAATGGCGTATGGCCAACCAGTGGTGCCACTATCATTTTGAGGTGAATCTTCAGTGACTCAGGAGTGTGATTACCTTTATAACACCCTATTTCCTGCCATTTTTGCCATGCATGCTCAATATGCTGAGTATGAGCACTAGTCTCAGGGTCAGCAAAGTTCCTTTTATGGCAGACAGAATACTGGCTAAATAGTTTCTTCACGTTTGATAATTAGGCCCATGTTTATGACAGGTTATGTTGTCTTGGTTATTGTCATGTTGTCATAACAAAGACATTGGCAGGTTATGTTGTCTCATGTTAATGTTAAGTTGTCATAACAAAGAATATCAACCTTGCATAAAAAATGACATAATCAACCGAATGGCGCCTAATGACAACATTCATAAATGTTCAAAAGGATTCCTTCATGTGTCATGTCATGGTTATGACAGTATCTTGACAGTGTCATGTCACTGTTATGCATACCCCTTCAAATGAAGTGTTATTTGATGTGATGGAACTGAACATTGATCCGTGTTAAGGCAAAGGTAACATTACATTAATCCTCCCCAACCGTAGGACTCGTAAAAAAGGGTTAATGCTTAGTTTTTGTTTGGTGTTACACAGCTATGTTTTCTGGTGTTCTGGACGCCTAACATCTCAGAAAGAATCCTAGTAGATGTCATTGGTGTGGACCACACCTTCGCAGAGCTCTGCGTCCCTCCGTTGCTAATCTTCTCCTTCTTTCCTGTGCCAGGTAAGGTCCAGCATTCTTTATTTCACACTAACCGAATTGTGCCCTGTCCGACAAATAGATATGAGAAATCAGAATTGTGCCCTGTCCGACAAATAAATATGGGAAATCTTACCTTTAATTGAAGTGAAAATACAAAAAATAAATTCTTAATCAAGAAATCATTTTTTTTTTCTTTTTAGTTAATTGATATATTATGGTCACATCTAGATATTCATATTCTTAACCAAATCTAATGGAAGTATCTTCCCATTGATATATTTTTTCCCAAGTTATTTTGAGTAACTCTTTAAGTGGTCATCCATGACTTCCTGTTTAACCGGGTTATAAATTTGAGGTGTTATCTATCAACAGATAGGGGAAGGCAATGACAATGGTGATAAAAATGTTTCCACTAGTAGGGCTGTGATAAACCTGCCTGTAATTGTACCTAAGAGTATTTTCCCCCACTGTGAGGAGGATGGTTGAAGAGATAAATAACTCAACAGCCAAAGAGAGCCTCTTCTCTCATTAACACAAGAAATCTGACCATAGAACCATGCTCCAATCAAAGTTCCAATGACGTTTAGCAAAACTCCATGAGAGGAAAGGCGTTCTTGTGGCCTCAGCCGCATGACTCACTACAGTATCCCTTTCTGGGAATGGGGTGGTTTACCTAAAAAAAACAGGCTACTGATTTTATTTTATTTTAAACTCATCACACACATCCTGCTTACAAATATCAAAAACAGTCAACTCAAATGTATTGTTTCTTTTAAATAATTGACAATTTCTCTTTTACTATGTCAGTGACCATCCGGGCTCACCTGACAGGTTGGCTCATGACTCTGAAGAAGACCTTCGTTCTTGCACCCAGCTCTGTCCTGCGCATCATCGTCCTCATCACCAGTCTCATCGTTCTCCCTTACATGGGGTAAATGCACACTTCTGCATTCACAGATCTCTTGAGCGTTCTCATGCTGTCATTACCTACTCAGTGCAAATGCAGGAATGAAATGGTCCACCTGACCTCTAATAAGGTCACCAGAGGTTAAGTGCTTACTACTTAGGCTGAAATCAGTCCACTTCACCACCATCTGAGTACCACCGTCCTGTCGTTTCCCTTGTAGTGTGAGATGTGTTCACTTCGCTGGGCACTTATCTCCACACTTTTCAGTCCTTGGTCTAGTTTTCCAGAAAGAGACTGAGTGTAGTCCAGCAGTAAAACATTTCCATGGATTTTCTCTATTGAGCTTGGTTTTGATGGTCCTTTTTTGTTTTTTTGTGTCTCAAGACGTTTAAAATAAAGTGTATTCAAAACAGGAAGTTGAAATTGAACTGCATAGTAGAAAAATAATATATTTTTTACTTCCCCTCCTCCCAGTTAGTGTGGGAAAAAGCAAAACTGACTGGATGGACATCATCCCACAACTATCATAGGTGCCAAAATACCTTCACTGGCGCCACCTGCTGGATGTAAACTGCTTTTGTGCACGTGGAAGGGTGATGGGAAACCGTTCTCCTTAGTGTGAACTAAACACTAGTCTGAAAATTAGAATGTACTTTTGGTTGGGCTTGGGTCTCTGCGGTAAACCTTGGGCATTCCTGTCATGCCTTTTAAAACGGTGGAGCTACACTTCTAAAACTGAAGAGGAATTCTTGCTAAGAGTTCTGAAGTAGTACACTGTATAGGTAACATTCTGCCATTTTGAACACAGCCTGGGTCAGTAGAGAATACCTACATCCTAGTTTTTCCCTCCTAAATAGTTAACTTTGTTGAGTTACCTGATGGTCTTTACTGGGGTGCGTCGTTCAAGCATTGCATTTATTTTCAGGTCTGGAATAGCCTCATAATGGCAAATTAGAGAAGTATCAAAGAGTGAGTGTAGTGTTTGTGTGTGTTCATTTGTACATGTCCTCATTTTCTGCCTGTGTAAAATGTGTGTTTCAGGGTGCATGGAGCCAGTCTGGGAGTAGGATCTCTCCTTGCTGGATTCCTTGGGGAGTCAACAATGGTGGCAATAGCTGCCTGCTATGTCTATCGAAAACAGGTGAGTTACATGGCACCTGATTCAGAATACATTTCACAGCTAAATCCACACCAACAATGGAATTTCTTCATCTTGACTTGAAAATATGCTATTCATACCGATTAAGTTTGCGTTAAAGTTTTATTTATAAATGCATATTTGTGACTAACAAAACAGTGTTCATAGGTGTAGTCGTTATTGTACCATATTTCTTTTACAAAATGCGGTCTATATGTACTATAAAAACACACGGGCATGTTATAAATGGGACCCCTACATCAGCTGATGTTGTACCATGAGTGAACACAGGTACGCCACAAACTGCCACAGAGAGCTGCTTCTGTGCTTCAGCTGCCGCTCAACCCAATTGAGGACCTAAAATATTCCCTAGAAGCCTAATTACAATAATACATTTATGTCTATGTGGGCTGGTTAATAATCCAATACATCCTTGTTCCAACTTCAAACACTGGAAAATGGTTTCTATTATATGCAACCGCGATTTTCTATAAAAGGGCAAATATGCGTTATAATGTCATTAGACGGCTGTAAGACAAGTTAACGTTCCAGTCCACTTGCAAACCCACCATGCAAACAAGTCATCATTGTAAGTTATCACCTAGACCGTATCCAGAGAATTACATCCGAATCTAACGCAGTCACTAGAGATTAAAAAAAGCATGTTTCTAATTTTAGAAAAAAAAGAAAGACACGGATGGCGAAGAGGCGGTTGAAGGAGAAGAGGACTCCGCCCCAATGAACGTGACGCCCCCGAGACAAACAGATGATATCGTAGAGGAAGAGGACTGAGCCGGGGACGCTGAAGGCCTCTTAAAGGGGCATGTTGGGGGCACAGCCTAGTTCCCTTGTTTCTGTGGGGCAGTCTTTCTATGGCCGCCCGTTGGTGACCCAGCCCAAACCCCACTTTTAAACCGTACATGGTTTATGAGGTTTGGAGGGTACCCAAACCACACCCCTGATTGCATTTAGGGAAGAGACTGAGAGGGGAATCTGAACAGGCAGCAGAGTACATTTGTGGCCAAAAGAAAACATCTTAATTGTTGCGGTTATGAACCTAATATAGTGTACAGCGCTGGCTGGTCGTTTGATCTTCTAAAGGCGCAAAATAAATGCTGTAAGTGGTTTTGTTACAATAGAGTTATTGTCAATATTAGAAAATATATTTTCAGACACTAAAATCCTACACACACACACGCATATACAGACACACACTGTTTGATTTGGTTGCTACCAAGTCAGGTAAGCATGATAATGTTGGTAACTGGTACCAAAAGCAAATGTTGTCCATTTCAACTCCATTTCTCTTGTGTTTGACAAAACTTTCTGTGCTGCCGTCCTTCACTTTAGAGCTTTTATGGCAAAATACATACTTTCACTGTACTGTAACTTCAACTGCTTGGTAAAAATACCTTTTTATATTTACTTTGAATGTACAACACAAATAATGTATATGAATAATGATGCTGAGGAAATAATGTATATGAATAATGATGCTGAGGAAATAATGTATATGAATAATGATGCTGAGGAAATAATGTATATGAATAATTATGCTGAGGTAGGTCTTTGTGTTGTGACCTCTGAACTTTATCTTTACTGGCTGTACACTGGTTGGGGAACAGCTTATGGTTCCCAAAATAAACGCGTTGGCTTTTATAATTGGCAAATTATATAAATATATATCATTAAAATAAATATATACATACAGGATATACAATGTATATGTATATTACACCATGATTTTATCAAAATGAGAATGAAAGAACAAATTTTAAGTGATTTCCTGGTGTGTTCTAGTGATCGTTTGGTGGCATTTTGGAGGACTTATCGTTCTATGACTTAAAGTTGTCAGTGTAAGGAGACATGGTCATTTTCTGTGGGATATGTTGGGAACTGGAGTGTGCTTGGGGAGGTTGTTGGCTGGACCACTCTTCCTGCCATTTAAGTCTGTTCACAGTGTTGTCATTTCATGTGGGCATTTGGATCGCAGAATGTAAGTCATGTACAGTAAGTACCGGACAGTAAGGTGAATTCCAGTTCTTGATCCCTCCTATTGACACTAATGCACACATTTTAATGGTATAATTTAACATTTTATATAGATTCTAGTGGATAGCAAAGTCAAACCAAATTCATGGGGCCTTTTGTCATTAAAATCATGGTCATGCTTTTTAAGCATGGTCAAAGTAATAATTATGCTGTGTAGGATATATTACTGAAGCACATCACTGATGACAGCTACAGTATCCTGAACTAAGCTCTCAGACAAAGGAAATTACTAGGGGATGTAAACATGACACCATTGGTGATTTAAAGAAGTTAAAATCCTGTAATGGTAGACAATATATTACTATATTATCAACAACATTGTAGTGACTCCACAATAATTATATAAATTAAATAATCGAAGAATACTAAATATGGAATTTAAATATTCTAAAATATATATCCTGAATGACAACAAGGTACTATAGGAGACGTTTGTCCAAGTAATACAAAGCCCCATGTTTGGAACATATTCAACAGAACACATCACTGAGTAACTCTTGAGTGGCTCCTAATGTGTTTAAGCTTGAGGTGGCTCTCCATTGTAGTTGGTCGATAGTCAGCAAAGAGTTGTATTTTGTTTAGAAGAAAAGAAACCAGATGAAGTTAAGAATTGTAAATCCTAGAGGATAGCCTGCTTCAGTCTTTTACCATTCAGCAAGATTACCAACAACACAAGACCAAATTTACTGTAGAGTTGCTTACCATGAAGACATTGTATCTTCCAATTGCATTTTTCATTTAAATCTGCATAGAAACCTATGGGAAGACTTGAAACCTGGTGTCTATCCATTTTCCAAAATGCCTTGACACATAATGCCTTGACATATAGCCTCTCAGAGCCTTCAACAGTACTCATAGATGTAACTGCTTTCTGAGGTGATTGAAACATTTGAGTCTGCAGAGGGAATACTTATCTAAGTATATTTATATCTTTCATGGATCTTTACAAATACATGTATATCATTTTCCTCCACTTTGAATGTAAAATGCAAAATCATCCTCGCATGGTTAATATACATTCACTGTATATTTAAATGACTTCTAATACCCTGTCCAAGCTATCAACAAAAACACAGCTTCTGTTATTGTCCACGCAAAAAGAGACATCTTTACGGAATTGAAGGGTGATTCAGTGGTGTAAGGTTGTGTTTTTGTCAGAAGAATATTCCACAAGCTGTTCACAGACCTGACGCAACAAGTGCCTTGATATAGCTCAATAGCCTCAATATGTTACCAACACATGCGTTATTGCTATATAATTGCTCTGTCATACCTTTGGTATAAGGTCTGATATACCACAGCTTTCAGCCATCTTGATCGTGATTGGCTGAATGCCATGGTATATCAGACCGTACGTAACCCTTTTCTGTTCTAATTGCATTGTTAATAATTGGCTTATAATAAATATCTGCTGAATTGCATTCTATTATTTTGGACAGATTTCTTTTTATTTTGGACTTAAAGAATCACAGGGGGTAGGCTGCTACAAAAAGTAATTAACATGTTTGTTTATTAACCCCTTTACTTCACATCTGCATCCTTATCCTCACATTAATATCTTCATCAATGTTGTCAATGAATATTCTGTATTTATTTACTTAACTATTTTATAGTCGCTGCCCAGTTAGAGGAAACTGAAAGTATAAAGCTTTCTTCAGCGGTCACTAATTAGCCTCTCTTTCTTTAAATCATGAAACATACAGAGAACCTTTGTTGGAGGGAGGGATATGATTTGGTGGGGATAAGATTGGCTCTCACGTGATCTAACATTTTGGCAGTAAATTAACTCTGTACACTTTACATTTAGGGATTTGGCTTTATTTAATGGTTATAATTAAATTTCTAGACGCAACAAATAAAACTAATCGTGGGAGCCACATTCTCCCAACTGAAGAGAGCAAAACGGTTCACTGAAACACCCATCATATTCATTTCTGCCTCGAAAACCCGAATTGTTGGTGCGGGTTGGTTCCTATAGCAACGCCTGCCAAACAGAAGAGAAGATGGTTCTGAGTAAGTACACATAACTAGCAGTACGCTACAAGTGATATAACCCAAAAGTACAGAGGCAATTCATCTAACAAGAATACATAAAAAAAAAAGTATTATTTTCTTTAACTAGCTAGCTAGCTAACTTTTTGTGATACAGGCAACTACTGTAAACGAACTATTTACAGACTAGTTCAGAAAAAGCCCAGCAAACGTTAGCATTAGCGATGATCACATGCGTGTTGTCTTTGTTGTTGTTATTTTGGCCTGTGTAGGTACTTAAGTATAACATTTACTGCACTATATCCGTACTGTACAGTTACAGAAGATTTGGTCCGACGTCGATCAGAACATAACAACTGCGAAATATTTTCCTTGGAGGAGGTTTCTTTGCATCAACAAGATGTCGAGAAAATAGAACACATTGATAGATGGTGCAAGGACCTGAAAATTCTGTATCTTCAAAACAACCTCATTCCCAGAATAGGTGATTAAAGTGTATTTCCATCTCATAATTCCGAACCAATTCAGTTGACATGTTTTAATTTCATCTAACTCGCATGTGTGCTTGTCCAATCTTTCATTGACCACAAGTATAATTTCAATATTTTGACTCCATAGAAAATGTACATAGATTGAAGAAGTTGGAGTATCTAAACCTAGCTTTAAACAACATTGAACTCATTGAAAACCTGGAGGGTAAGTATTTTACCTTATAAGTAACAACTCTGTCTTATTTGTTTGTGTTAATGTAGGCTAAGGAAATTACCAAATGTATTTCTTATGTGATAACATTTCTGCTTATCCATAGTTTTCGTACATCACTAGTGCTTTGACTCAACCTTGTGGACTTGGCGAGTCAAATAGACCAAATAGGTCCTCAGATACTCTTCTTACCTCTTCAACTGTTTACAACAGGATGCGAGAGTCTCCAGAAGCTGGACTTGACAGTGAACTTTATAGGCTGCTTGAGTAGTGTGGAGTCCCTGAAGCACAACCTCCATCTCCAGGAGCTTTTCCTGGTGGGGAACCCCTGCACCGAGTTTGAGGGATACAGACAGTATGTGGTGGCTACCTTGCCCCAACTGAAGGTATCAGGATGGTCTCTCAAGAAAAAATCTGGATAATTGCCTGATGGTTTCTCTGAGAGTGAAATACAGTTGTCAGGTGCACTCTTTAGTACCAACAGTTCGAAGACTGCACCACTGAGCAATTTAGCAGATGCTCTTATTCGAATCAACTCATAGCGATATGTGCATCCATTTTTGTCAAGTTTAAACACTAAAATCGCACGCCCTGGTTAGCCCGTAGATGGCGTGGAGTAGCAGGGGAACTAATAGCTGTGTGTGTCATTTCAGTATCTGGATGGAAAAGAGATTGGAAGGTCAGAGAGAATCCGGTCCGGACAGGGCCTGAAGGAGGTGAGGCGACTTATTCACCAGCAGGAGCAAGAGTACCTGAGGAAGAGAGCGAGTGAGAGACAGAAGAGCCAGGAAGAGGGAGTCGAAGAGGTTCAGCAAGAGCCGAAGAAACCAGGCTTTGATGGACGCTGGTACACTGACATCAACAAAACCATGTATGTTTTTTCAAGCTTTCCACCTTAATCAGACATGTAAACTCATCACTTTTCCTGGAAATATTTTTTTTTACGATTCTTAAGTGCTGTGCTGGTGGACTAGATTAGCTATGCCAACCATTAGAGTACTCATCTGCTTTTTCCTGTCCCCTAAATCAGAATGTAAATGTATTTAGAGGAGCTGTTGTGCGCAGTAACTGATTTGTTGTCCGTTTCCGATTTGCGTAAAACCCCAGTGATTTGTCAATGCCCATCATGAAACGAGAACCTCATATTTAGTTGTTTTCCTCTGACCATTTTGTTTGATTAAAACTTTTACCTAATAGAATTATTCACTGTCCAAATAAATGCTTTTAAGTCTGAATGTGGTGTATGATTCGAACATTTCAAACAGAAACAAAACAGATATAGTTTGGGAGCAGTCCCTTTCACTTGATATTGGATCTCCATTGATGTGCATTAACCCTTGAGTCTTTAGTCTGCATGGTTTTAAGGAGCATGGTGTCTTTTTGACATAGCCATTTGATGTTGTTTTGTTTAGGATTTTATGCATATTATTCACTGTCTTTTTAGGCTATATCAATATTGAAAGTAATATCGAATATTGACAACATTTGGCATGTTTATTCCTAATGCAATTAACCTAACCCTCATATCGGAGTGAAAGCTGTTTTCCTATTAAAACCATGCAATTAGGTTCAAATTAACATATTAGCCAAGATTGGATTGGTCTATATTTTATGTCATTGCTGCAGGCTGTTTGACAAATTATATTAGACTAACATTTGAATTAGTGTAGATTTCAATGCATTGCATTAAATAACGTAAACACACAACTGAAAGCCACCACATCATTTATTAATGAAACATGTCGATTGACCCGGAAACACTACTGCATGGCCTGAGATTGGTTTTGGTTTGTTAAAATCGTCTCTGTCCTGTATTTCAGTTCACCATCAGTCAACCTGTGTTTCAGCATTCTTTTTTTTTTTTTTTACTCACAAGTTTTGATTATTGATCTGTAGGCCTGTGCCTGAGGACAACACGGAGAATCAAGTGAGAGAAGAGAAAGAGAGGAAAAGCTGCCCGACTTCAGACCATCAGGAGAGGGAGTTTTGGGAGAAGCTGTGTGCCTTTACTCCCGAGTCACGCCTGGAGACTCACCGTCACCTTGAGCGGAGTAAAAAGGCCGAAAGGAGGTAGGTAGTCACCTATCCAGACCCCAAATATGAGTGTACACGTGTACTGTACGTATGCCAACTGTCATTTGGTCTTCCTGTTTCTTTGTGTTAATCTGCTAGAATCGTAGTTTTCATTTCCATATCGGGGCTGACTGATAAAGACCCTGGGCTTCAGTTGATTAAAGAAATGTTGATGAAAATGCTAAATTATGCTCCTTCATATGATTAGTTCTGGCCAAGGCCTTTTCTGCAAGCACTCATTTTCCAGTCGTAGCTTGGTGTTTATCAGTCCCTCTGTTTAAACCCCCCTCTCTGACAGGCCAATGATTTTCCATCATGAAACATGTCACAGATGTATTAATCAATGTACAGTAATAACTATGATTGCAAAATGATTATTCAAAGTAGCCACCCTTTGCCTTGATGACAGCTTTGCACAATATTGCCCTTCCCTCAACCCACTTTATGAGGTAGTCGCCTGGAATGCAATTTCTGAGCCTGGTGACTAATTCATTTACATTTTGCAGCAGAGGTAACTGTGTCTATGTCTATCTGTCCTGTGGCGGTCCTCATAAGTCATTTTCATCATATCGCTTGATTGGTTTTGAACATGCGCTTCAAGACAATTAAAAGTTCTTGAAATTTTCCAGGTTGACTGTTCTTGTCTTACTACAGTATTCCATAATGAAAGAAAGTAAAATTAACAAATACCCATGAATGAGTATTCATGTCCAAACTTTTGACTGGTACTGTAAGTGCAGTTTACAGTTTTAGCCACTGCATGTCACTGTAAGTTCAAATATACAGTGGGGAGAACAAGTATTTGGTACACTGCCAATTTTGCAGGTTTTCCTACTTACAAAGCATGTCGAGGTCTGTAATCTTTATCATAGGTACACTTCAACTGTGAGAGACGGAATCTAAAACATAAATCCAGAAAATCACAATGTAGGATTTTTAAATAATTAATTTGCATTTTATTGCATGACATAAGTATTTGATCACCTACCAACCAGTAAGAATTCCGGCTCTCACAGACCTGTTAGTTTTTCTTTAAGAAGCACTCCTGTTCTCCACTCCCTGTATTAACAGTTTGAACTCGTTACCTGTATAAAAGACACTTGTCCACACACTCAATCAAACCGACTCCAACCTCTCCACAATGGCCAAGACCAGAGAGCTGTGTAAGGACATCAGGGATGTCTGGGATGGGCTACAGGACAATAGGCAAGCAGCTTGGTGAGAAGGCAAAAACTGTTGGCGCAATTATTAGAAAATGGAAGAAGTTCAAGATAACGGTTGTTCTCCTTCGGTCTCGGGCTCCATGCAAGATCTCACCTCGTGGGGCATCAATGATCATGAGGAAGTTGAGGGATCAGCCCAGGACTACACGTCAGGACCTGGTCAATGACCTGAAGAGAGCTGGGACCACAGTCTCAAAGAAAACCATTAGTAACACACTACGCCATCATGGATTAAAATCCTGCAGCGTACGCAAGGTCCCCCTGCTCAAGCCAGCGCATGTCCAGGCTCATCTGAAGTTTGCCAATGACCATCTGGATGATCCAGAGGAGGAATGGAAGAAGGTCATGTGGTCTGATGAGACAAAAATAGAGCTTTTTGGTCTAAACTCCACTCGCTGTGTTTGGAGGAAGAAGGATGAGTACAACCCCAAGAACACCATCCCAACCGTGAAGCATGGAGGTGGAAACATCATTCTTTTGGGATGCTTTTCTGTAAAGGGGACAGGACGACTGCACCGTATTGAGGGGAGGATGGATGGGGCCATGTATCGCGAGATCTTGGCCAACAACCTCCTTCCCTCAGTATGTGCGTTGAAGATGGGTCGTGGCTGGGTCTTCCAGCATGACAACGACCCGAAACACACAGTCAGGGCAACTAAGGAGTGGCTCCGTAAGAAGCATCTCAAGGTCCTGGAGTGGCCTAGCCAGTCTCCAGACCTGAACCCAATAGAAAATCTTTGGAGGGAGCTGAAAGTCTGTATTGCCCAGCAACAGCCCCGAAACCTGTAGGATCTGGAGATCTGTATGGAGGAGTGGGCCAAAATCCCTGCTGCAGTGTGTGCAAACCTGGTCAAGAACTACAGGAAATGTATGATCTCAGTAATTGCAAACAAAGGTTTCTGTACCAAATATTAAGTTCTGCTTTTCTGATGTATCAAATAATTATGTCATGCAATAAAAAGATTTTCTGGATTTTTAGATCCTGTCACTCACAGTTGAAGAGTACCTATGATAAAAATGACAGACTTCTACATGCTTTGTAAGTTGGAAAACCTGCAAAATTGGCAGTGTATCAAATACTTGTTCTCCCCACTGTATACTAATATGACTGCTTGAAGGGTAAGGAGCATGCGTTTTTACTCATGTAAGTAAAGAGGCTTAGCTTTGCAATCTTGTTACCTCAGAATGCAGTTAAGAGAACATTGGAAAGCAATGAAAGCATTCTCTTAACTGCAGTAAAAACAATCAAAAAATGATATTTGTCATTATTTATTGAAAAATGCCCATTGTGTGGTTAACCACAGTTTAACCACAGTTTCATTAACCCAATGTATTACACATCTGCAAAGCATTCCATGAATTTATTAACAAGATTGACATGTGTTGCTATTCTGTTATGCAGTGCCTATTATGCATAGCTATTATATGATTTATATTGCTTAGGTTTTTACGAGTGTGCTTATAAGTAAGTAACACTGATGCACATGCCATCTCAGCAACTGGGAGACAACTCTTTATATCAGTATCAATGTCCTTATTGAAATTCTCACTCTGTGGACAATGGAACTTATTGTGAGGACAAAGACACAAGCATCTAGTCATTATATCCAGGGTGTACATTATTTCTTAATCAATCAGGTAATATAAGGCTTCCTTAGCAATTGATTGTGAAAAATACTTTCTTTACCCAGTTGTCAAGTTGATGTATTGGCTTCAGCTTTATCCACCCTATTTTAAGTTTAATCTAAAGTTTAAATTGGGTGTTTGTAAGGTATTCCAATAATGTTCTAAACATTTTGCTTGTACAGCGTCTATTGAATGGCCATATACCCATTCCCTTGCACAGTCTTCACAATTTACTAGACTTCAGATTCATAAAAAATTAGATTTTCAAATGTTTGTTATTTTTTTTATAGACAGTATCAAAGAGTTGAGTACCAAAAAGTGATTAGGGCGGTAATGGATGCTATAGTTGCTTCCACCAAGGATTAACTCTGGGCTGTGAAGACATACGCAATCCATGGACAGTTAATACACCAACAAAATGTAGGCCTAAGGTAATACAATTGGCTATGTAACTGTAACCTGTGCTGACATGTAGAAAAAAACACCAGAAATGTGCTGCCTTTTCTTAATTACAGTCATGTGAAAAAGTAAGTATACCCCTTTGAAAGTTTTAATTATTATATATTTTTTTAATGTATTTGGACACATGGCAATTTGAGCTAAATTCCAACCACATTCATTGATCAAGGTAATTCAATTTAACGAATCACACGAAAAGTAATTAACAACCATGTATGCAATTATAATAAATAATAAAGTACTGGTGCAAACGATGGATTGTCCATAATGATTCGAAACTTGGTCTGGTTTCTAAATAATATGTGTGTGGAAACACATCATAACAAGATCAAAAGACTTATCCAAAGCCCTCAGAAGAAGAAATATTCATTCTTATGAGTCTGGGAAGGGTAGCAATACCATTTCCAAGCAATTCTAAGTACATCATTACACTGTCTACAGATCTACAAATGCAGAAAATTCCAGACCACTGGCTATCAACAGGTCATCCCACCAAATTCACTACAAGATCTGAACAAAAGATACTCATAGAAGTCTCTATGAACCCATGGGTAACATCAAGGGATCTGCATGACTCTGGCCACAATCAATGTCGAAGTGCTTAGGTCAGCTTTCAGATAGAGACTGCAGAAACTTGGCCTAAAGGCCATTGTTAAAAAAGACAAAGCCAAACTGAACATGGGTGTTGAAACAGGACATTGATCCAAAACACACAAGCAAAGCTACTGTACAAAAGAATGTCTCAAAAAGAAGAAATAGAGGTTCATGGAATGGTCAAAGTCCAGATGTCAATTGAAACGCTATCAAAATATTATCTCAATCATAGATTAGGCAAAAATTCCTCCCAGTTGATCTAAGCTGATAGACTGTTACAAGAAACGGCTACATGAAGTAAAAAAATACCAGCTATTGAAGCTATTGTGTGTGCTTATTGTTTCCGCATTATGGAATTTCTGTTGATCTTAGATGAATAAATTATTGCAAAGTATTATCTTTCAGTGTTGGATTAGGTTACCTAGTGTTCAAGTGAAGATTACATATCCATTCCTATCATGTTCTTAAGTAAGCAGGATGCCAGGCACAGAGTTAAAGGGCAACAAAAGGGTTTAATAATGAAACTGAAACGGTAAGAACAACAAAACGTCAGGAACAAGGCAGGCAGGCAGGAACACAGAGACCAACAGACAAGACACACAATAACTCAACAAAGGGCTGACAGAACTGGCCAGACTAAATTGGGAGATAACCAGACACAGGCGAAAACAATAACTACAGAAGGACAAGCTACATTCACGAACGAAGGACAAAAACCAAACAGAACAGGCTACATTCAGGGACAACAGCAAAAACAAAACGGAACAAAACAAAACCTCCAAATACCTAAAAAAAAAAAAGAATATAAATTAATATAAATAATATTTTATAGACAGGCCCTGTCTCCATCTCACCTGTGGTGGTATTTATATAGGACATGACTTAACTTGCACTGAA
The DNA here is from genome assembly GCF_011004845.1 of Esox lucius. Taxonomy (NCBI): domain Eukaryota; kingdom Metazoa; phylum Chordata; class Actinopteri; order Esociformes; family Esocidae; genus Esox; species Esox lucius. Next base: position 26,229,383 of record NC_047571.1, on the reverse strand, counting down.
ACTGTAGATATAAACGTAGTAGTGTAGTGTTTGGCGTGTGGGTGGTTGAACACGGAATCGCTTATTAAGAAGCTGTCTGAACTCATTGTGTTCAAGTCAGGAGCCCACAACCTGCCAGTAGAGCTGTCAACGCTGATGTCCTGCTGACTAGCAAAGTCAGGTCAAGGTATAACATATGAGCCAAGGGCTCTGTCAGGCTCACCTGTCCTAGGATAGCTTGGTGTTTTTAATGATTACTTATGTCCCTGATGTTGGTAAATGGGTGAAAGCAGTGCAGCAATTGTAGCGTTCTGTTTGTTTAACACTTTTTCATTAATTTCTTTGATATACCTGTGTAAATGGTTTTTTGAAAGGAAGCTGGATTGTTCTTTTGAATTTAGTGTGACACGTGATTGTGAATGGTCACACCATTACCACAAGCCACTCAGAGGCAACAAACAATATCCGTACTTGCACGAAAACCAATATGGTTATTGTTTGGTGGACCTTTTTATGTATTGACATCAGTCACTTTAGTCCGTTAAACATACAAATACAACTGTTTATGTCAACCTGATTTGTGATCAGTCAATGTGCTGCCCTGGTAATCCCACAAAAAGAATGGTGGAACATTCCAATGTGAGGCTTAGCCTCTTAACGTAAGGGCACTTTTTAAAGACATGCGAGTGGTGTGGTAAAACGTGCCAGCTGTACACACACTCACTCCCTTGCATTTCTTCCGATATCTCCTCTTTCCTCCCACTTCTCACACATCCCTAAATTCACCCTTTCCGAGTTGTCAACTCGAGAACCAAGAGGGCAAATGATTGAAGGGACGTCCCAGGCTGACGGAGCTGTCAGCTGTGTGTGTATCGCGGTTTCCCCTGCACTGGTATACTGCAGTAATGACCCCAACGGCCAGCTCCCAGTGGGGTGCTGAAGAAGGCTAGCTCTCCTTGACCATCAATTCCCATAATCCACTGATGCTCTGGCCTAATGGGCCGTGTGTGTGTTTGCGCGCGCATGTGTGTATGTGTTCTGTCAGAGCCTTTCTGTGAGTGTGTCGATATGTGTGTGCGAGAGAGAGATTTTGACCCTGTGTATACTGCCTTCAGGCAATGCCAACGGTTCTTATTTGCACAGATCTGTCATCAAATAACATAGCAGTTAATTTATTCAAACAATATCGTTAGTTAAATCTGGACCAGAATTGTATGACATTGTATAGTCATGGTTGTGAATGATTGTTGCTGTTTTAAAACTCCCATCACTTAACACAACACATAACGACAATCACATATTTCCCTGATGTCTAAATGATGTTCTGGTTTTAATCTGACTGCCAAAGATCGGTTTTCAACCTGGCCAAATGTTTACAGTTGCGGTGTTAATTTGTGTTTTTTGGTAATAGTGTTCACCAGTAATGCCTTTTGAAACATCTTTCACCACAACTCCCTTCATATATTTCCCGTTTCTAGTTCTCGGATATTGAGTTTCACCTTCACCTTGACATCCCCATAACTCAGGTGTAATTTGCAGTCTGTCAGCCAGGAGAGCTCCCTTCCAGCCGGATTCATGCTTTGCTTCTCCCTGCAGGGAGACCGAGAAGATGCCCAAGGCCCAGAGGACTCTGATCACGCCCCAGGGAAGGGTGATGAATGTCAACGAACCCAAGTATGTATGCAGGGATTGGGAGGGAGTTGCTTCAAAAATACAACCCGTATTATAAACATTATATACAACTTTGTAGAATACAGCAAATATACTGAAAACCACCATCTATTCTGCAAACATACTGCCCTAGAGAAGCATGGTTGATTCTGAGATGAGACATACCCATTTTGCGATTAATTTGGGTTGCATGGTCAAAAGTACATATTTTATATTGTGTATTTCTGCCGAGCAATGATGGGCTTACAGATGTGCCAAACGCATTATGGAAAGGCTCATAAAAAAACATATCTTCAAAATATATCAGGCTCATCAAAACAATATGCCTTTTACTGTACAGGGCTGTTGTCAGAAGCCACTTGTTTTAATATCTTTCTCTGTTGCTTAAACAAAGTTTGAAGTCACTGAAGTTACCAGTTTGAAGTAACCAAATTCCCCCGGCTCTTATAAAGTTTAAAAAAATCAGTGCTAGACAGGTTATCGAATGTAGTTTGAAGTGTTTTGGAGTTTTCCACTTGCCATGCAGCTTTTGTGAAGTGGGACGATCCATTTTCCATTTAAGAATTTGGGCAATGCTAAAAATAATATAACAATTACAAATAAAATAAAAAATGTATTGATGATATTGGCTTCAAATAAAAAACATTATTTTAAAAATAAAATAATAATTACAGGCTGTCACAGAGCTGAATAATGGGTTCTTTTGAAAAATTACTCTGTGCCTTCAAGAACAACTCAGGGTAACTGTACCCAAATATGAATGTGAGCCGAACTATCCCTTTAAGCATAACTGGGGTGTGTTTAGGAGGATGTGACTGAATCTCCCAATCTTGTTGGGAGTTTCTATGATAAGGAAGGTGGTAAATATTTGGACATCACTACATTTGGAGAAAAAAAGTTTCAAATAAATCTGTTACTAAAACTGCCATGCTGTGATCTGCTAATGGAAAAAACAGTATGGACCAGATATTCTGACCTGGCTGGGCTAGAAGCAAGCCTTTTCTGCTGCAGTAATGGTGTCACCATGACATTAACAGATGTTTTTCTCTGGGGCACTCAGAAACAAAGGTACAATAAATCATTACATCAGTTATGCAAAGTGGTTCCAAAATAGAGCTCCTGGTCCCACAGCAGAATATTTAGTAGAATATGTACAGTAGTCTTCCTCACACACACACGCTGCCACACACACACACAGCCACACAGTCCAGTATTACTAACCTTGTGGAGATGCAAAAAAATAATTCTGTATCCCCTAACTTTAACCGTAACCCTAATTTTATCAACCCAGAAAATCAAGTGTTTCCTTGTGGGGACGTCCCCACATGGTCAACTTTTCATGTAAAACATGCCCACACGCACACACACACACACACACACACACACAGATACTAGCTCCCAGAGAACCACAGGATCCGTCTTAGTTAAGTCTTTCATGCCATAGTTGGCCACAAGAAAAATAGTGCCGAAGGCCAGTTGTCCCTTGTTCACATTGATGTCATTCTGCTAACACAAACTGTGAAATATTATACAGTGTATGTGATACATAATACATTTTATATTTTAGTTATTTAGCAGACAATCTTATCCAAAGTGACTTACAGAAGTTACTAAGTGCATACATTTTCATTCCGGTCCCCTGTGGGAATCAAACCCACAGCCATGTGTCATGATCTACCAACTGAGCTGCACTGGAAATGAACCTACTTTCCTTTTCTGGTGATACATTATGTATCCTTCTCTGCTATGTTCTATTGCTACAGCACTTTATGCCTTACTCATGTTGAAAAACGGCTGTGAAAATGTTTTGGTTTTAAACAAACAGAAACATGTTGATCAAATACAAAGGAAGCTACTGTATTAAAGGAAACACTGACTACCAAAAAAAGGAGGGATTTAAAACTGGGTTCTGTATTTTGACGCTCATGGAGTTGTCCAGTGAAAGTTGTCAATTTGTTTTACTGTAAAAGACACCCACATGAGTACTTCTTAAATTTGGCCCAGAAACAGAAAAAAATATACATTCCACACCAATTGCATATATTGTAGGGACTAAAAATTTAAAGTGGAGCAAAGCAAATTGAAAATTTACAGAACATACAGTTTGTGAGAGGAAATTATGGTGTGATACGTTTAAAAAATATATTCTGCAACCTTCCATCAACTCATTGTAATGACCAGGTGAACAAGATCGGTGAGCTCTTGCACCAATCAGTTCCAGACTTTGGTATTATGAGTTGCTTCAGCTGCAGGTGTTCCTGTTGCTGTGATTTGGTCAGTGGGGATAGCCTGTCTCCATAGTGAGAATTTAGGAGGCTGACAGTAAAGTCTGTGCACAGCTGCATCCTTCTTTTGTTAAGCCAGGGAAATGACAGGGTATGAAGTGTGTATAACTGGAATACCTTGGAATGTCCAGCGTGGTTTTTCTGCACAAGCGCCAGGTTATTGGACTCACAAGATTTACACTGTTAGTAGACATCACTGATCTATCTAATGACAGTATCATCCGTAGGTTGGATTTCCGTCTCACGGAAGATGAAAACAACAACGCCATTGTCTTGGATCTGGAAGTCTATAGGTTGGTCATTTCAAAAAACATGAATACTCCTCCCATGCAATGGAGTACTTACTCCACACCAGGAGAGTTTTACTGAGATGTAAGAGTTTTGACAAGATTAGGGTCGGTTTTTATAACAGACCTACAACATCTAGGTTCAGAAAACTGAACATGTATAGTAGCTGTCAACAGTTCACTCCCATGGACTTTTTGTTGTGTTACAACATTAAATCAAAATGGATTTTAAAGCACGAAAAAAAATTCACTTATGACAAAGTGAAAAATTACATCTGCAAATTGATCTAAGCACCAACAAAAATTCACCAGACAAGTCTGTGTACTTAGTAGTTATTACAGTTTATAAATAGCTTATATAGATGGCAATTTTGAATTCGTAAACAAACTAGCCAGTGAGTTTATGCACCTTCTAAGTCAAGGTCATGGTCAAGGCACTGAGTGAGAATGTGTCGAGCCTCGCCAAGCTCTGTCGTCAAGGTACCGTTCTGCCTCAGATGTGAGCACAAGTGTGTCTACATATCATTTTCATTTGATTTAAATAATTATGTTGTCCCATAAACTCTGGTCGGTGTCAACAGCCTGCTTTCACCCATCTTCAACAACAATCTACCTTCCTTACCATCTGTTTTATATTCAGACATATGGACACTTCCCTGATGGATGTGGATGTTCAACCAACTTACGCCAGAGTGACAGTCAAAGGAAAGGTACTCCATCATGTGGATATCCTATGTTACAATGTTTCGACTGTAATCAGTCAGCTATATATCATAAATGTTTTATTGTGAATGCTTTTTGGAGCATGGAGATGTTGTGCAAGGTTAAGGCCCATTCACATGATTTGCGCAAGAGCGACTGTGCAGGGCAATCCATGGAGGTCGTATAACCCAGCAGGCATTGTGATTTGCGCGGTTGAAGTGAAAGGATAGATAGGAATGGAGATGGAGAAACGCTTTCAAGGGAACGGTGAAGAGGTGGAGTAGGGGATAACACATTAGACTCAAGGGGCAATCTGTATTGTGGCTGAAAAAAGGTTGATGAACTGTTGGCCCATTTCTCTTAAATTGATACGCTTCGGTAAGAAGTTCATTTCACAGTTAAGGATTTAGATTTGTAGTTCAGTTGACTTCAATACTTTATAAAAATATAATTTCTCTCTCATCAGTATGTCTGTCAAGCCTACCCCTATTTATTTTGTTAGGTTGCTGTCAGAGAAGTATCACACAAGCTTTTGTTTTTCAGTTGCTTTTTTTGGGCAGTCTGTTTTGCATTGCGCATCATCATGTCATATGTTGACAAACAGTGCCATTATAACGCATGCTCTTTTAGAGACGGCTTGCAGAAATATGCAGGGTAAGAATTCACTCCTTTCATCAGAGAGTGTTGATGAGTCCCCACAATTCAAACAGCTAGTCATCCTACGCGCTGCTGCTGGAAATCCTTGGCATGTCCCAATTAAACTGCAGGCAGCCATCCCAGTGCTGGGATTACACTCTGAGATATGGCAGCCTGGCAGTTTTTCTCGAAGGTGGTATATTTGTGAAGTGTAGTTCTTCCTCTCACTGAGGACACAATTGGTAAAAACCCTTCTAAGGACTGAAATTTGGTACCTTTATCAAAGTCTGCAATTCCCCAGAAATCCTCTTGCAGAGCTGCTGGACTAAAGGTGCACCGTGGCCACCCATTGTGAGTTCCTGTTGATTATGTTTGTAGAAAGATTGGTGGGTGTTGGCAAATGTAAAAAATATTGTGGTAACTGTCATTAAAACCGCTAGAGTGTATTTGAGTGGCAGTTACATTTGCAACAACACAGCATTCTCTTTTCAGTATAAATGACTTGCTGTGGGATGAAAGAAATGGAATTGTCCCCCTTTTTTAAGTAATGGTTAGCTATGGCATATCAGAATGAGGTAATTCTCTTCGTATGAATGTTAGGTTTAAAGACATCTTTCATTTTATGTCCAGTCATGGTCTTATATTCCTCCGCCCATACAGAGAGGTGTAGTCAGGTAATCTCCCAAACTAGGCCAGAGTGACCTTTAAGACTGATTAAAAAGATGATAGGTGAGCAATGCTTTCTGTGAATGTTAAGTATTTTGGACTAATAAACAAATGTAAAAAATTAAAATCTTCAGCAAATATCTGAGGAAAAAGAGAATATTAACATGTGTTGAAACATTTGCCTGACTGGGTTCCTGCACTATAGCTGGTCATCTCAGTCTTTTCCTGAATATCAGGGCTGCGCTTCAAGCGATTAGCGTTTTTCAACATGTCATGTCATAGGTAGTTCTCATTGGATCTGGGTGATTTATCGGACAGTACTTCACCTCATTTCACCTTCAAAATCCATTATTTATATGAACTAATTAAGGAAGCAGAGAATGTGAACTAAGAGTTTATACAGTATATCCAGTCAACTTTAGTTTGATGACCTGTTACTAGGGTTCTAAGTTAAAGGAGTGCTTTGCTTTTGGACTAATCTTATATGTGTTCTGATGCAGTCTTTTGGTGGAATCTGGAGTGATTTAACTGTATCGCTGTGTGATATCTATAAACAGATTCACTAACGATGACAGCAATTTAACACACTGTAAAATATTCTGTAAAGGAAAGGGACATTTAACTTGGTAATGAAACATGTGAATAATTTACTACACAGATTTTTCAGGTGGTGCTACCTGCAGAAGTGAGGCCTGACAGTTCGACTGCAAAAAGGTCCCAGATCACAGGCCACTTGGTCCTCACAATGCCAAAGGTATGTAGTCAACCATCCTGAGCTTCACAATACCAAAGGTATGTAGTCAACCATCCTGAGCTTCACAATGCCAAAGGTATGTAGTCAACCATCCTGAGCTTCACAATGCCAAAGGTATGTAGTCAACCATCCTGAGCTTCACAATACCAAAGGTATGTAGTCAACCATCCTGAGCTTCACAATGCCAAAGGTATGTAGTCAACCATCCTGAGCTTCACAATACCAAAGGTATGTAATCAACCATCCTGAGCTTCACAATGCCAAAGGTATGTAGTCAACCATCCTGAGCTTCACAATGCCAAAGGTATGTAGTCAACCATCCTGAGCTTCACAATGCCAAAGGTATGTAATCAACCATCCTGAGCTTCATAATACCAAAGGTATGTAGTCAACCATCCTGGGCTTTACAATGCCAAAGGTATGTAATCAACCATCCTGAGCTTCACAATGCCAAGGTTATGTAATCAACCATCCTGAGCTTCACAATGCCAGATGCCTTTCAGGCCTTGAGTTTTCTCAGCTGTTAAACACTATGAATTGGATCTGAAATGCTTGAAAGTGCTACAAGATAGAAAATGAAACACAGAAATAGCTTACAGTGGCTAAAAGCATTCACCCCCCTCGGATTATACCGCATTTTATTGTGTGACGACATTAAATGAAAATGGTTACCTATGCAGTAGTCTGGTGGTAAACAGCGTTGGGCCAGCAAACTAAAGGTTCCTGGGTCAAATTACAGAGCCGACAAGGTGAAAAACCAGGTTGTTCTGTCTCTGGGCAAGACACATGCCACCTCGATTGCTCCCAATTTGTTGCTGTGAATAAGAATGTGTTCTTAGCATACCTAACAAAAAATCATTAAATAATAGTGAAAGAAACATTTTCAAACGAGCCTCTGTTAACATGTATAGTGAATACGCTGTTTGTGCAGTCTGCCTGGCGTGTGGACACACAAGCTCAGAACATAAATTACTCAATGTCGTTCGACGGGCATAAGCGTCCTGATTACGGCACAATCAATAATGCATGAAAGATTAAGCAAGTGCCTCTCAAGTGATACCCCCCCACCCCACGCTTTTGCCAAAATTCACACTTGAATATATGCGTTGTGCAGTGCTGTTGACCAAAGTGCTGTTCAAGCTTAGTGGCTAAATGTAAGAATGGTGTCCATTGGGGTGAAGCCTTATATGATCCTGTCTACTGAGCGCTACTTCTCATCCACTCTGCTCCGGTGGGATAACTGTTTGTGCTGTGACCCATCACTGCTTTGTATCCACTGCATCTGTCTTCATTATTCAACTGGTAATGATGTTACTGCTGTTATTTTTGAGACACAGCTGGTGGATGCCAAACGCTGGGTCTGGATAGTCGGATTTACTTTAAAGTCATCTACTTTATGGTTACGCAAAAAACCTGCTCATGGATACACAAAATCTGTTAAAACTCTTTCTTAAATATGCACTGGGACGTGTTTGTATAGTTTCAGCCAGTAGTTCTAGAAGTGGTGCTTATGAGTTACAACTGCTCCCAGTTTTGTGTCCTACGGCACCCATTTAGTGCTGTTATTATTCTTCTGCAATTCGCAAAATAGCTTAAAAATCAAATTAATAAAATATCAGTTGTTTGGTGAGGAAGAGTGAGGAACTTTATTTAACTGAGTGTTTACAGCAAAATACAGCAAGATGTTAACCATTTCTCCCTGTTTATATATATAACACACTCTTTCCCAGTCGAGTCAACCAAACTAGTAAAAAATCTTATGCAATCAATGGGTGACTTTAGAACTAAGATCATCTTATGTCCATTGTTATGCTATAAATTAATAATCATCTTAAAGGAGAATTACACTTTTTTACTAATTTAGATTAGATGGTTCCTCACCCTGAAATTAGTGTGTGTGCCAAGAGAAACGGTAGTCCGCTGTTTAGTTTTCTTTAAACTAAACATGGCAACACTGTATTTAGCAATTATGCTGCATACAACTGGAATAAACTACCAGATGATCTTAGACAAACATATACATTTTTCAGTCCAGGTTAAAAACACTTCTCTTTTCACATGCCTATGACTGAGCACTGAAACTTAATCACACTGTTTAGCCTTACAGCTTTTATAGCTTCCACATGGAATCTACTACAGTATTTACCAGTTATGTTTTAATTACATTTTTCTCAGTCTTTTTCTTATTGTATATGAAGCATATTGCCTTTTTGAGGTTGTTATTTTAGTATTTGTTTTTATTCTATTCTATTTTTATATTTTTCTTTTTCTCGGATAAGCAAATTGAATTGATTCTATAAACAATATGAACTGTGCTAAATAAATAAACTTGCTTGCTAAACAGCCATAGCAAACTTTAAATAACCAATGCTAGATACAAACTGATGGAACTAATAGGGGCATGTGAGCATGTTTTTTACCTCATTACTTTCATTCATTTTCAGCTAGCAGTGGTTAAAATTTGTGCATGTTTGCAATGGCTAGTTGAAGAAAACTGAACTAAATATAAAAATGTATATTGGCCAATATATCATTTTCACAGTAAGAAACCATCTAACAGGTTGTAAAGTTGTAATAACACTATATTAATTCTATGAAGGGTTTTATACGCGATTTGGTATACGTACAGTAGCCCAAATGTATAAGTCAACCATCATTTCTGTATCTGTCGGATGTTCTCATTAAAATATTTTGTTATAGGCTCTGTGTGAAATCAAAGCGAAAAAGACCACCCCTACTGCCAAATCTTCTGAATGCAGTAACAGACCTGAAGAGAAGACAAGGTAATTTATCTGTATTTTCTTCCTTGGTTTAATAACAGAGTAACTACAGTGTAATTAATATCGTTAGATATCGACTTGACTTTTATCAGCTTTAAAAATATATATTATTTCCATAATTTTTTCCTCAATTTCATGAACTTCATGTACCAGAGGGCACACAAAAAAAGAGAATTCAAAGAAAGTCAAGGGAGCATTATGATGCCAAACAACCAACCTCTAGTTAAACAAGGACGGCCAGGTACCTAATAAGTATCTATACATTTTAACCCTACATTGTTCCAGTAAATATGGTGAATGCAAAAAGCACGAAATCTCCACCAATAAAATTGACAATATGCTAATGAATGTTATGATTTGTGGCATGTTCAGTATTTTATAATCTTTTCCATTTTGAGGGTCTGTCCCATAGAGATTTGATTACTAATATTACCATAGAGTCATATTGCATAGTATGCTCTATTGAATTCTGTGCTGTGTGCCCTTGCTATTAAAAAACAGAAATGTCAAGGGTCCTTGGGTGATCTTCCTTGATGATGACTAGTTGGGCTGCCTCGCCGCTCCTTTAGGTGTGCTGACTAAACCCCTCTTTAACAGACAAACTGCTCATTTCCATTTTAAGACTTGTTTACCAGGCTTTGCCCTTTGGCTGGCCCCATCAGGGGGTGCGTGGGTAGGAGTGCGGGCTACATTTGTAATTCCACCTGTTTAAATTAAATATTCAATAAAAATGCCAAGTGACTAAGGCACTTCCGTTTCAGTTTGATAGGTGAATAGGTGCTGCTTGATGCTGCTGAGTTATTATGCCATTTGGTCCTGATTAGATCTGACCTTTTGACCCTTCTGGGAGTTGCTTACATGTCACATTCCGAGGTTGCTGTGGCAAAGAAGGCATTCAGCGTCTGGGAAACTGAGGGCAGAGATTATGCTGCCATGGCTTTTATTCTTATCACTAGGCATGTTTATGATTCAATTTTAAGTTATAGTCTAACATCACCACCGTCAGCAATCTAAATATATATATATAAAATGTAGGCATGTTTGCAAACAGCAGTTTACAAGAACATAAAACGGTTATGTAAAGTCAGTTAGTTTCAATTTACACACAGTATAGAGGTAACTAATTGAAAAGGTAATCCTGAGATTGAGGTGCTATAAATGTATTTGGTTTCTTTTGCAGGTTAACTTTTCCCCTAAATCCTATTCTGATTACGAAAACAGTCAATACATTCACTGGTTTTCATTAAATCCCAGGATTCCCAGAATAAAGAGACAATAAGAAAGATATCTGGAACCAGGACGCCTGGAAAGTAACCCGAGAATTTATTGCAAGAATTTTGCAGCACTAATTACTACCCACGTTTTAATAAGATAAAATACATTGCTTTATTACTCACTGGCCATCATCTAACATTACAATACTTCCTCATTCTGATTAGAAGTGACAACTGGCATGGCCTTATACTGTTGACAATTCTTTAGATTTGGCCCTTTTATGTCCCGTGGTATTAATCTATTAGAGGGCCCATTTTAAACTCTCGCTAACTATGAGTGCATTGTTAGAGCACTCTCCAACTAATGGCTTCATCTGTCTCCAAAAGTACTGACGTCTGGGTGTACCGGCCCCTTATGAAGATGAGTGTTGGGGCTAAACTTAGACCCAGCTCATAGGTGTCGTTAATCTTGCCCCCATCCCATAATTTATTTAATATAGATTGGCTTGCCCTCTTTCACTGAGAATGCTGTCAGTTAAGAAACTCTAAAAGAGAGGAAAGAGCATGTGAGCACATTTTTGGTGGACCCAGAACTCAGTCTGATCCTATCTTTTTTCTGCTTATTTGATCTAGATGTAATTTTATTTGATTCATATAAGAGACTCCAAGCAAACAGGCATATAGAGAACAAAATCCAGTTCAAATCCCATCTGGTACAGATCAATGGCACATACTGAAGCTAAACAGAACTTTGTGATGCTATTACTGAGACCCATTTTAATGACAATGCAATTTTGTCGACCAGTCACAGAAGTTTACATTCAGTCCTAGTTTAAGACCATTTGTTTTTTACTTACCCTAGATGATATTGTGTTTCTCTGGCTCCGTAATGCAGAAAAATCAGGGTTCAGAGGCATTAGAAACATGGTTCAGTTTTGTTATCCACCGGCTCCATTTGCCCACCAAAACCCGTTGTGAAATGTGCGATTTCTTGAAGTGACAATGGGGCATCTCCTCAGACATTTCGCCACGGTCTCCTCCGGCATAGCACCACGCCCTCCTCCGACATAGTGCCACGCCCTCCTCCGGCTTAGCGCCACGCCCTCCTCCGGCATAGCACCACAGCCTCCTCCGGCATAGCGCCACGGCCTCCTCCGACATAGCGCCACGGCCTCCTCCGGCATAGCACCACAGCCTCCTCCGGCATAGCGCCACGGCCTCCTCCGACATAGTGCCACGCCCTCCTCCGGCATAGCGCCACGCCCTCCTCCGGCATAGCACCACAGCCTCCTCCGGCATAGCACCACAGCCTCCTCCGGCATAGCGCCACGGCCTCCTCCGACATAGTGCCACGGCCTCCTCCGACATAGCGCCACACCCTCCTCCAACATAGCGCCACCCCCTCCTCTGTCATAGTGCCACGCCCTCCTCCAGCATAGCGCCCTTGGCCTCTTCCGGCATAGCGCCACGCCCTCCGCCGGGGATAGTGCCAGGGCCTCCTCTGGCATAGCGCCCTGGCATTTATATTGCTGCACACCGAAATGACATTTGAATTGCCTCACTCTGACCAGTCTGCTTTCATTTCTCTGCCACCCCTAATGTTTCTTTGGTAAATGATGCGTTGTATGTGTATGTGGGGAGGCTTTCTTTGAAGCAGCTTAGTTCTGTTAGAGGGGGAAAGGTCAAGTACTGTCTCAGCTGGAGCCAACCAATCTAAATGTCGCTTGCCTCTGCATTTAATTAGATGTAGTCTTTTGATGTATTTTTCAAAACTAACAAACAAGAAATGCCTACAGACCGATAAGGAGAGGGTTTGAATTGGGAGAGGTTGAGGGCAGGTTAGATTTCATATCGGAACATTTCTACTGCTATTGTTGAAAGGTAGTTGCTGCATAGTAAGAGCTGATATGAGTGTTATCGAGGATGTTAAAATAGTACAATTGTAATTCTATGGTGTAAGCTTTCCTGACAAGCCGGCAGATAAACAGACTGGCATTAAAATACAAGAACCCCAGTTTTCTGTTTTAAATATTTTTTGTTAAAAACCAGAAAACAAATATCATCATAACACAAATCATCGTAAATGAAACAAGAATAGAGATGGAAAATAGAGACCTCAAAAAACAAAGAACCCCACCCCACTACCTTCCTTCCAAAAGGCTCACCAAACCCCCATAGAACCAGTGGCATATGGCAAAGCTGTGTAGCAGTTCCCTTGTGATTTTGGTTTTTACATTGGAATATCCCAGTACAGCTTTGGCAGGTGGAAAGCAGTGATCTCATCACTGAAGGTCATTTTTTCTGACAATTTCATTATTTGTTCATCACTTCTTATGGCAAAACAAGATGTGTAATATCAAGATAACAGAAAAGGGCCATGTGGCACGTTGTCGGGAGAACTTAAAATATTTAATATAATTGACCCAATTATATCACATTTCTGTTTCATGCTAATATTATGTCCAGACAGATACATGATATGTAGCATATAATTAGAACATAATAAGTAGTTTTTTGTATTCAGAAATACTTGGTCAGATTTAGCTGCATATTAAATAGATTTTGAATTGTTAAATGTCCTACATTTTTAACACATATAAATGAAGTAAATCCATCTTGGAAATCACCTTTTTTTTTGTTATATTTATTTGTTTTTACAGTGTATTAGAATGCCAAATGTTGGGGTTATGGTATATGGGGCGTTTACTGAAAACGAGATAAGTTGGTAATTGGAACCAGTGAGTCTGGTGTGTGTGTGGCAAGGACCAGTTAACCAGAGTGTAAACATCACAGTGATGAATGTTAAAGGGGGCTGGTAACAGAGCAGATTGGCAGAGTGGTAAATTACATTGAATTAATTGAGTTTTTTCTTAGTGGCTAGCATACAGACCACACCGTTGTGAAGTATTTGCAGGATGGCAATTTTTACAAGGGTTTGCTTGGCAATGTGGGTGAGAGATGCAAAAGAAGAAACTAATTCTGGGTTGAAGGAGGATGAATGGACATTAAAGGACATTGAGCAGTCCAGTCATATACCAAGGCATTTGTATGTGACATACTCTATGAGCCATTCACGGTGAGGATGTTTCCAGGACGGACATGTTGTAGTACTGTAGGACCTGATTGAAGAGCAATATATACACTTTCCATTGGTATTAAAATGTTGATTGTAGTCAAAGGAGGCATGTTCTTTAATCACACCTCAGACTATAAAAACAAAAACTAAACTCGCTGCTATCCAATCAATGCTCCTGCTAAATCTGTCTACTGTCAAATTTACTGTCTTACTGTATTGAGCGTGAATGTTTACTATTTATTTTGTTGTATGTAGTGTTTATTTGCTGATTTACTTGCGTATTTTTACAATATTTTGTGTATCTGGTTTAGTGTGTTTTTTATTCCTCTTGCAATTGAATGCCTTTGGCCAATTCATCACCAAAAATTTGAATTGATATAGGCTATTATATCTAATCACAATGTCCTCTAATCATAAAGCCCTACCAACAAAACCAATGGAGCATATTTTAAAAAGTAACTTCTTTGTAAACCTGCCCATATTAGATCAACTTGATTGATAACATGATTTGTTCCCGTTATAGGAAAGGTAACAGAGAGGAGAGGTTGGAGGTGGATCCAAGAGAACACTCAATGGTTGACTTTTGCAACATTGTCCCACGAGAGATCAGCTCTGGAGAGGGATCTCTGGAGACGTCAGGGAAACGGCTAACCACCACAACTGAGCAGACCAACTTTTCTGATAACTTTGTGGACGACCCAGACGTTCCTCCTTTGATATAAGGGAATGGAAAGCAAAAATCGGTCTGATAAATTGGAGAGAAAATATACAACTAACTCTAACCACCATAATTGAGACATTTTGGATCCAGCCTTTAATGCAGTAGCAATTACCATTTTTGAATGACTATTTTCAGTTGTATATTAGGTACGCAGTCTTTTAGGCCCTTTAGGAATGTGCCTAAAATCATTCAACATAATGTTAGAATATCTTCAAGACACTAAATGCAAGATGCATAATATCTGTTGTTGTTCAGAACATAAATGCAGTCGTAGTGTGTTATTGTGTATGAATTATAATCGTAGGGTAGTAAAACCCTGAACATAAACAGCATATCCCTTTCTTTGTTAGTAAAGTCCTTGCTCTGTTGTCCAATTATGCACATTTTTCTTTTAGATATGGATCTTGAATATTTTTCCTCTCATAACCACAGTGTTTTTTTTACTTTTCTTTTGAATAGTCACTTGATAGAATTAAGGGTCATCATGCCTCCATAGTCGGCCCTCTCCTGTACCAGCTATCTTCTAGACCAGGCAAGACTGCACTATGTTGACAAAACACTTCAACTTTTTATCATGGCTTTGATAGCAACAGGTCCCCTTCTTACCGCAGATGTATTTTGGCCAATAATTAAATCAAAAAAGCAGAAGGTCATCATCAGTCTGAAATGGTTGCATACATTTTTCATACTTTTCAATCAAAGGTGCATTTATGTACAGTCATTTAAATAAGAAAGTACACCCCTGGAATGTTTATTTCTTTGTTGATATTTGGACCTAAGGACATTTGGCAAGTATCTCTTCAACACTGTTTAAAAATCTCGTACATTGACTGGGCTTGATTTTTGCCCACTCTTTATCATACTGCTTCAACTTTGCCATGTTCAGGGGGGCTGTCTTGCATGCCCAGCCCACTTGAAGTCCTCCGCAGCATTATATAGGATTAATCTGGGCTTTGACTTGGCTATTCTGTAACACTCTGTAATTTCAGCCTTTTTGAGCCATTCTGTTGTAGTATTGCTTGCTTGTTTTGGATCATTATCCTGTTGCAAGATCCATGTTTCCGCTTTTTGACAGATGGCCTCACATTCTGTTCAGGAAAACACTGATAAAATATGGTATTCATGGTTGACTCAATGACTCAGTGTTTCATGCCCTTCGACATTGATTGTGGCTTTGTAACCCCTCCCAGGCTCATGGGTATTAATAATCTTTTCAGGGCCTAGGTCTTTTGATCTTTACATGATGCATTACCACACACCCATATGGTTAACATAAAAACAGACTAAGTGCCTAATCTTGTGAAAGGCAAGGAGAATGCAAAGAGTGTGCAAAGCTGTCATCAATGCAACGGGTGGCAACTTTGAAAAGTCTGCAACATGAAATGTATTTTGATCTGTTCAACAGTTTTTTGGTTATTACATGATTCCATATATGTTTTTTTCATAGTTTTGATGTATTCATGTCTCAAATGTCTCAAAGGTGAATGCAAAAAATAAACACCAGCAATGAGTCATATTCTGAACTTAAATATAGGGGGGTGGGGCTTATATTTTCATTTCAATACTATAATTTCTCAAACACAAAACATTTTATTGAGTAATATGATTTTTTCTGCAAAATATTGGTTTCAAAATTATTTTAACTCCTAAAGAACATTTAAAATGTAACCAAACAAAGGGACATCGGTTTTGAAATTATATTTCTTTTAGTTGGTCTTAGTCTCCAGGAACTGCATTGCTGCCTTTCATCATTTCCTGTTTCCCTGGGGTATAAATATAGGGCCGCACGCATGTAAAATCCCATTGTCATCAATTACCGTAAGTAGCACCAAAAACCTTTCTGCTGAATGGAGACAGATGGTTGTTGACCTACACACCAACAGTTAAAAACACCACTATGCACAGTCAGGGCAATAATCAAAATGTTTCAAATGTCTACAACAAGTTGCAAATTTGCCAAGAGGACATGTGCATCCGGTCTTCTTGTACAGTGAGGAAGATGGTGACGGAGGCAAAGAAGAATCCAAGGATCACAGTTTCAGAACTGCACTATCTAGTGAAATCTTGGGGTTATCATGTCTTAAAACAAGCATTAGATACCACCTCCATGTCAACAAGCTACTTTGCATGAAAGAAGCCTTTACTGAACCCAACAAACAAATTGCATTAACAGAACTTTGCCTTTTGTATTTTAACTGCAATGGAATCATGTGTTTGGTCAGATAAGACAAAAATTACACTTTTTTGCCAAGCACACCATTGGCATTTTTGGCAACCAAATTGGGCTGCGTACATGTAAACATGGATGTAGCACAAAATTCTGGGCCCTGTACATAGGCGGTCTCTGAGGGCCCCTCCCCACTTTATTCAAGATTCAAACATTTTTGAGGGCCCCTCTACACATTAGGGCCCTATATACTTAGTACCCCTTTTCCCCCCAGTCCAACGCCCCTGCATGTAAAGCACCTGGTATGCACAGTAAAATATGGTGATGCTTTGGTTCTAATTCCTACTAGTGGTCCAGGGGCTTATAAGATTGCTTATTTTTTGCATTCACTTTTGCTCAGTTTCATGAAGGTTGCCAGTACTTCTTGAGTTGACTGTATATGGAGTATAAAATGTTTTTACAGTTGGAAGGAACGCCTAAAACAAAAGCCATAGTAAAATTGAATAAATACAAAATGTGCTTAGGCAGAAAATAGAGCCCTAGGACTGGGAATCCAGAATCTATTTTCCCTGGACGGCAGACAGAGCGGGGACAAAAAATACGCTATAATTCCTTGCACTATAAATCAAAATTTTGCGACTACGCTAAGAAGAAAGCAAGTTGAGGAAAGGGAGATAAGCGGGCCTTGAGCATTTCGTGCTGTATAGCCCTCCACAAGGTATTCCTGGCCGGTGATTGGCTGGTAAAGACCCATGTCCCTGGACTTGCTGGGCTCCTCTTGTCAGATTGAGTTTTGGCTGCAGCGCCGAAGTGTGGCCGGACTAGTTGCTGCCCAAGGTCTTTGGCGAGAAGCTGGTACTGGTGCTGGCTTCGCCGGCTCCCACACACGTGGACACTGCCCTGCAGCTGGGCTGTAATACTGCCAGAGCCCCCGTGGAGCTGGCAGGGGGGGGAAAGCACACTGCTCAGTTACGTAGTGCCTGGGTGACTGCAGATGTTCTCCATTTCAATTCCGGTAAAATGTTTTTTATTGAACAGGTAAGTCAAAACAGGCAGGGATTGATACAAAATGCACTCGTATATTTCTTTTGTTATACTAATAATCGGAGGACACATACAGAACAATAAGACAATTATTTAAAAAATCTAAACATAATGACCCACCGCCCCTCACTCCTATTCCCCCATAATACTGTAGTTTCCCACAAATCCTGGACCTCACAGATCTGCCACTACCGTCTGCTTGGCTGATGGGCCAGGATACTGGGCCTCAACCAACACACAACATGCATATAACTAGTGTTATTTTGATTAATGGTTATGGAGCCAAATTGTTCACGTAAGAAAGGAAGGGTTGCCAGACTTCAAATGTAGTTATTTTATCCCTGAGGATATACTGGATTATCTCCAAAAGACATATTTGCCAGTTCTCTGAGACATGTTTGAAGCTCCATTTGATTTCCATGTGTGAAGTAGTCCAGCCACTCAGGGCATAGCTGTTGGAGATGTGGCAGCCATTCTGGACCGAGATGAGCTTGCCACTCTCTCCGTGGCTGCTTCAAAGAGACTGAAGAGTTGGTGACCCGTAGAGCAGAAGGGTGTACGGCACCTAGCGACAGTCCTAGCAAGTACCTTAGCAACCAATCAGGGAGCATATATTGTGTATCAGAGGCAGGTTTATGGTACCCCTTGACTTCCAGTGATAGAGTGTGAGGCTGAAAAAAAGTGACAAGTGTGGAATTCAGTATCATTCCTTTTTGCATAAAACCAGTGGCAAAATGAGAAGTCATCTCTGTACTTGATTCATTGTCAAGTTACAAACATCAACATAGGGCTGTGTGCGATACAAATATAATTAGACCGTTCAAATATGTATTTTAGCAAAATATTCTAAAGGCCTATATCACAAGAATAGTTCATAGATTCAATATGTCAGCACGTTCACATTTCCATTTCAGTCTTCCACTCTCCTCTGTACTGTGTGTATCTTACAATTTACACCCCCCAAGACTCTCCCTCTCTCTGCCACCCCCCTTCTCTCTGCCACCCCCCTTTTCCCTGCCACCCCCATTTTCTCTGCCACTCTCTCTGCCATGAAGATGAAGGAGTGTGTTCCTTAGCGTAGGTGTTTACTGTATGAAGCCTGCCACATTGGCCCGAATAGGAATATTAGCTAACCAGCGTACAACATCAAACGTTTTAGCTGTCAGTCAGTTGATGACACACTGGATGATGTGGCACAAAACCATTGGTTAATTCACCTAAGCAGAGGAACATGACCCACTTCTTCCTTGTTAGTTGTTTTCACATAGGCAGCCCAAGTCTGGTATTCTTTCCACTAATTAGTGTTTGACTTATCTTTTCAAATTACGTCATCTCAGAGCTGTTCTGATTAATCAATAACCATAACCATTCAATTAAAGGTATCAGAATTGGACTACCTGGCAAGGTTTTTCAAAGAATTGGACAATTGAGAACAATTCACTTTGGTAATGACAAGCTGCTACTCTGTTTTCCATCCTCCTCTCACTTTTGTTCCAACTGGTTGTTTTGAACTGTAGCATAAGCAATATTATATGCTTATTTTTGTATTGAAAGGCCTCCTTGGAGCATGACAAATAATCATTATATCAAAAGAATCATATCAGTTTAACGCAGGCACAAATAAGATGTTTTAGTGTTACAATTTCATAGATTATTTTTTCTTCAAACTACATTTTTACATTTGATTTAACTCCTAAGATTAAGCCTAGTCCTGGCCTAAAAAAATCTAACTCAATGGAGAATCTCAACTGAGCTAGGTTTTTTTGTCCAGATCTAGGCTTACATCAAGGCCTGTTTGTGTCCACCAAACCAGCCCCTGAAGCATTTCTGTGGTTGTAGTGTTTTGAAGTGTTTTGGATAACTGTCATCAAATTAAGGGGTTAATCATATTGGGGGTTCCAGAGATTTACTTTGAAAACATTTAAATACATTTGCTGTTACCTTTTAATTGGGATTAGAATGATTAGTAGCCTGTTTTAATGTGCTGGTGTTGAACTACTTTTATACCCAGTGAATGAACCTAGTTTCACCTTGCCAGCTTGGCAATGTCAAATGCTCTAATCACTAAGATATCTGCCCACTCTTTTCATTGACGGCCTCATTAAAGGCCAAATGAGAATCATTCTGTAAAACCCCAGTTTAGACTAGCCACTGGGCTAAAGAGGGACCTGACCAGACCTTCTGCTCAGGCCATTAATATTCCCTTCAAGAAAAATGCTGAGTTGTGTCCATGTGGCCACTCAATAAAGGTCTAGAAAGCGCCTTCATGAAACTGGAAACTAGGCGGAGGTGGACATTAGAAAGACACAATTGATACATGCTGAGTTAGTAGTTTTTCTTTCTGCCATCTTGTAATTTTGTTGAAACAAAATCTCATCAAGGCTTTTTTTTCTAAAACCAAACATACAACGTACCCAGCAAAAATATATATATTTTTAGGATGTCCAAATTTACATTACAAAAAGGATCCCCGATGCAGTGGTTGTCAAACTGGGTTTTTAGAAGTACTGAGTTTATTTAAGTTTGATTAACAATAAAGACAAATTAAACAGATTTTGACCAAGGGATCCAGGAAATAGGTTTAAATGGTGTAATGCAACATCATGAGTTAACAACAGTTTACTGACAGTATGTCCTTAAAACTGGGTAACATGGGCCTGGTCCTCACAGAGATATTGGTATCTTATTCACAGTACTCAACCACTCAAGTTGTCCTTTTAATACTTCTAATGTTTCCTCTAATATGGCTACAAAAGTTGTAATTGTAGTTGATTGTAGTTTATCAGCAAAATCAAAGCTTTTAGCAAGATTAAATCAAGATCAAAGTGAAAACCAATTCTTGATTAAGAAATACGTCCATATTTAGTACTTTATGCACACTCCGCTTGACAAGATAACATCACAAAGTCTTGTCCTATAATGTTAGATTAGGTAGGAGAACACAACAAAGGATCCAGGACCTTCTGAAGAGTCTCTTGATCCTCGCTTGTGTAATCAGCTCACACCACAGGTTTTCAATGGGGTTTAACTCAATAAACTGGGATAGCCATTGCAAAAGCTTGATTCTGTGGTTAGTGAGACATTTTTGTATGGATCTAGAGAAAACAGCAACCAAACACTTTTTCATACAGATGTTTACAATAATTAATTTGACTAATACTGGAACAAAGTGTTAACAGTCGATTGCCAGCTTGAAGTGTTTTTCTGGATCAACTCAAGACACAGAGGCTAGAGTGGCCCTCAGGCCATAATACACAGTGTCTTAGAGCCATTATGCAAAATCCAATTACAAATTATAAAAGGTCCCCAGGATAACGTCTCACCAAACCATTTGTGGAACCAAAGGCCTGAGTCATATCTGATGGACTCACTGAAGGTACAGCAGGCCTAAGTCATATCAGATGGACTCACTGAAGGTACAGCAGGCCTAAGTCATATCAGATGGACTCACTGAAGGTACAGCAGGCCTAAGTCACATCAGATGGACTCACTGAAGGTACAGCAGGCCTAAGTCATATCAGATGGACTCACTGAAGGCACAGCAGGCCTAAGTCATATCAGATGGACTCACTGAAGGTACAGCAGGCCTAAGTCATATCAGATGGACTCACTGAAGGTACAGCAGGCCTAAGTCATATCAGATGGACTCACTGAAGGTACAGCAGGCCTAAGTCATATCAGATGGACTCACTGAAGGTACAGCAGGCCTAAGTCATATCAGATGGACTCACTGAAGGTACAGCAGGCCTAAGTCATATCAGATGGACTCACTGAAGGTACAGCAGGCTTAAGACAAATCAGAAGAAGGGAGTAGGCCCTTGCCCAGGCAAGTGCAATGGGGTTGCCTAGCAACACATGCCTCGGCGGGAGACTACTTCAGATTAGCATGACACATTCCCATTATGATCAGACCAGTTAGCTTAGTAGCTAAAATGGCTTTATAAATGTATGATTTTACCTTATAACGAGTTTAATCTAACAAAATATCTACATAATGGGATTCATAAAACAATATATCATAAAATCATGAAAATGTTTACATATGATAGTAGAAATGTGGGTCCATTTTGATGCAAATATCTAACTTAACTCAACCATTTAAGTATGCAATAAAACATACACTCACCTAAAGAATTATTAGGAACACCATACTAATACTGTGTTTGACCCCCTTTCGCCTTCAGAACTGCCTTAATTCTACGTGGCATTGATTCAACAAGGTGCTGAAAGCATTCTTTAGAAATGTTGGCCCATATTGATAGGATAGCATCTTGCAGTTGATGGAAATTTGTGGGATGCACATCCAGGGCACGAAGCTCCCGTTCCACCACATCCCAAAGATGCTCTATTGGGTTGAGATCTGGTGACTGTGGGGGCCATTTCAGTACAGTGAACTCATTGTCATGTTCAAGAAACCAATTTGAAATGATTCAAGCTTTGTGACATGGTGCATTATCCTGCTGGAAGTATCCATCAGAGGATGGTTACATGGTGGTCATAAAGGGATGGACATGGTCAGAAACAATGCTCAGGTAGGCCGTGGCATTTCAACGATGCCCAATTGGCACTAAGGAGCCTAAAGTGTGCCAAGAAAACATCCCCCAAACCATTAAACCACCACCACCAGCCTGCACAGTGGTAACAAGGCATGATGGATCCATGTTCTCATTCTGTTTACGCCAAATTCTGACTCTACCATCTGAATGTCTCAACAGAAATCGAGACTCATCAGACCAGGCAACATTCTTCCAGTCTTCAACTGTCCAATTTTGGTGAGCTGGTGCAAATTGTTGCCTCTTTTTCCTATTTGTAGTGGAGATGAGTGGTACCCGGTGGGGTCTTCTTCTGTTGTAGCCCATCCGCCTCAAGGTTGTGCGTGTTGTGGCTTCACAAATGCTTTGCTGCATACCTCGGTTGTAACGAGTAGTTATTTCAGTCAAAGTTGCTCTTATATCAGCTTGAATCAGTCGGCCCATTCTCCTCTGACCTCTAGCATCAACAAGGCATTTTCGCCCACAGGACTGCCGCATACTGGATGTTTTTCCCTTTTCACACCATTCTTTGTAAACCCTAGAAATGGTTGTGCGTGTAAATCCCAGTAACTGAGCAGATTGTGAAGTACTCAGACCGGCCCGTCTGGCACCAACAACCATGCCATGCTCAAAATTGCTTAAATCACCTTTCTTTCCCATTCTGACATTCAGTTTGAAGTTCAGGAGATTGTCTTGACCAGGACCACACCCCTAAAAGAATTGAAGCAACTGCCATGGGATTGGTTGATTAGATAATTGCATTAATGAGAAATTGAACAGGTGTTCCTAATAATCCTTTAGGTGAGTGTATTGTCATGATAGATAAGGCCCTTTAAGAGTCAGCTCCAAATAACACAAGATAAAGATATACTATACACAATTAAACTGTGTGTTACACTGGCAGATGTAGCCAAAAGTAAATTATTCTGCCAACAAAATTCAAATAGGATAATCTTGTCACTTTGGTGTTCATGTAGCATTGGTTGTAATATCGGATGGAAAGTATTGCCTAACGGCACAGTGTCCTTCGCAGAATAGGTATAATCTTCAGCACAAAACAAAAAGCAGTGTGATTTCACAACTATGGTCCCTTTAGAGAGTAGCCCTATCTGAAACATGGTCATTGGCAATCGTCTACACCAGCACACGGGCACAAGAGAAATCATTCCCCTGACCATTAACTACAATGAACATGCAGGGATCCGACTTGTCACATGGAGTTGCTAATGCACAAAGACAGCCTTGTCCAACATCCATGTTAAGAATGTGGTGTTATTCAAAGGGACAGAGACTCAATTTGAATACATTTTAATTCCAGATTGTTATGCAATCCACTGTAAGATCTGCCTCATAACTTCAATGGCTTTCCAAACCTTCCCTTTGGAATTAAAGGGGCAATCTGGGATTGATGCAGACTTTATATAATTTTGATCTCATGGATGATCAATCATTGCCTCAGTAGCTGTCTATGCATTTCAGTGTTTAAGTCTCTCCATCTGTAGCCAGTAGTGGTTGTTCAGAAAAAACAACATCTTTGGAGTTATTTTAATCCTAAATCATTGGTTCTTAAAGGGATAGTTTGGATTTGAATTTGGGTAAAAGTCCACTTACCGAGTTGCTCCTGAGGACACACAAAGTCATTATTCAAAACAATCCATTATTCAGTTCTATCCCAGTCTGTAAATAGCATTAAGAATTGTCCAAATTCATGAATGGAAATGGTGCATCACGCTTTATAAGAGCTGCATTGCAAGCGGAAAACTACTGCAAGACACTTAAAAAACTCCATTCGGTAATCTACCCAGGAGTTATGAGGGGGTGAAATCTGAATGATCAACCACACATATTGGAACAAGTTCAACTTCAGGGACTGGGTCATTCATGTACTCCAACATTGGAATCAACAGGTGGCAAATATTAAGTTTAATCTTTAGATTTTTGCCTTGCTTCTTGCTAAACAAACAGTGGCTGTGGTAATTAACTTACTGTTTCTAGGTTAAGAAGCTAACTATTGAGAGTGTTGAAGTGTATGAATGTACGCTTGTTATGTTTAGATCTGTTTATCCGTACACAGGAAGTCAAGTTCAGTATAAACGCGACAGTCATCAGCCAATGGGTTTACAGAACTGTGATGCCATTCTGGGTTGCATTGTCTATAAAGTAGAGATACGACCGGAAGTTTCTTTGAAATTTAGTGAGCTGAAATTTAGTTTGTAAGACCGAGTATCGAGTCTGTAACATCATGAACAATAGACTTTAAAATGCTGTAATAAATAATTGAATTACTCTCTCCCTTGACGACCGGGTACGCAATCATTATTTCATCCACTATACGAAACATCTGATTTCAAACAAGATCTATAACTAGTAATCTTTTATTATGCCATAACTCTTTTTTTTTTTTACTTTGGTGGCATTTTTAATTTTTTTTTCTGTCAAAATCATCCCACACTGCTTAAATTATGTAATAATAATATTACTATTAATATGTATTATAGTAATAAAGGACTCAGTTGTATAGGATGGTCTCAGCACGAGATCCCTCTATAAATAAAGGTGAAATTACATAAGAATGTAGTAACTTTGGCTCTGTGAGTGTTCCATCTGAAAACTGATTCAAGTAGGTCTTAACATGTTTTTGCAGCATGTTTGGTTTCATTATAGTGCTGAAAAATAATGCTTTTGCCAATCAGTCAAAGATGGCCATATATTGTAAGACTTTATTTATGACATTTCTTGTAGCAGTCTCACAAGATATCAAATGGCTTTTAGACCTCACTATTCTTTTTACATTCCATTGTATTAATGTTTATATGTATTGTAACGTTATATAGAGTTTACCATGAGCAAATAAACACTTTCTGCCAAGATGAATAGCATTTAACAAATTTCTCAGGTGGTCTAAGACTTTTGCACAGTATGCAATATAAAACCTATTCTTACCTTACCAGTCTGCCAACTGGCGCTCTATTCTGCCCTGTCTGTTTTTTGCACTGGATCTAGTGCTGTCATAGCAACATGCCATCCACCCTCTGTATTCTGTTCACTCAGCAGCAACTTGTCCCTTATCACTTCTTGTCCATAGCAACCTGAGCCATATTATTTTCCTCTCCATAGCAACATGTCCCTTCACACACTGTCCTTGGTATTGCTTAAAGTATTTGTCCCAATGCTATCATCTTAGGGCATTAGATACAGCATTGTATAAATTCCAACACTACAACAGTATAAAACGTGAGATGCCAGTCTACCACTCAACACAAGCTCACGATCTTTCATCCTTCTAGGAGATGGGTTTACTGAGAACACATTCTTATTTACAGGAAAGAGAACAATTAGGGCTAACTTCCTTCTGACCTGGAATCTATTTTCATCCACTGCAAACCTTACTATTCACACTGAAAATGCTAGTCAGTCTTTCGCTGGTGTTTACTTTGCACCAAAAGCCTCTGCATCTAGAGCACAGCAAATACTGGCTGACTCCATAAATCTAGTTGAGGTTAAATGTGGTGGATCTTTACCATTGAAACCTTATACAAGATCCCTGGTTCAAGCTACTGGTGAAATGTCCAACAGGGCATGATTAAATCCTGGACCAGGTCTATGGCACTATTAAAGTGGTAAATCACACTACACTGCCCTACGCGTCCCCCTGGCTCTCTGCCCATTTTATTTTTCATCTCATCCCTGCAATGTAGACCGAAACTTAAAGCAAAGCCTGTCAAACAAAAAGTGTTGGAAACATACTAACAATGCCATTACGGAGCTACAGGATTGCTTAACGCGCCATTGAACGGGCCATATTCAAGGGCAAAAACACAGACCTACACAGCTCCACTTGCAACGCCCTCGTATCCAGAACTACTACAGCGAATTCTTCCGGTTGAATGTGTCCAGCTCCATCTGTCAGTGGATCACTGAGCACTGAAGTTCTGCAAGGATGCACAGTATCACCAACCTCCACTCAGTCTACATGCCAAGGACTGTACTTTGAACAAGCTAATCAAATGTGCAGATGACACCCCTTTGGTTGGCCTCGTCACAGACAGCGATGGGTCCATCGTGCCCAGTGAAAAAGTTGAGGGGGCCTGAGGCAGTCAAAACAACCTGAGGAGATGATGGCTCACTTAAGGCCATGCCTCCCAAACCGTCCCTCTTGAGACTGATAACTTGGCTGTTATTCTGGCTGAATTACCAATTTATAAAAATAATCTCCCACAACCTGAGGTGTGAGGACAACATCACAGTGATTACCAAAAAAACATATCAGCAGAGGCGCCACCTGAGGCAGCTGAAGACATATTGCAGCTAATAGCTATCTGGTTGTACATATAAACTCTAGAGTCCGTCCTCACCTATTCTGTCTGGTTTGGGTCTGCATCTGGTACGCATGGTTGGCCCACAGAAAGGGTCATCTCCTGCCACCTGCCCTCCCCCCAAATCCTACACCAAGGCAAGATTATTTTGAGTTCAGACAAGTTGTTCTGCAGTTAAAGAGCAAGGCAACATGCCACTCATTTGAATATCTTACCTATGGTATATGGTATAGGTATTAGTATGTAAATATTTCTAAAATGTTGTAGTTTTTCAATGTGTTTTATACCCTCCATTTGCTCAGATCTTCTTCTATGTGTTTTCAAATAGTCTAAAAGCATCTGAATATGCGTTTACAAATGGTCTGAGCGCGTTTAATCCTGGTTACAACACTGGCCCTCTGGGCATATGCGCTTCCAAATACCAAATCTCCAATGCACATAGAGAGGTGCGGTAACCTATAGCTAGCTATTCTATTTCAAATGATTAAGTAAAAGAAAAAAAGAAAATAATTTGTAAAGCAAGACTTTCAATTTACCAATAATGATGATTTGTTCATTATACGAACAGTTGACACAATAGAAAAGGAAAACAGGCTATCATAACTGGAAATGAGGTAAAATGGGTACGGTTTATACATTTTAGCGCGCGAGCGTAAGCGTACATTTCTGGGTTATGGAATGTCAGCACGTGCTCAGGAGGGTCTGGTCGCGACTGTTTGTGAGAAAAAGAAATGCTTGATTATTGTGTGGTGGCAGTGGGCTACAATTTCAGTGTCAACACGATTCTTTTACGCAAGACTCATCTCAACCCTTACCCCACCCCTCTTTTCACATTGTTTGTTTAATCGGGAGCGGCAGGTGGAGACCCAGAGGAGGAATTCTGGCTTGAGAAAGAAATCATGCCTTGTCGGGAGCAGTCGGCAATGGAGCACAAGTAGGCTACTCCTTGTAGATGTCTCGATGTTATGGATGATTTAGCCATTGTTGTGAGTTGGCATAGTCTGTTTATTAGGCGTATATAAGGTGCATCCTACTGGGTGTTGACTATTTTGTCTGTGTAGCCTAATGACTGTTTACGGTATGTGATAACTGGGTTCTTTGAAATAACATGGCACGCAAATGTTGTTCGAATCTTCTCGATATGATCGAATGTTTCCACTGATGTCAACGTTGAAATTATTGGATCATAACTATGCACGAATAACCCAGAAAGGCACTCTTTTTATTGATAGCTTTCTCAAACACCACACGCGAATTACAAAGAGGATATTATCTGGTACTGTGCATTTCTTGCCAAGTGTGCAAGGTGTATTCGTTCGCGTCGGTGACAGCTCTCTTTCTCTCTCTCTCCACCCTCCTGTTCCCTTCAGTCAAGCTGACGTTCATCTCCCTTCATGAAGGGGACCAGCTCCTTAAATGACCCCCAGCTGAAGTCATCTTGATCTATCGCCCCAGATCATGGCATGCAGCTCATACCAGATCTCTGTAAGTGCGGCTGTAAGGATCACAATTGAACATGGGGATCAGGTCCAGAAATGTTGCTAACGGTTCGGAGGAGCAGAGAGAGAAAAAGACACCAGCTCTGCCCGTGGACTTGGACCAAGGTGCCGGGGTGGACAAAGATGGGGCTCTCCTGTTGGTGGCTCCAGGTAAGGAAGATTTCAAAAGGAGCACTCAGGGTTTTGGACTGTTGGCGAAGACCCCACTGGGGTACACGCGACCGGTCAAGCGGAATAACATTAGAAAGCGAAGAATTCAAACCCTTATTTACGACGCCCTGGAGAGACCGCGAGGATGGGCGCTACTCTACCACGCGTTTGTGTAAGTAACCAAGAACCCACATCTCTGGGACGTCTTAATTACTCACACATACAGACGTACATAACATCCGTATTCGACAGTATGTTATTTTCAAACTTGACATTTGCAGAGAAATGTCTGATAGACTAAAAGTTCCCTAATTACTGACTCACACGTTGGCGTTCATGTAGTTGTTTGTGTATTTATTTATTTATTTTTACCTAAAAAGTAACATCTTCAAAACCATTTATTCAAACATTTTGGCCAAGAATTGTATTGACTAGGCAGACAGCAGTAACATAAACGCCCAGAGCACACATTTCCAGTTTCTTACTTATCAGTTTCTAAGTAATTGAAACATAAGTCCACTTATTTCTCCGCTGAAAATGTGAAAACGGTTCTAAAACAGTTGACTACCCCAAACGTTATGCATGACATTCTGTAATTGATGAAAATGCATGGTTTTGCTTTGTCTGGTTTCTACATCTAACGCATTAGCGGAGTTACTGTTTGACATGTAAATCCAACGTTTCTTTTATTTAGATTAATCAGAGACGTGGATGGCTAAAGTCATGAAATATGTTTATTTCAAGTGACACCTACAAGGGATGGTTGCCCAAACCCTCCAGTAAATGAATCTAAAAATAAATGATGACCAACATCGTAGGGTATAGAGGTAGCCTCACTTCTCTTGATCTTCGGCTGTAAGTATATGGCTGTAACTCAATAACGGATTGCTGACTATATATACAATATCACATTTAAGTCAGATACTGTAGGATTGGTAAATAACATCACTCATTCTTCATGAATCCAGGTCGTAATAGCAGTCCCTAAAATTGATGTCTGTCCAATTTCTAGTTTGGTAGGATGTGATGCAGATAATATAGTGGATGCATATCAGTCTTACCAGTGGTGTTTTTCAAAAATGTCAATGCATTAAATAAGTTGCTTAATAGTAGTTTTGTTTTTAAATGGGGTGGACACCAGTAT
The DNA here is from genome assembly GCF_011004845.1 of Esox lucius. Lineage (NCBI taxonomy): Eukaryota > Metazoa > Chordata > Actinopteri > Esociformes > Esocidae > Esox > Esox lucius. The sequence goes on along the minus strand of NC_047571.1, from coordinate 26,199,760 downwards.
TATTTGTGTTTCGTACATGGGATAAGAACTCTGTGTGTTCCATTGCAGGGAAACGTGATTCATACATGGTCTGTGTTAGGTTCTTATAGGGCCGTATCAGGTGGTATTGGTCTGTGTGTGTGTGTGTTATAGGGTCAGGAGGAGAGGGAGTGTGTGCTCTCTCTGTGTGTCAGCCAGAGTGTTGAAATCTACCGACTCATGTTACGGTAGAGATGAAATACTGCACTTTAACAAAAGAAAGACGGAGATGGATGGACAGGTGGTATAGAAAGAGAGTGATAGAATCACAGGAGGGAAAGAGAGATATGGAGAGCAGGAATGAACATAAAGATAGAGGGATGATATGAAGGAAAGAGAGTGAAAGATTATGGAGGAATGAAAGAAAAAGAGAGATGGATAGAAAGATAGTGAGGGGAAAAAAGAGGGATAGAAAGAGCATGAGAGACGGATGGTTAGGAGAGATTAAAAAGGTAGAGATGGATGGGAAGGAGGAATAGAAAGAGAGAGAGAGAGAGAGAGAGAGAGAGAGATGGTTAAGAGTCATAGCAAGGGAAAAGGGGAGAGAGAGACAGAGAGAGAGAGAGAGACAGAGAGAGAGAGACACAGAGAGACAGAGAGAGAGAGAGAGAGAGAGACAGAGAGAGAGAGACACAGAAAGACAGAGAGAGAGAGAGAGACACAGAGAGACAGAGAGAGAGAGACAGAGAGAGAGAGAGAGAAAGAGAGACAGAGAGAGAGAGACACAGAGAGACAGAGAGAGAGAGAGACACACACAGAGAGACAGAGAGAGAGAGAGAGAGAGAGAGAGAGAGAGGGATGGTTAAGAGTCATAGCAAGGGAAAAGGGATGAGAGACAGAGAGAGAGAGAGAGAGAGAGAGAGAGAGAGAGAGACACAGAGAGACAGAGAGAGAGAGAGACACAGAGAGACAGAGAGAGAGAGAGACAGAGAGAGAGAGAGAGAGAGAGAGAGACATAGAGAGAGAGAGACAGAGAGAGAGAGAGAGAGAGACACAGAGAGACACAGAGTGACAGAGAGAGAGAGAGACACAGAGAGACAGAGAGAGAGAGAGAGAGACAGAGAGAGAGAGAGAGAGAGAGAGATGGGTAGGAGGGATTGAAAGAGAGATTGGAGACAGATACAAAGTGAAGAACAAGATGCGTTTATTAGAGAAGGAAAGCGAGAGAGGGAGAGAGAGATTGAAAAACAGAAGCTGGTAATCACGAGATAGATATCCGAAGAGAAATAAATAAAATGATTACAGAGATTTTTGTGCATCAGCAGTTCTGTCCTGGGTCAGTACAGTGATCCTTGCCCTCGTCTGGGTATCCAGACTAACGGGTGCACTCACTGGCAGACCGCCCCCAGTACACGCTCTCAGAGAGGCCTGTAAAATGCCTTGCTAATGTGGACTTATTACTGGAAAAGGAAAGACTTTTATCAACCAGGGCGTTCACTTACTTGCAGCCTGGGTTTTCCTCATGGTCAAAATAAAATAAGATTAAAATTGAATAAAAGTGCCATAAATGCAAAAACGCCATATATATTCACTACCGTTCAAAAGTTTGGGGTTACTTAGAAATGTCCTTTTTTTGTCCATTAAATTACATAAAATGTTTCAGAAATGCAGTGCAGACATTGTTAATGTTGTAAATGACTCTTGTGGCTGGAAACCGCTGATTTTCTATGGAAAATCTACGCAGGCGTACAGAGGCCCATTATCAGCAACCATCGCTCCTGTGTTCCAATGGCACGTTGTGTTTGTTATCCAAGTTTTTCATTTTAAAAAGCGAATTGATCTTTAGAAAACTCGTTTGCGGTGTTAGCACTGCTGAAAACGGTTGTGCTGATTGAAGAAGCAATAAATTTGGCCTTTGGACTAGTTCAGTATCTTCAGCATCAGCGTTTGTGGGTTCGATTAATATCTCAAAATGGCCAGAAACAAATAACTTTCTTCCGAAACTCATCAGTCTATTCTTGTCTCAATAGCCAGCACCCCGGAGTCACCTCCTCACTGTTGACATTGAGACGAGACACTGATGGATTTGTCCTCTTGCACCGGGGCCTCCCACTCCTCTTTCTATCCTGGTTAGAGTCCATCTGTGCTGTACTGTGAACGGTGCACTGCACATCATTCCACAGGATCTTCAATTTCTTGTCAGTTGCCCTCATTTCTCAGCACAAGAATAGACTGACGAAGAATTGATTTTTCACAGTGCTGGGATCATCGTGTATGGGCATGCTAACACACCTGAACACCGCAGTTAGCCCATTTCTTAAAACAAGAATAGGCTGATGAGTTTCAGAAGAAAGTTCTTTGTTTCTGGCCATTTTGAACCGATAATCGAACACACAAACGCTGATGCTGAAGATACTGAACTAGTCTAAAGAAGGCCGTTTTTATTTCACACTGTGTGTGCTGTATAGAGCCCAAAATGGTGCCATCAGGCAAGATAGATCTAACTATTCAGCAACATGCAATGTAAAAAAATAATAAAAATCTGGTCCTTCTGAAGTTGTGTCTTTTGTGGTACCAAGTTAACCACCAATGTCTGGGTTCAAGCCTTAAATGCCGCCAGGCAGCGATTGGGGGTTGGGAGGCCCAGTGTGCAGTGCAAATTGGCTAGCACCAATTGGGGGGGGGGGCACAGTGACATTGCCAGCAGGTATATCTTTAACGACTCCCGACGGTGACTTTGGCTCCTGCCAAGCTAACTGTGGTAGTCAGGTGAGTTAGCATGCCCATACACAATGATCCACAGAGTGGAAGATTGCCGAAAGGCTTGACGCAGATTCCTATGAGGAAAGCTTGCCGGGACCTTCAACTGTTTTGAATCCTTTGGGAGTCCTTTGTTGCAGTGACACAGGGCCATGGGTAAAATTGGATGTGACAAGGTTGGGGAAGGGAGTAAACGCTAATTAAATCTGGAAATAAAATAAACTGTGTCTTCCCGTGATTGCATTATGCAGTCATTATTGTACTTCTTCCAATGCATCTCTCTCTCCTGCGTGTGTGTTGTGGAGAGAAGTGTGAGTGTCCTGCTCACTCAGCAGCTGACAGCAAAACACGGACAAGCACTTTCATATGGTTTATTTTTGGCCAAATGCACATTAGCCCACTGTTTGAATACATGACGATAATAAAAAAAGGAAATTGTTAACTAAACACTGAAGCGATAAAGCTTCCTAGGCAACGTGGGATACTTCCAAAATATACTCCCCGAGGCTACTGAGGCCTAAAGAGGGCATCTTGCTCAAAGTCTATTGGAGTGGAATGAGCTGGTATGTAGGACGTCTGGTTCTATAAGTCCTTCCATCTCCATGAAGAGAATCAGAATTGCATATTTTTTTTGTGTGGTTTGCAACTTAAAACATCTCACAGGCACCAAATCAATTGGAGTATCAGCAGTTGCAGCACTTTGAAGTACGGGTGTGTTACCCGGTTAACATTGTCAGTGAATTCCAATTCCTATTCCGTGTCAGTGATCTGGCCAAAGCCATGCAGCGCTGTGAGAGAATCTCGTTGCTGGTGTGAACTAACATAATAATTACATATTATGTTAGTGTTATTTCAATTAAATTGTTTTAAAAGCAGTTGATGTACTCTGAGTAGGCCATTTAGGACCAAATACAATTTTATTTCACATTGCCAAATTTGAGGGTTGCTTTTTCATTTCAAATGACATGTAGACAAGACACACCCAGTGTCTGACTGACAACACACTGACACTCTTCTATCCCATTCCAAACTCTTTCCAAGTTATCTTTTTTCTTTATAGCCAATTAAGAAGGCTGAGAAATAGGCCAGAGGTGCATTCAAAGCATTTGACAACACAACCACTTTACTGTCAAAATTTTTGAATTTTTGAAGTATATATCAGAATAGAGCTTTTCACATCCTCTCTAACCGACCCCCCCGATGTCTTGCGGGGGTGGTAGGGTGTCTGCTACGTAGGTGAACATGGGGGGGAGATGTGAGGGAGGAGAACTTGAGCAAATTTGAACTGAGTGGAAAATAAACGAACAGTCAGCCAACAACATCAATTTTATACAGTACAGCAGAGCACACCCACTCGCAACAGCATCATCATGTGACATTGCCAAATTCCTGATCTCTGACAAAGTCTTATTTATTTAGAAAAATAAACCTGGCTTAGCCCATTGCTGGTTGTGTGAAAGCTATTCATATACTAAGTGTTAATGTGTTAATCACTAAAACACTGCTGTATTTATATTCAGAATTGATTTTGAATGCATCTGCTTTTAATATTAAAGTTTTACACTTAACAATTAGCCAAACTCTGATTTGGCTGTGAATGGTCAGTTTCACAACTTAATTTGATTGCATGTCAATTTGCAAAACGAAAAGTGGATGTGCGTTATTTATCTAACCCACAGTAACCTGCTTTATTGAACACCTGTAAAGGATTAAAGAAGTGTCTTAACAGATATGGTGGATTACTTGCTAGTTGTCAGTGTTTTGTGCCCAAATCATGAGAAAAAACACATACGAGCCCCTTCTCTAACAAACCTAACACAGTTGTTGAATGTTGGTGAAAGGGGAGTATGTCAGAAATCTTTCTGGTATTCTCTGCTATGGGTGGAACGTGAAAAGGGTTTTACCATTTATTGCCTAAACAGCATGTTTCATTTTCTTGTGCAGTTATGTAGGCTGAATGCTGTCTTTATGTTGACATCAACTCCAATTAGTTTGGGAGGAATGGAATATTCTGGTGATATGCTTAAACTTTGAGAACACTTGAGTTGATACAGTGGGGAGAACAAGTATTTGATACACTGCCGATTTTGCAGGTTTTCCCACTTACAAAGCATGTAGAGGTCTGTAATTTTTATCATAGGTACTCTTCAACTGTGAGTGACGAAATCTAATTAAAAAAAAAGTAATTAAAAAAAAGTAATTAATTTGCAATATATTGCATGAAATAAGTATTTGATACATCAGAAAAGCAGAACTTAATATTTGGTACATAAACCTTTGCTTGCAATTACAGAGATCATATGTTTCCTGTAGTTCTTGACCAGGTTTGACACACTGCAGCAAGGATTTTGGTCCACTCCTCCATACAGACCTTCTCCAGATCCTTCAGGTTTCGGGGCTGTCGCTGGGCAATACGGACTTTCAGCTCCCTCCAAAGATGTTTCTATTAGGTTCAGGTCTGGAGACTGGCTAGGCCACTCCAGGACCTTGAGATGCTTCTTACGGAGCCACTCCTTAGTTGCACTGGCTGTGTGTTTTGGGTCGTTGTCATGCTGGAAGACCCAGCCATGACCCATCTTCAATGCTATTACTGAGGGAAGGAAGTTGTTGGCCAAGATCTTGCGATACATGGCACCATCCATCCTCCCCTCAATACAGTGCAGTCGTCCTGTCCCCTTTGCAGAAAAGCATCCCAAAAGAATGATGTTTCCACCTCCATGCTTCACGCTTGGGATGGTGTTATTGGGGTTGTGCTCATCCTTCTTCTTCCACCAACCACAGCGAGTGGATTTTAGACCAAAAAGCTCTATTTTTGTGTCATTAGACCACATTACCTTGTCCCATTCCTCCTCTGGATTATCCAGATGGTCATTGGTAAACTTCAGACGGGCCTGGATATGCGCTGGCTTGAGCAGGGGGACCTTGCGTGCGCTGCAGGATTTTAATCCATGAGGGCGTAGTGTGTTACTAATGGTTTTCTTTGAGACTGTGATCCCAGCTCTCTTCAGGTCATTGACAAGGTCCTGCTGTGTAGTCCTGGGCTGATCCCTCACCTTCCTCATGATCATTGATCCCCACGAAGTGAGATCTTTCATGGAGCCCCAGTCCGAGGGAGATTGACGTCATCTTGAACTTCTTCCATTTTCTAATAATTGCGCCAACAGTTGTTGCCTTCTCACCAAGCTGCTTGCCTATTGTCCTGTAGCCCATCCCAGCCCTGTGCAGGTCTACAATTCTATCCCTGATCTCCTCACACAGCTCTCTGGTCTTGGCCATTGTGGAGAGTTTGGAGTCTGTTTGATTGAGTGTGTGGACAGGTGTCTTTAATACAGGTAACAAGTTCAAACAGGTGCAGTTAATACAGGTAATGAGTGGAGAACAGGAGGGCTTCTTAAAGAAAAACTTACAGGTCTGTGAGAGCCGGAATTCTTACTGGTTGGTAGGTGATCAAATACTTATAACATGAAATAAAATGCAAATTAATTATAAAAAAAATCATAGAATGTGATTTTCTAGATTCATGTTTTAGATTCCGTCTCTCACAGTTGAAGTGTACCTATGATAAAAATGACAGACCTCTACATGCTTTGTAAGTAGGAAAACCTGCAAAATCGACCGTGTATCAAATACTTGTTCTCCCCACTGTACGTTTACTTTTGCATGTATTTCCCCTTAATTCAAGGGCACACTTATGTCACTTATGACCTTATACCACCTGGATTGTTCAAAATAGTCTTTCTCTAATGTTCCAGAACAATTTTTGAGTAGCATCATTGTTTACAGCAGGGGTGTCAAACCGGTTCCACGGAGGGCAGAGTGTCTGCAGGTCTTTGGGTTTTCCTTTAAATTGGTTCCCAGGTCAGACCTGAACAACCAGGTGGGGGTAGAAATTAACCAATTAGTGAACTCATTAATCAATCAGGTACAAGGTGAGAGCGAAAACCTGCAGACACTCGGCCCTCCGTGGAACCGGTTTGACACCTGTGGTTTACAGCTACACACAGTGGCTTCAAAATTGTTGTCCTGTACTCGAATATACAGTCAAATTGCCAGGAAAAATCCTACAAAAACTATCGTGTCAAGTAGACTGTTTAAAAACAATTACTACAAAGTATAACTGAATACTCTGAGGGGAATGGGTTGGTCAGTCAGTGATGTCTGTCTGCTGTTGGGGGATGTCTGCACCCAATGAACACAGAAAATCTTCCTTTCAATGTACATGTACATTTTGTAAAGATTTCACTGATATTGTAATTGATTGTAACTTTTCTTAGTAATTTGGAAATTGATTATCGAGAAGGAAAAAGCAGCCCTAGTAGTCTGTTTCCTATTTCTTTTAATTAATTCCCTCAATTTTGTTATTCTGTCAGTTGTATTTATTTATTCTGAAATTCATATTTTTGAATTCCCTCAATGTTTTAATGTGTTCTTTCAGTTTCCCTCTGCAGATTTCAGTGCGTAATGCCCTTATCATAGATTGATAAAAGAAGCAGAGTATGTCAGTAAATTATTCTCAATAATATATTCAAGTAAATCTTTGTATTTCCACCCCAAAAATAATTTGAATTCACTCACTTGAATCAATCCATGATAAGGACGTGCTTGAATCTGCTGGGGATGTTAAAATGTACGGATTAATATATTATGGGAACAAATTAATTCAACTGAATAAACTGATAACACAAGAGAGAAAACGAATATAAAAAAAGAGTAAACAATAACAGATTTGAGCGAGTGGAATGACTGTGGCGTATTCGGACACCTGATTGCTTGCATCGCCCTCATGTGTTTAAACAAGAAATGTGTTTATGATATTACCAGCAAAATACCTTCATATTACCGAGTTATACTACACTAGGGTTTTGTTGGGGAAGCCAAAAATTTTTTGATTATTTAGTTCCATGTTCTACTGTTCGTTCTAAAGCCTGTGTGGATTTGTGCCAGTTAATATGAACACTGCACTGACATTCTGCAGCTGTTGTTGGTAAATAGTCTATCTGACCTGACATGATGCACCTTTAATGAGTACTTAGGTCCCTGGAAATGTCCCCTGGATTATGAGGGCATAGATTACATACTGAGGAGACAGGTTGGCAGGTGTTAGTTATGGTGGCTGAGTTGTTAAAGCCACTTCGAAACACACACACACACACACACAGATGTGACGTGAAAAGATGTAGGCCTAGAGTCAGTCAAACAGTTTATTAAGCTTGAAGAGAAAGACAATCAAAACAAATTATGTGTCATTACTATAAGAATTAGCTGACGTTTTTAGCCTGGGTGACTCCCTAGTTTAACTTAATTACCTAGTTTAACTAGGGAGTTAGGGTAATTAACATGTTTTGGCCTACATCCACCACACAGTATCATCATGGATGTCTTGCTGCATAGGGCCATGGTCTACATCCACCACACAGTATCATCATGGATGTCTTGCTGCAAAGGGCCATGGTCTACATCCACCACACAGCCTCATATGAGCCCCCCCCCCCCCCCCCCCAGGTCTTCCTCCATGTGTGTGAAAATTGTTTACCTCTGGATGTTCAGCGTCACCAACCATTTTCGCGCATTAACGTCGCAATCCACTTTCTACTCACAGCACTGCGGGGACGTGCTCTGTTGTCTGGCTCCGGGCACAATTATCCCAAACACCAGAACAAATCTGATTGTCCTGCGCTATCAGCACTCATCCACTTTCCCTCCTCCCGCATGGCTCCCGTCCATCCTCCCAACCCCCCACCCCACCCCCCTCCCAGCGCTCTAAAAGACACGTTCCGCTGTGCTTTCCTAGGCCCCCGACAAGCGTAATGTGTTTGGCGCCCAAGTTCTCCGCCACACCCCCCCACCCCCGACCCCCGACCGGGGACCTTACTCCGGGGGAGAGGATAATAATGCCGTCCAATTGAATTATGTCAAGTTGTGCACAGAAAGCATTAGCCGCTCAGGTACCGGTTGTTCTGCTCGGGTTGGGCTGGGCAGCCGGGCTGGAATACTCAGGCATGCCACGTGCTTTAGAGTGATTTGTGTTTAGACAAAGATGATATACACATCCTTTCCTACACAGGACACTACTTTTGACCAGGGCCAATGTACAGGTAGTGTTGCACTAGGGAACAAGGTGACATTTGGGACACCAAGCTACACAAACAGAATGTTTTGTAGGGGAAACAATCGGTTGCTACATACATTTTTGGACCTTTAAATGAATGATGTTTGCCTCTATGTCATGCATCTGAAGAGAGATTTAACAACAGACCTGCCAACTCCTCCCATAGATATCGCTGGGATGGGATCCCTAAAGTTAGGCAAATAATGAGCCACCTTAGATTGGTCTGCTGGGTTGAATATGAACCAGCCTATTTGGCATCTGTCCAGACAGCCCAGTGTTCATTCTGCTAATTCTCTGTGAAGAGCTGGCCTCTGACTCAACACAGCTGTAATAGTCATTTGAGCTTAGCTGAAATAGTGTTATGTGAGAAGTGAACATCTTAACCAGCACCGTACAGGATCTGGTCAACGTAGTAGGGTGTAAAACACATTACCGTTTAGTGTTACTTCTGGTAATCTGAATTTCCAATTAATTGTCTGGAAAAGTAAACACATTACTTCATGTCCACACAAGGTTCACTCCCATTCGTCAGACCGACTGCTCTGTAACAGTCGGACACCTTCTGGGGAAATGTTGTCTAGGCAACAGCCATGTGCTCGGGGTTTGTCCCTGTGAGGTTAATCTGTTTTTTGCGTGTCATAATTGGAGGTTGGTAATGGAGGCAGTCAGGTGCATTGATGGTCCAGGGCTAATGAGGTGGCTACTGTCATCTTGTGTCTTCCTTTGTCTGTACGTAAACATGGAAACTCAGTCTGAGGATGACAGACTTACTGTAACACTCATACCCCACTACCTACCACCTGGTCTGGCATCAGAAACTATTCGTTTTTACAAGCTTTATTTGATTTGCCTGACGAAATAGTGCCAGTGGAATAGGCACCAAGGTGTTTCCCAACAGGCAGTGCAGGCCAGCACACTGATCACTGCTTGAGTTCATTTGAATCACTGGGATAGCCCAGGGCCCCTGTGGAGGGCGGTACACTGACCAGGTTCCAGCCAGTTAGTCAATGAATATGGTTGTTGAGCCTGTCGCAATTTAGCTCAGCTTTGTGGAGGCTTGAGCGTCCGGGAACAGTAAGCCGAAGAGTGTGTTCCTTCTGGCGCATAAGAATTCCGGTATAAACTGCCCGACTAAATGTTAACAACCGGAATGGCACCGGAAGGACTACAAGTACTACCTTAATTTATTTGAAAGAATGTGTTCATCATCTCTGGATACTGCAGGCCTCCCTATGACCGGAAGACACATGCAGAAAATACAAAAGAACAAAAATAACATGGAACGCAAACACGGTACGGACTTCGCAAAATTACTCCCACACTGCCTGGAATCGGAGTACCGTAGTTCACCCGCCCACACATACATTTAGCACAGTGCCTTTTTCAGTGCACGCACCTTGTTGCTAAGCACCGTATCTGTGCCTGATGGGAAAGCACTAAAGGATCACACCCTGGGTACCAGATTGATATTACTGTTGAATATGATGGTACTATACCACAAACACCACAATGGAAACCTTGGCACAATGCAGGAGACCAAACTGGATGTTATATGAAGCTTTAGCACACAACACAGAACATTAGCAGTCTCACACGCACACACACACAAACACAGTACACACAAAAACACACGGTTGAGGCCTTCATATGGCCTTTACTCTGTGTTGTTCCCTCACTCCTTCATTCCCTAAACTCTCCTAAAGTAGACAGAGATCAATATTAGCAGGATTGAGGAGGAGCACCCAGAGGAGGTGTCTCTTACATCCACAGAGGGGAAAAGAGGTCTGTCCAGTGTAAGGGAAAACCCCTCTTTGTAGCCCGGGGCCCAGCAGCAAGTTCAGATATCCAATAGGTCAGTGGCAGTTCTCCACTGTGGTCACGCCTGTCGCCAGGTTAGTTGAAACTGCAGAGAAGGAGGATTGTGGGAACGCTTAATGTAACGCTTGTTTTGTCACTTTGGGTGAGACTTCATAATGTGTCATACAATGCATATAATATACAGTAAGACAATATAACCCCAACACTCATAATTCACAGTAAGACAATTTAACCCAACACTCATAATTTACAGTAAGACAATATAACCCCAACACTCATAATTTACAGTAAGACTATATAACCTCAGCACTCATAACATATACAGTTAGGTCCATAAATATTTGGACACTGACAACATTTTCATAATTTTGACTCTATACGCCAGCACAATGAATTTGAAATGAAACAACCGAGATGCAATTGAAGTGCAGGCTTTTCAGCTTCAATTCAAGGGGATGAACAAAAATATCGTATGTAACGTTTAAGAACTGCAACCAAATTATCACAATCAAAAGTAAAATGTTTTAATACTTTGTCTAGAATCCTTTGCAGGGAATGACGGCTTGAAGTCTGGAACACATGGACATCACCAAATGCAGGGTTTTCTCCTTTGTGATGCTTTACCAAGCCTTTACTGCAGCTGTCCAGTTGTTGTTTGTTCGTGGGTCTTTCTGCCTTAGGTCTTACTGGTCTTTGTCTTCAGCAAATTAAACGCCTGCTCGATCGGGTTGAGATCAGGTGATTGACTCGGCAATTGCAGATTATTCAGATTCTTAGCCTTAAAAAACTCCTTGGTTGCATTCGCAGTATGTCATTGTCCATCTGTAAAGAGACCGAGTCCTATTGGAAGCCATGCATGGCCATGCCATCACTGCCTCCACTGTGTTTTACAGATGATGTGGTATGCTTCAGATCATGAGCGGTTCCTAGCCTTCTCCATACTAATTTCTTCCCATCATTCTGGTAAAGGTTGATCTTAGTTTCCTCTGTCCAAAGAATGCTGTTCCAGAACTGGGCTGGCTTTTTTAGATGTTTTTTGGCAAAGTCTAATCTGACCTTTCTATTCTTGAGGCTTATAAATGGTTTGCACCTTGTGGTGAGCCCTCTGTATTTGCTCTAGTTCGATCTTTTCTTCATGGTAGACTTGGATAATGATATGCCTACCTCCTGGAGAGTGTTCTTCACTTGGCGGGATATTGTGAAGGGGTGACCCACGTGAGAGGCTATGTCTGTAGCAACTACACCACGGATCTGCATGTTTATCAACTGTTGGTTTAGCTTCTTGATAACACCATTACACATTGTGTTAAACTGACTAACATTTCTTATTAAGTTTACCTCCATCACAAATAGCATCTATGAAATGCATGGCTTTTGCCACTGGCCGTTTTAACAGCTTATAAGCCATTCATGTAAGGTTTTTATTTTTCATTTTTCCCCCTTTTTTTCATTTCTGTTTGTTTTTCAATTGAACTGTTCACATTATAGGTCAGATTAAAAGTGGAAAATGTTCTGACATGATTTATCTTTGTCTCATTCTTTTACATCACAAAAACCTGGCATTTTAACAGGGGTGTATCGACTTTTCATATCCACTATAGGTGATGATAACTGACTTTTTCGTCAAGTGAAAAGTCGAGAGAATCTTGTATCCAGTGAAGTTTTTGTGTATCCTGAACAAATCCACCACAAATAGACGCAATATAACACTAAACAGTTTTAATTTAGGCTTCCTATAACGTATCTACTGAAGGTTGTAGCCAGCAAAGTTTTTGTCTATCCTGAACAAATCCTCTTTAGCCACTGGCCGTTTTAACAGCTAATTAGACATTCGTGACGATAACAGACTTTTTCGTCAAGTGAAAAGACGAGTGAATCGTGTAGCCAGCAAAGTTTTGTGACTATGATGGGACTCGAACGCGGAACCTGTCAGTCAGGCAGTCACTCACTCATTCAGTAAGAGACATTCGCTCTTCTAGGCCGGCTTTGCTTACGCGGTTCGGCAAAAAGAGGGAAAGAGAAATGAAGAGAGGTATAGAAAGTGAAAGGAAAAGATTTAGACACAGGTGAAAATTAAAACAAGAAACTCATACTTTTCCCCAAAACAAGTATTGTTGTAACAGAGAAGGGAACATAAATGAACCAAAGCCTGTAAAAGAGAATGACAGTTTGAAACTCCTCTCATTTAACTTTCAGGTCTGACACACAGTTGGCATCTCAAGACTCAATAAACCCGGGGCTAACGACTCTTAGTTGCAACAGTCCATTTCATACTTAACCTAAATGAGATTGGAATAACCAAACCTTTAGCACAGGATTAAAAGGTTGTTTGTGATAAAATTGAGTCAGTCAAGCCTAATCATAGACATTTGCTGATAGCCTTTGGTACTCACGCGCACAGTTTAATTTAAGCAATTATAGCAGCCGGTCTTATTCACGTTGACTTAATTTGTTGTTTTTGGTCCTGTGGCGATCAAACCCACAGCACGGGCATCATCATGCTCTACTTCTGAGACACACAGTATCACAAGATATACATGTGAAAACCCTGAAGTATTGGCGATCGGTGATCTCTCTGTTAACGTGAATGTGTTATGCGAGGTAAAACTATGGTGCTAATGTTGGAAAATGTTTATAGAAAGACAAACATGATTTACGGAGACACCACACACACAAACGCACACTCACACACACAATCTCTATTCTGTACACCTTATCATTACAGCTGGATGTTTTTTTTTAATTCCAGCTCCATTACAACTCCTAAACGGACGTATAAGAGAACACAAAATACACAGCCCCTTTGGGATGAATTAGACCTGTCTTTTTCCACTCACAAAACACCATATCGCCTGCCTCTCTTCTGTTTTGTCTTTTGATCTTGATAATCTCCCCTGAAAAGGTGCAGTGTGTTCGGAGGAGCCTAGTTAGACCTAATGAGCTCAGCAGTGCCACGTATTCCCCCTGTCATCATTTACCGCAGGGCCCCCGGGCTGAGAGTTGCGGATTCATTATCAGTCCATTTACGTGGCCATCCACTGTGGAACTATGCTGAAATGTGGCATCCAGCTTTCCTGGTAAGTATGTTGAGAAGATTTCATATTGTTTCTCCTTTGGCGGTTAATGGGATGCTTGCAAGTATGGTGACAATTGTAATAACACGCCCTGACACATTTTGTGCATTCCATTCAGCACAGTACCCACATGCCAACGCTGTCTTTGGGATGGGTGTAGTATAGGACATAGCAACGGCTGCCTGTTGTGACATTTGCTATGAAGTTTAAAGATCATTTGAGAGCCTAACTTTTAACATTCAAGTGTCAAATCTCTTGATTTGAACTTTGAATCGCATATTACAGGCTTTTGAATTTCCCAAGCCAACCGTTGTCGTCACAGTTGCCCTCTCTGTATATGTTGCCCTCTCTGTATATGTTGCTCTCTCTGTATATGTTGCTCTCTCTGTATATGTTGCTCTCTCTGTATATGTTGCCCTCTCTGTATATGTTGCTCTCTCTGTATATGTTGCCCTCTCTGTATATGTTGCCCTCTCTGTATATGTTGCTCTCTCTGTATATGTTGCTCTCTCTGTAAATGTTGCCCTCTCTGTATATGTTGCTCTCTCTGTATATGCTGAATATATGTTATTATATAAGAATTGTTTTGGGGCAGTGCACCCAAATCATGTGCTTGTGCCACAAACTGAAAAACTCGGTAGCACCGGTGACACCAGTAGAAATGATTAGTCTGGAGCCCTGATATGAATGGCCAGTAGTGCTTATAACACTGCTTTTAACGCCTGTTATGCTATACACATCCTTCGTGCTTGCAAATCAACTGGCGACTGAGCAGTACTGAAGTAACAAGACAGCAATGCATCATCAGCTCAGTGCCATTTCGCCCAGCACACATTTATATTGTCTTGACATGAGACATAGGCTGCTATAACGGCTTAAAAACCTCAGATACAACAAATCAACTACTAGATCAGTTAGCACTTACAAAACTGGAATGAGAATATGCCCCATATCAGATCATCATCAACTAAGTAACGTTGCTACTATAGCCAGCACAGGACAATGGCTGTCTCTTCATTAGCTGCTGATGTACGACTAGCTGCCTGAACTCAGTTCTATTTTAGTGCAGCTGCAATTATAATAGGCTGATCCAAGGCTATTTAGGGACATTACTGTATCCAGAACTGCTGGCTTTGCTTGAGCAAGTCCATGCTAATCGTGTTAGCATCTTCCTAGTCCAGCTTTATCGACCGTTGACCGTCACAGATTGACCGCCTGTCAGGGGTCAAGGGGAGACTTGCCATACTGACCTTAAGCTACTGACCTTACTAACCTATTTAGCAGTTTAATTACCTTTTGGATGTTGTGCTGTGTTCTCCTTCACACATTTTTGGAGGGGAATTACGGCAAACTAGCATAACTTCACATGCTCCTGTTGGTTTGCACTGGAAGAAAAGGACGCTTTAAAAAATGGGAATGTGCTTCGGACGACGTTCCAGTCTTTGACTCTCTCAAGTCAGCTGGGAGTTGTTACCGTAACAAGGCATCACCTGGCTGGATAATAACATGCAATGTTTTATTAAGACCGGTAATATAAGGGATGACATGAATTGTAAAAAAAAAACATAAATGCTACGTTATGGGAGATTGTCAATGATCCGGTGAATGGCCATCCAAGGTTGCAGTTGGCCTTGAGAGAGGAAGAGATAGGTTGTGGAAGAGAGAAAACGTAAGGGGCGAAACAAACAGAGAGAAAGACTGATGGGGAGAAGGGAGGTAGAGAAGAGAGAGACCGAATGACACAGGGAGTGAGAGAGAGAGAGGCAGAGGGAGGCAGAGAGAGCGTATCTGTTATGCCTCAGCAGATTTGTCTTCATTAAGTAGGAATCCACATCTTACTGGCACTCAGACGATATACTTTTTCTGTTGGCAGACAAATAGAGGTATCCTCCATACCTTTTCATGGATATAAAAAAGGGCTGGAGGCATGAATTGCTTCTCTAAGCTGCTATCTTTGGCAAGACCTTCTCTTTATGATTCGACGCTTTTTGTTCATTAGAATTTTTTTTCAAATATGGGCTAATGTGAGCCAGCTCAAGCTGCCTGGAACTCTATTATTAGGCTACTCTATTGGTTTTCCTCATGACACGGACAGTAGTGGATTGTGTTGGCTTCATAAGTTTCCTGAAAACTAATTGTATAAATCATGAAGAATTAATTTACCCCCTCAGTACAATGGCCAACTCAGCCCAAGGCACAGGCAAAGACGTGATGCCAACTCGCCCAGCCTAGTCCAACACTGTCTAGAAATACAGCTGACATAGTGGCATTGAGAAATGCAGGACATACAGCAATTATTTGACGTTCTGCCTAGTCAAGAGACATTCCCAAACAAAATACCTGGACCCTTGGGTAATGAGTGTACAGCCCCGTTTCCCAAAAAACAGAATACAACGATGTGAAAATCATTCATCCCTATATTTAACTGAAAATAGTGCAAAGACAACATATGAAATGTTGAAACTTTGTTTTTGGAAAAATACATGCCCATTTTGAATTTGATGCCAGCAACACATTTCAAAAAGTTGGGACAGGGGCATATTTACCACTGTGTTGCATCACCTCTTTTAACAATACTCTGTAAGCATTTGGGAACTGTAGAGACCAATTGCTGTAGTTTTGAAACTGATATGTATTCCCATTCTTCATTGATGTAAGATTTCAGCTGCTCAAAGGGGTTTCGTTTCATAATGTTTTCAATGTGTGACAGGTCTGGACTGCAGGCAGACAGGTGCACCCATGCCATGTGCACTAATGCACCCCAATGCCATCACGGACGCTGGCATTTCAACTGTGCGCTGATAAGAAGCTGGATGGTCTCTCTCCTCTTTAGTCCAGAGGACGCAGCTTACATGATTCCCAAAAATTATTTTACATCTTTGTTTGTCAGACCACAGGACAGTTTTCCACTTCGCCTCAGTCCATCTAAAATGAGCTTGGGCCCAGAGAAGGCGGTAGCGGTTCTGGATTTGTTTATACAGTATCTAACAAAAGTGAGACCACCCCTCACATTTTTGTAAATATTTGATTATATCTTTTCATATGACAACAGTGAAGAAATTACACTTTGCTACGATGTAACGTAGTGAGTGTACAGCTTGTATAACAGTGTACATTTTCTGTCCCCTCAAAATGACTCACACACAGCCATTAATGTCTAAACCGCTGGCAACAAAAGTGAGTACACCCCTAAGTGAAAATGTCCAAATTGAGCCCAATTAGCCATTTTCCCTCCCCGGTGTCATGTAACTCGTTAGTGTTACAAGGTCTCAGGTGTGAATGGGGAGCAGGTGTGTTAAATTTGGTGTCATCGCTCTCACACTCCCTCATACTGGTCACTGGAAGTTCAACATGGCACCTCATGGCACATTTTAAATCTAAAATGTATTCTTTACTCACCCGAAGAGAAACAAGTTATTGACTATAGATCCTGTAAGTGGACCTACTTGCCTTCTAAATCACCTACTACCTTTCTCTCTTTTTACACTGCCTCATTGAGTCTTACTGCTT
Organism: Esox lucius; assembly: GCF_011004845.1. Taxonomy (NCBI): domain Eukaryota; kingdom Metazoa; phylum Chordata; class Actinopteri; order Esociformes; family Esocidae; genus Esox; species Esox lucius. The sequence goes on along the minus strand of NC_047571.1, from coordinate 26,182,531 downwards.
TCTATAATGCTAAGTTATTTTCTCATAGGAAATATGTTTTTGGGTAAGACTGAAATGGTCCTGCTGAGTTCAGGCTCCATGAAACGTTAGCTTCTTCTGATGTCAGAAGCTAGCCACCTGCCTAGATATTAGCAAATAATTACAGTTATAAAATCCTGTTTCCAAAAATGTGGGACACTGCGAAAAATGCGCGCACACCCACACACACACACATAAACCCACACTCCTCCCTCTGCTCCTGTCTCCAACCACAGCAGCTGGGCTAATTCCCTTCTGTCCGTTTACCACTCTTAATGCCTCTGAATGTGCCATCCACGGGAGCCATTTTAAAAAATGAGTATGCATTTTGAATGTGCGGTTTGCCTACAAGTCTGCAATGTTATTTACAAATCAGTGGGCTTTGATGTTTAAAAAGCTTCTGTCTTCTAGTCAAGTGAGACCTCCAAATCCACTATGGGTGTAGTTCCGCTCTTGGCTTTTTAGTGTCTCTGGTTCCACTATGGATCGTCTGTTGAAAAGAGACCATACACATCAGGTATGGAAGAGACTTTAGGGAAGAATCAGCATGAGACGCCCATGAGACTGTCTGTCTCCAAATTCAATTTCCCTGCATTCCCTGCTTAGTCCACGCCGTTGCTTCTCGCTCCCAGTGTTTGTAATCTCACTTAATCTTGTTCAAATTCTCTTCCCCTTTTTCCCTCAGGTCTTCACTTTCATTTAGACAAGTTGACCTTCACTGGTCAGAGGAAGGTTAACGTATTTATTTTTTTGGTCCCCTCTTTTCTCAGTGATGCTGTGTACAAAACCCTCGGAGTGAGAGAAAATCCAATAAAGCCATGTCTGTGGTGCCCTGGGCCAACATATGTGGAGAAATGGGAGGGAGAGAGAGACTGAGAGGAGAGAGAGAGAGAGAGAGAGAGAGACCGAGATAAGGAAACGGTGCGTGAGAGAGAGAAAGAGAGAGAGAGACAGGAGGGGCAGTGAGAGAGACAGGGAGAAGGAATGAGAGTGGATGATGTAGAAGAGAGAGTGAGAGGGACAGAAACAAGAGGGAGAGGACAGTGGAAATGTGGAGAGAGAGAGAGAGTGTGTGTTAGGGATTAACCATGAGTAAAACCTCTAATTGCAGTCTCTTGGAAACAAATTGAATGACTAATGTTGAGATGCAAAGTGAGGAATGGCAGCATTCTCGTTTGGAGCAATCAGACCAACAGAACTGCATGCAAACAAATAGTCAGTCTAACAGTGAGGAAGACGTACTGCAATGTTTTAGTGACAGGGTGGGGCTTGGTGTGTTGGAAGACACACGACTGGAAGAAAATCCAGTGCAAACTACAATATACACTCACCTAAAGGATTATTAGGAACACCATACTAATACTGTGTTTGACCCCCTTTCGCCTTCAGAACTGCCTTAATTCTACGTGGCATTGATTCAACAAGGTGCTGAAAGCATTCTTTAGAAATGTTGGCCCATATTGATAGGATAGCATCTTGCAGTTGATGGAGATTTGTGGGATGCACATCCAGGGCATGAAGCTCCCGTTCCACCACATCCCAAAGATGCTCTATTGGGTTGAGATCTGGTGACTGTGGGGGCCATTTCAGTACAGTGAACTCATTGTCATGTTCAAGAAACCAATTTGAAATGATTCGAGCTTTGTGACATGGTGCATTATTCTGCTGGAAGTAGCCATCAGAGGATGGGTACATGGTGGTCATAAAGGGATGGACATGGTCAGAAACAATGCTCAGGTAGGCCGTGGCATTTCAACGATGCCCAATTGGCACTAAGGGGCCTCAAGTGTGCCAAGAAAACATCCCCCACACCATTACACCACCACCACCAGCCTGCACAGTGGTAACAAGGCATGATGGATCCATGTTCTCATTCTGTTTACACCAAATTCTGACTCTACCATCTGAATGTCTCAACAGAAATCGAGACTCATCAGACCAGGCAACATTCTTCCAGTCTTCAACTGTCCAATTTTGGTGAACTTGTGCAAATTGTAGCCTCTTTTTCCTATTTGTAGATGAGTGGTACCCGGTGGGGTCTTCTGCTGTTGTAGCCCATCCGCCTCAAGGTTGTGCGTGTTGTGGCTTCACAAATGCTTTGCTGCAAACCTCGGTTGTAACGAGTGGTTATTTCAGTCAAAGTTGCTCTTCTATCAGCTTGAATCAGTCAGCCCATTCTCCTCTGACCTCTAGCATCAACAAGGCATTTTCGCCTACAGGACTGCCGCATAATGGATGTTTTTCCCTTTTCACACCATTCTTTGGAAACCCTAGAAATGGTTGTGCGTGAAAATCCCAGTAACTGAGCAGATTGTGAAATACTCAGACCGGCCCGTCTGGCACCAACAACCATGCCACACTCAAAATTGCTTAAATCACCTTTCTTTCCCATTCTGACATTCAGTTTGGAGTTCAGGAGATTTTCTTGACCAGGACCACACCCCTAAATTCATTGAAGCAACTGCCATGTGATTGGTTGATTAGATAATTGCATAAATGAGAAATTGAACAGGTGTTCCTAATAATCCTTTAGGTGAGTGTAGATCTAGACTCTCGAGCCGAGCCAGACATTTCCAAACAATGTTTCAAACCAATCTACTCCAAATCTTGATTTGTTTTGAGAGATGTTCTTCAGGAGAGAAAAATGTTGAACCTACGGTTCGTCAGTGGAGACTACAGTAGTATAGACCCTTCGCCGTGTTTACAAACATTGTTTCAAGAGGGAGATGTGTGCATGCATCCTGGTTTCAGAAACGCCACCAGTCTAGCCCTGTACCCGACACATAATGGTATAACTGGTGATGCTAAATCTGATTACAGCTGTTGAGCAAGACTGAGAGAGAAAGTTTTCGTTTTCACAATGTTTTCAGAATTTTACTGTTTATTATGAATGCAAAATCAGGACTGTTACTCCAGTAAACCTACATTAGCTAATGACTTGAAAGACCACTGCGCACTGGCCATGCTAACGAACGGTCAACCCAAAAAGTCGTGGAACACGATTAGCTTATTGACCCCAACTTTGGAATATGACTTCACTTGACTTATTAAATTGTTTTACGTAGTGGTTGCACCAACCTATAATAGAGATGGCACAGTGATTCATATGTGCTAGGTAGCAGGCACACCATTTTAAGGCCTGGGACTCCGCTGCTCCGAAAATAGACAAACCGGCCGATGTACGTAAACGATTTCCTCTTTCATTCACGTACTGAGCAAGGTGTCATGTTATCACCCCAGCAATAATCCTAATTATCTCTCAGGCTGTTTTTGTTGGGGATGGTTGTGTTTGGCCGTGGCCAGATTAGCTATATGTTGTGCTTCTCTTTGGGGCTACGGGGTCCTGGAGAGTTCCTCTATGGCTTTGTTTCAGTAAAACAGCAAGTTCCTACTAGTTACATTACTAAGAATAGTAAAAGTGTCTTTGTTTCTGATGATTATTTACAACCTGACTACACTGGTCCTAGTTGTCCACGGGTCCCTGCCTGACGCCACAGTGACATGGACCGGATAACCAATGTTTTGTGTAGGGATGTTTCAAAATGTTCCCTGTGAGGTTGGATCGCTTGCAGTTTCAATGCCGGGATTCAGATGTGAATTGGATTCACTGTGCAGCCGCGGCGTGAATGTGTGCGTGCAACGATTTGAATGGAATCCATCTAAGCGACATTTAGTTTGGAGACATTATTGCTCACACATGATGCCTCAGAACTACTGCTACAGCCACGTCTCCTCCCTCCTAGTTCCAGGACCTGACCCGGCCCACAGCCGACCGGGCACTTAACGCCACTGTGAACTATTCACTCATTATTAATTCAGGATTTATTGTGCATCAGGAACCATTCCTTCCACCCCCCCACCCACTCCCCTTAAATTACCCTCTGGGGGGTATAAAGGAGGGTCAGTGCAAAATCCAGGAGACCAACAAAACCCAGATACAACCTACAAAACAATAAAGGACTCACTGTTCTTGTATCACTGGGACATTTAGTAGAATGTTTTCAACTTTCAAATGTCTCCTCATTTAACCTGCCTGGGCTCCCTTGAGGAGAGCTTGTGTTGACACCAGCTGAGGGTCACAGGAGGTGTAATATTAGAATGGAAACAGGGATTGTAACTGGATAAGCAGTGACAGGGAGCTATATGTGGTCACATTTAACACGTATTAAAGCCCAATCGCTCTAAAAGATGCAGATTCACGTATAGCTGTTGAAGGGCGAGAAAGGACACAGCTTGAGATCAGGTAAAGAGAGAGAAGAGGGATTTGGGGTTTGCTGACACGATAATTAGATTTTTCTGCTTTCATTGTTTCTAACAGTTAGTTGACTTGCACAGTTTCGTAGGATTAAGCACCGTCACGTACTCAGAAAGTTACATTCACTTTAGAAGTCCAGTCAGAAGTGTTGTCTGCAGCAAAGTACCGTTCCATTTAATATCTTCAAATTTCACAAATTGCCCTGTGGGATGTACAGACTCAACCATGACCATCATACGCAACCTCAATGCTTATGAAGGGCATAATGTTGTGAAGAACTATGTCCTATGGTGATAACAATACGCCTAAAGACTCTTGCCATCAAACGACTTGTTGGGCACCCAGGAAGCTATTAGCAGGATCACGTGCACAGCTGCCTCCGATTCCTTCCACTATATCAATTTCTGTGGTGGGACATTGTACACTGAAACCTTTCGGTAGTTTTTCCTGCAATCACTTAATTATGAAATAGCCACAAGTGCATAATCTAAGTGGGAGATAATTTCATCCAGTGGTTTAAACTGATGTATTAACTACAGGGCAGTAGACTATGACGTGAAAGTTCTCTTAAGTACAGATGTAGGATCAGCTTCACCTTCTCCGATCCTTGACTTTTTCGCTAGATTACAACTTCCGTGAAACTGCATGCAGAGATGTGTATATATGGTTTCCCTGTGTCGACTTATGACTGGGGAAGTTAATGTGTGTCATTTTTTCCCGTGTGGTGGACCCGGAGGAGGCTTCCCTGCGAAGCACAAATGCTGGAAATGAGAAGAGAATAGGTTGTTTAAACATTTCAAGACCCCAAAAAGAGCAAGCAAGCTGTCTCCAGACATCCCAGTTAATCTGACCAGGGTTCCACACATTTTGTCTACTTGCATTCTTCTCAAACGTTTTAGAGTAGAAAAATCCCACTTCAGACCTTTAATGTCCTATGAGAAGAAGCAAAGGAGATATTATATAAAGGTTCAGGGAAGGATGAATGGATTAAGAGCTTTTGACTGGACTAGTGCTCATTGGTAGCTTAGTGTGTAGGGTGATCTGAGCATGTGCAGAACCTTGTGACATTTCCCAGCCCCGCCCAGGTTGGTGAATAATTTATCAGAACATTCACCTCGTTGAGCCTGTCTGTAAATACAACACTATCTCTGTCTCTATCTCATCTTTCCGTTTCTCTCCGTCTCTGTCTTTCTCAATCTCCTCTTGCTCTCTTTCTCTCAGTTTTTCTGTCTATATATTTCTCATCTCTTTGTCTTTCCTTCCATGTATCTCTCTTTCTCGTTGTCTTTCTCTTTCTCTCATGTCTCTTCATATATTTTCTCTCCATATCGCTCTCCCAATTTCTTTCTCTGTTCCAATATTCATTCCTCACAACTTATCTCTACATATTTTACTCGCTTCTGTTTCTATCTCATCTCAGTAACAACATCAGTTTTCAGAAGTAGGAGCATGAAAATAAAAAGATAATCTCTCATGCCACTTGTTCAGTCTGCCTCAAGCTCCAAAATGTCCTCTCTTTTTCACTCTTCAATCCCTGTTGTTTCTTTGGGTCTGCCCGTCTCACTCTTTTGCATTAACGATGCCCCTGCTCTCCCTCTATTCTCTATATCATCCATTCTCCCGTCTTTACCATTTTTTATGTCACCAGCCCACAATGATGCATTCCCTAATATTCCCTCCCCCTCGGTTTCTCATACCCCTCCCTGTTCAGCTGGGCCTGCCACACAAAGCACCCCCCCCCCCCTCTTGTTTTTGTCTTCTTTCATCCTTTCTGTCTCGGTCTTTCTTCATGGTCACTGGTCTTGTCTCATTACCAGATGTTGAAGAATGCAGTTATTCAGACCGAGCTACAGCTTTATTTCCCATGTCATCAGAAAATGCTGTAAATGTCATCAGAACTTACGGCAACAGACATGCGGATGTCTGTGTGGATGTTATTCCAAACACACATTATAAAATGTATGTTTTCTAAAGAAGTTTTATATCTACCATGCTTTTACATTTGAAATAATTTGTCGGTTAGTCTTGCTCTGAACGATGCATTGTTTGTACATTGATCTCCAGTTAGCGAAATGGGTCTGCCACACAACAGTCATTTTCCTCAATACAGTAGCTATCAGCTTGGGCTGTGCTAATAATAAAAAACTTTGAAGTGTTACTGTACCAAAGGCAAGGGGTCCTTTCTCTTTTTTTCCATCTGTTCTGGTTAAGTGGCACAGGATTGACAGCACAAGCCGGGAACCCAGCCAGCCGGTTAAGACTTTCCAGACAGGGCGGTGACAATAAAACATTGAATCTTTAATTTTTTTATTCCATGCTGTCATGCAAAAACAATCTAAGTCATGTCCCAAACTGTCAAGTTATCCCACTTAAGTAATGTAAAAATGACGTTCTAACTACAGTTCACGAGGAGAGAGTTGTTCACATAGGAGTAGGCGGCCAATGAGGCAAGCAGTGGACATGAGGCAAGCAGTGGACATCTTTGTGGTTCTGAAAGGTAAGACAACCATGGTCCAACGGAGGTGGACTGCAAATGGTGCTGAAAGCCGTCTGAGTAGGCTTAATGCATTTCGGCTGTTGACTTCATTGCCAGCGGGAGGTGTGTTCTGAAGTTTATTTACTTCCTATTTGTGAATTAAGAGGTGAGCCTTTTTGCCAGACGGAATAATGTCACCTTCATTATTATCTCTGTGTCTGTGAAGAGGTCTGTTCAAACCTCGGCTAAAATTGAGGGGATATGAGAGGGTTAGCGTTATACTGTCTGAAACTGGTGCAGGTGGGTCTTCCCGGGGAGGAAGAGCTGCTCAGTCCTGTCAAGGTCCAGCTGAGATGAGTCTGCCATGCACCTAGTGATACGTCACCACCTGGGTGTCAGAACGGGGGACAGAGAGTGTGTTCGAGTGTGTCATCCGCATAACAGTATTGGGACACACCCTCACAGGATTCAATCGGGAAGAGTAGCTTGCTGTGTAGAGGGTGTACAGCATGGCTGATCTAGCATCTAGCATCCTGCACTTCAGGCATTCGTCTTGAAAATACCTCCTTTAAAACTCTCCTTGATAGTACTGTTCACTTATTGTTATATTTGCAGTGTCCATAGCTCCTCCCTTGTCATAACACTGGCAAGGCCAAGTGGCTGTTTCACTTTGTCTTCTGTTACTAATGGGTGAGGTTTTAATTTTTATCTATCTATATCTCTCTTCCTATGTATATATACTGCATATACTCAATAGAAAATGAAGGCAACGTGTGAAATATTGGTCCCATTTTTCATGAGCTGAGTTAAAAGATCACAGAAATGTTCCATATGCACAAAATAATGTTCTGTGTGGATTCTCCAGATTAGGACATACATAATTTATTTAAATCGACTGATTACCTCATATGAACTGAATCAAATATTTGAATTTGTTGCTTTTTGGGTTTATATTTTTTTGCAGTTGGTCTTTCGTTGTATAATGTAACCATGAATCTGCTAAGATCACAAGAAGACCAGACAAGTTTTGAATCTTCAAACAGAAAATAAACAAAGTCAGGGTAGTTGCCTAGCTACCGAGCCAGTGAGAGTGTAGATACAGGTCTGCCAGTATCAGAAGCCTCTACTCTCACTGTAGTTTACCCATGAACCGCTTCCACTGCCTGGAACCACCGTTCCCTGAGCTCTCATTGGCATCTGGATCAGGGAGCGGTGTTACCACAGGTTACCATGTGATGTGTTTCCATGGTAACCCCTAGTTGCTGAGAGTCTCCTCTTGCCTCCACTGGCTCCCACACATGTGCAGTGTTGGGAGTAACACTGTGTGCGTCTCTGCGGTTTCAAGTGTATTTTTCATCTCTACGCGTTAGTCGTGTTGAACCCAAATGCACCCGGTGAGTGTGTTTGTGTGTTGGCATGTGTGTGCGTGTGCTAGTTTGTAAGTGTGTACTTCTTGGTGCTGTGCTTTCAGATGATAGGACAGTCATGCCATGACTAAATCAACATTTTTATCTGGATTTGTTTTGTGATATAGGATAGTCCATCAACCTCCTTTGATCGCAAACACACCTAAACACTCTACTTGATGACATACAAACCAAACACACCTGACAACACTACTGGAAGACTTACAAACCAAACACCTGACTACCCAACTGGAAAACATAGTAATCAAACTCACCTGACCACCCAACTTGAAGATATACTAACCAAACACACCTGACACCAAGCGCCAATTTATATTTAATTATACTGAGCTAAACTCTTGTAACAAGCACCTGTATTTACAGTTGTGCTCATAAGTCTACATACTCTGGCAGAAATTGTGAAATTTTGGCATTGATTTTGAAAATATGACAGTGGTCAAATGAAGCAATTTATTATCACAGTTGTTTGGCTCCTTTTTTAATCATAATGATAACAGAAATCACCCAAATGGCCCTGATCAAAAGTTTACATACCCTTGAATGTTTGGCCTTGTTACAGACACACAAGGTGACACACACAGGTGAAAATGGCAATTAAAGGTGAATTTCCCACACCTGTGGCTTTTTAAATTGCAATTAGTGTCTGTGTATAAATAGTCAATGAGTTTGTCAGCTCTCACGTGGATGCACTGAGCAGGCAAGATACTGAGCCATGGAGAGCAGAAAAGAACTGTCAAAAGACCTGCGTAACAAGGTAATGGAATTTCATAAAGATGGAAAAGGATATAAAAAGATATCCAAAGCCTTGCAAATGCCAGTCAGTACTATTCAATCACTTATTAAGAAGTGGAAAATTCTGGGATCTCTTGATACCAAGACAAGGTCAAGTAGACCAAGAAAGATTTCAGCCAAAACTGACAGAAGAGTTGTTTGGGATTCAAAGAAAAACCACAGGTAACCTCAGGAGAAATACAGGCTGCTCTGGAAAAAGACGGTGTGGTTGTTTCAAGGAGCACTATATGACGATACTTGAAAAAAAGTTGCATTGTCGAGTTGCCAGAAAGTAGCCTTTACTGTGCCAATGCCACAAAAAAGCCTGGTTATAATATGCACAACCATAAGCGCTATGTTTGGAGAGGGGTCAACAAAGCCTATAGTGAAAATAATTCTGTCCCCTCCGTGAAGCATGGTGGTGGCTCACTGATGTTTTGGGGTTTGTGAGCTCTAAAGGCAGGGAATCTTGTGAGAATTGATGGCAAGATGAATGCAGCATGTTATCAGATAATACTGACAGTTTGCATTCTTCTGCACGAAAGCTGAGCATGGGACGCACTTGGACTTTCCAGCACGACAATGACCTAAGTACTAGATACATCAGAAAAGCAGAACTTAATATTTGGTACAGAAACTTTTGTTTGCAATTACAGAGATCATACGTTTCCTGTAGTTCTTGACCCGGTTTGCACACACTGCAGCAGGGATTTTGGCCCACTCCTCCATACAGACCTTCTCCAGATCCTTCAGGTTGCGGGGCTGTCGCTTGGCAATACAGACGTTCAGCTCCCTCCAAAGATTTTCTATTGGGTTCAGGTCTGGAGACTGGCTTGGCCACTCCAGGACCTTGAGATGCTTCTTACGGAGCCACTCCTTAGTTGCCCTGGCTATGTGTTTCGGGTCGTTGTCATGCTGGAAGACCTAGCCACGACCCATCTTCAATGCTCTTACTGAGGGAAGGAAGTTGTTGGCCGAGATCTCGCGATACATGGCCCCATCCATCCTTCCCTCAATACAGTGCAGTCGTCCTGTCCCCTTTGCAGAAAAGCATCCCCAAAGAATGATGTTTCCACCTCCATGCTTCACGGTTGGGATGGTGTTCTTGGGGTTGTACTCATCCTTCTTCTTCCTCCAAACACAGCGAGTGGAGTTTAGACCAAAAAGCTCTATTTTTGTCTCATCAGACCACATTACCTTTTCCCATTCCTCCTCTGGATCATCCAGATGGTCACTGGCAAACTTCAGACGGGCCTGGACATGCGCTGGCTTGAGCAGGGGGACCTTGCGTGCGCTGCAGGATTTTAATCCATGATGGCTTAGTGTGTAACGGTTTTCTTTGAGACTATGGTCCCAGCTCTCTTCAGGTCATTGACCAGGTCCTGCCATGTAGTTCTGGGCTGATCCCTCACCTTCCTCATGATCATTGATGCCCCACGAGGTGAGATCTTGCATGGAGTCCCAGACAGAGGGAGATTGACTATCATCTTGAACTTCTTCCATTTTCTAATAATTGTTGTTGCCTTCTCACCAAGCTGCTTGCCTATTGTCCTGTAGCCCAGCCCAGCCTTGTGCAGGTCTACAATTGTATCCCTGGTGTCCTTACACAGCTCTCTGGTCTTGCCTAGGTGTCTTTTATACAGGTAATGAGTTCAAACAGGTGCAGTTAATACAGGTAATGTGTGGAGCACAGGAGGGCTTCTTAAAGAAAAACGAACAGGTCTGTGAGAGCCGGAATTCTGGTTGGTTGGTAGGTGATCAAATACTTATGTCATGCAATAAAATGCAAATTAATTATTTAAAAATCATACAATGTGATTTTCTGGATTTTTGTTCCGTCTCTCACAGTTGAAGTGTACCTATGATAAAAATGACAGACCTCTACATGCTTTGTAAGTAGGAAAACCTGCAAAGTCGGCAGTGTATCAAATACTTGTTCTCCCCACTGTATATAGAAATGATTGTCCATATTATGAACTACACAAAGTAAGTGTAAGTGTATGTGTGTGTGTGTGCTTCTGTGTGTGTGTGACTGTTCGCTAGAGTACCAGGACACTGCCATGTGCAACGTAGAGTCACAGTTGCTAGGCAACCAAACCTGAAAACGCTCACTAACCAAAATATATCAAAAGGAATGTGGCCAGTTTATCAGCTAGAAGAGGCTTCGCACCTATACCAGGTTCCAACACACACAGATGAATGTCTTCTGTAATTGACTTGGAAACTTGATCTCCTGATTCTCTATTGTGGAATTTTCAGTCATTGTGAGTAATGAAATACACCCCAGCTTCAAACTGGCTCGTTGGTTCTCCATCCTCCCACTGTAACTGTTACCTAAGTCATTGCTGTAAATGAGAATGTGTTCTCAGTCAACTTACCTTGTAAAATAACAATAAATAATTAAAATAAATACTTGCTGATATGAAAGTACATTAGTGACGTTTTCTGCCTGGATTTTATTTATGCTCTGAGAAATGTAACTGTAACATCAGCTGTTTATGTGAACTTCATTTCAATATTTTCTGTTTGTGTAAGTTTGTAGACTCACCAATGACCTCTAAATCTTCATGGCAGCCTTTCAAGTCTCTCCCCCAGAAGCATTCTAATCCCACTCACACTGCAGTTCTACTAGAGTGGATAATGAGGCCATGTTGGATGACCTCAGTGCGATTACTGATCTCAGAACACCAGCTTTCTCTGATGCTCCAATAGGCTGATTTGGCCCCAGATGAGGAATCCTTTGGTTCAAAACATTATTGACGGAATTCGGATTTGGCCTTTAGGGGTGTTTTTTTTACCGGTTCCTATGAAACCCAATCAAGTCCCACCTCTCAAGGACAAAGTTTTTTACATGGACAATACTTATTGAAAATGGGGGAGACGTGCCTCATACAGAAAGTTCAGTGAAAAAAGACCTGATGAGCACATTTTGAATTGAGGAGAAAAGGCAGGAGCAGGTGGAAGGTAGGGGCAAAGCAGATGGAATAAAGGCTGTGGAGAAAACGGTTGCACAATTCAGTAGCAGTGTTGGAGGTAAAGGCACATGGGTGGAACCAAGAGAAGGTCAAGAGAGGGAAGTCAGAGAGAAGGTTTAAACCCATTAGAGTATGGAGAGGTTATGGGTTTGAGACAGCTTTAAAAAAAACATGAAAGAAACACTGATGCAGGGGAATAAGGTGAGACCAGGCAGGACTAGGTGAGACTGGGTAGGACCAGGTGGGACTAGGTGAGACCATGCTGGACTAGGTGGAACCAGTTGAGTCTTGGTGAGACTTAGCAGGACTAGGTAAGACTGGGTAGGATCAAATGGGACAAGGTGAGACCAGGCAGCATTATGTGGAAAGAGTTGAGACTTGGTGGGACTACATGAGACAGGGTAGGACCATGTGGCACTAGGTGAGACCAGGTGGGACCAGGTGGGACTTGGTAGGACTTGGCGGGGCTAAGTGAGACTGGGTGGGACCAGGTGGAACCAATAGCTAACTCTTCTGTCAATGTCATACCATTCATTGTGCGGGTGTTCAAACATATACAACATATACAGCATATGCAGTTCTGAGAGCAATCTAACCAGATGTCTTCAGATGAAGATCTGGGACGCTAAACATTTAGGAGTTGCATAGCTGACCTTTTTTCAGCTAATTGAAGTCTTAAACCAAAACACTGGACCAGGTCCAGGTTGACTTTATTGCAGCTTTTTTTGTGCTTTGTTAGATGTCAGAACACCTAGTTATGGGTTTAGTATCACTTCAGGAACCACATTATAATGGTACTAAAACCTGCCATCAGGATGACCTGGAACACCACCTTTTCAGACTGACCTCAAGACTAACCCAAACATTCACACCAGTCACAATTTAATAAAAACTCTTGTCTCCAACATCAGACAGGCATGGTGATTTGACATAATCTTCCTTTTATGACTCATATATACTTGCACACACAAACACACACACATAAACACACACACACAAACACACACACACACACACAAACGCAGCTCTTAGTCACGTCTGACATCTCTATTTTCCCATGATGCTATTTGGAGTGAAAACAACCGGCAGAGAAAAGATCAGCGGGCCTATCAGCATATTGATAGCTGTAAAAATGCAAAGGAATTGCCATGATGTGGGAGAAGCTTTTCAAAGCCTTAGCGAGCATCAAATGAGATCATCAGTGTGTCCACAGTGGCATTCTGTTCCCTGTGTTGTACCCCATGTATCCCCAGAAGGAAGGTTCTGCTCTGTATAGGTTATATGGACATTGAGATCTAGCTACAGGAAGAGCTGCTGCTTGACCGGCAACACTATAGAATTACCCAAATAAAACAATATGCCATGCTTCGTTCTTTAAACTGTGGTAAACAGAAGCAATATTTTTACCATGACTGTAGGCCCTGCTATTTGCCATGCCTGTCATGTAGTAGTGGAAAGACTAGTCCGTTGGTTGGTGTTGCTGTCAAATTTTATGAGGATCTGAGGAGCCATGAAATATCTGTTTAAATCCCCTAAGGGAGGAAAGAGGTGCGGAGGTGCTTTCTTCACAGTTGTTGTGTGGACCGTGTTTTTTGTTGATGTTGACAGAGAAGACCTTGTAGTTACCAACCCGCTCCACCCCTGCTCAGTGTGGATTTGTTCTTGTCCCTACATCGGCTTCTTCATCAGGCCGATGTTGGGGGAGGCTTAGGCCAGGCACCACACTGCCCAGACGATTTGAGCGCACCTACTGTGCTTATATCAGATGGACCATAATCGGTTGAATGTAGCACAACTGCTCAGAAAGGGAACATTTAGATCTTACATCGGGTCTCGTGAACGAAATATATTAAAGATCAAAATCTTTACTGTAGATTGCGTAATTCGTTGAGAACAAAAAAACGGTCAATGCAAACCAAAATCACCAACAGTTTGAGGGCTGGATTCACACTCACCGAAAATCAAAGTAAACTGTTGAAATTACATGCTGTTGAATTTCAATCCGGCAACTCATAATGTGACTCAGTAGTGTGTGTGGCCCCCACGTGCCTGTATGCACTCCCGATAACATTTGGGCATGCTCCTGATGAGACTGTGGATGGTTTCCTGGGAGATCTCCTCCCACACCTGGATCAGGGCATCAGTGAGCTCCTGGACAGTCTGTGGCGCTACTTGGCGGATTCGGATGCACCGATACATAATGTCCCAGAAGTTCTCAGTTAGATTCAGATCTGGTGAACGTTAAGTCAATGGCATCAATGACTTTGTCATCCAGGAACTGCCTACACACTCTGGCCCCATGAGGCCAGGCTTTGTCCTGCACCAAGAGGAACCCAGGCCCCACTGCCCCAGCGTAAATTCTGAAGATGGGTCTGAGGATTTAATCCCGGTACCTAACAGCAGTCAGGATACAGTTGGCGAGCATGTGGAGGTCTGTGTGACCCTCCAAGGATATGCCTCCCCAGACCATCACTGACCCACCACCGAACTGGCCATGCTGGATGATGTTACAGGCAGCATAACGTTCACCATGGCGTCTCCAGACTCTTTCACGTCTGTCACGTGTGCTCAGTGTGTATCTGCTCTCATCTGTGAAGAGAACAGGGCACCATTGGCAGATCTGCCAATTCTGGTGTTCTCTGGTGAATTCCAATCAAGCTGCACGGTGCTGGGCTGACGTCAGGCCCTCATGCCACCCTCATGGAGTCTGTTTCTGAGAGTTTGGTCAGAAACATGCACAGACATGCACAGGGATATCCAACTGGGCAGATTTATATCCCTGAGGTTTAATTGACTTGGTGTTATAATGTGATGATTACGGGTTCCCTTAATTCTTTTAACCGTTTGACGCGTACGATCACACCAGTGTGATCAGGCTAGAGTGGTCTCTGAAGCGTACGATCACACCAGTGTGATCAGGCTAGAGTGGTCTCTGAAGCGTACGATCACACCGGTGTGATCAGGCTAGAGTGGTCTCTGAAGCGTACGATCACACTGGTGTGATCAGGCTAGAGTGGTCTCTGAAGCGTACGATCACACTGGTGTGATTAGAACGTCATGTTTAGAACGCACCATTAGCATGCCTAGCTACAAGTAACGTAACAATGGCTGGTAAAACCGTGCTATTATTTACTCACATTTAGCTCAAACAGTGTTTATAACTTTACTTCCTGATTGTAATTGTTTCAAGACCACACTATGATATTAACCAGGTAGAAAGCATCAAATCGGGACAGGAAGTGTTACTTACGTACCAACACACTAGTACACAAAAGCGAATTATATTAGCGACTACTACCGATCAAAACCATTGCAAAAATTTTCTAGAAGTTACGTTACCTGTTGTATGCATTTTATATAGTTTATTCATTTTCACTGCACTGAATAACTGGTCACGATTTGTTAGCTAGCGGGCAGCTGATGTTTGCTAGCGGTTAGCTGACGTTTTCTAGCTAGCTACAGTTATAAATCAACCAACTTTTGCAGCTCTTAGAATTCGAGTCAACAAGAGAAGCTTGCAATGCAATGCATGTAGTGTTCCTTACCTAGCAAGGTGACTGTTCAAATGCTGGCGTGAGTTCAAATGCTGTAGTGAGTACCGAAGTCACGTGCAAAAAAACTCACGCTGGGGGGTCGGTAAGGAATATTTGAATCTCACGCGTGAAAAGGTTAAGCTGCGTACGAATGCAAAAGTATATACATATGCCTATATTGGCAAACCACTTTCCTGCATTTTTCGGATGAACTTGTCAGTAGTACAGTATTTCCCAATCCTGGTCCTGATGACACCCAAGGGGAGCACATTTTAGTTTTTGTCCCAGGCACTCACAAACCTGATGCAAATTATTGACTTGATGATAGGTTGATTACGTCAATCAGGTGTGTAAGAGTCAAGGCAATTTTTCAATCATGTGTGTGAGCGTTAAGGCAAAAAAAAAAAGGTGCACTACTTGGGGTCCAGAGGACCAGGATTGGGAAACACTGTGATAGTAAAAACAAGGTCTGTGAGCCCTTTCAGGCTTTGGTCGCATTAGGTCCGGGCTGTGCTCGCGTTAGGTCCGGGCTGTGCTCGCGTTAGGTCCGGGCTGTGCTCGCGTTAGGTCCGGGCTGTGCTAGCGTTAGTTCCGGGCTGTGCACGCGTAAGGTCCGGGCTGTGTTCGGGTTAGGTCCAGGCTGTGCTTGCGTTAGGTCCGGGCTGTGCTCGTGTTAGGTCCAGGCTGTGTTCGGGTTAGGTCCGGGCTGTGCTTGCGTTAGGTCCGGGCTGTGCTCGCGTTAGGTCCGGGCTGTGCTCGCGTTAGGTCCGGGCTGTGTTCGGGTTAGGTCCAGGCCATGCATGCGTTAGGTCCGGGCTGTGCTCGGGAAAAGTCTCACCTTGGTGTTGCTGTGGTTCGGTGGTTATACAATGTGTTAATGTTTTTCTGCCATGACTTTGGTGATCCCTGCAGGTCTGGTGGTATGACACTGCAGTTTTCATCTCGGTTGAGTGTGTGAATTACAGGGCTGAGTCAACCTGGTTTAGAGCTGTGTATTGTTGTCTGGGTTTTTGTGTGTGTTTTGTGTGGCTAAACACTGGCTACATTTTTAACTTAACAACCTTAACACTTAACTTTAACCCCACTGCTAAATGGACGACTACCCTAATATCAAATGTTCCCTCAAGATTCGAGGATTTTAGTGCATGGTTGGACGCATCATGTTTCTTGCTTATTTACTGACTGCAGTCTGTACCAGCATTCCAACTTTTCTTTCAGAAGTTCCCCTATTTCTTTGTTTTTCCTCTGTTCTTCTCTCTCTCTTTCTCATTCTCTCTCACTTTATGCGTCTCCCTCGGTGTCTCCCTTTATCTCTTTCAATCTCTCTGTCTCTTTCTCACTCTCTAGCCATCTCGCTCTTTCTCTCACTGCCTCACTTGCCCAGACTTTCTTGGGTTGCCAGGAGAGGAAGGGAATGGACCCCGCTCTGGGAGGGAGGTGTTTCAGACGCTGTGTGCATCAGGATACTCATTATCATTTGCTAACTGGAAATGTTACTCTTTGCTTGGACTTTGTATACGCTTAGGACTTTTGTATGGATTAGATGGTAGTTATGTTTTCATGAAGTGTAGGTTCTCTCAGGTTGGAATGTGGGACTGCTAAGCAGGATTCAGTTCTGGATTTCTGGATATTTTGGTTATGCTGCGAGAGCGCCCTGCAAAGACTCTTCCTATTATCATTGGCTCGGGACTCCTAACACGTTCACTCAAAATAAAAAACCCTAGTAGGAGAGTTTGAAAACATAATGACACAAGTCGATTACCAACTAACACTGCAGTTTCACAATGCCACGAGCCTGGTCTTCAGAAAGTGCTCAAATGTCTCACCTGCACCTTGTTTTCTTTTATTCTCAGTCTCAGAAATGTGGCTCTCATGAATGTCGATTTTTCAAAATACCATATATGTATTATTAGACATTGAACTTGGTCTCTTTCTCCCAAAGCAGAGACGTCACAAAACAGTTATTACCAGATAGTGTTCTGTACAGTATAAGCCAGTAAGAGATAGATCAACAATGGGACGTGAATCATGTGGGCTTTCAATATCCTAAGACAGTAACTATGAACTGAGTTCTCACCTCCTCCAGTCTTTGTGCTCTCCCTGCGTTTCCTGTCTTTGTACTCTCCTCTGTTCCAGTCTTTGTACTCTCCTCTGTTCCAGTCTTTGTACTCTCCTCGGTTCCAGTCTTTGTACTCTCCTCGGTTCCAGTCTTTGTACTCTCCTCTGTTCCAGTCTTTGTACTCTCCTCTGTTCCAGTCTTTGTACTCTCCTCTGTTCCAGTCTTTGTACTCTCCTCTGTTCCAGTCTTTGTACTCTCCTCTGTTCCAGTCTTTGTACTCTCCTCGGTTCCAGTCTTTGTACTCTCCTCTGTTCCAGTCTTTGTACTCTCCTCTGTTCCAGTCTTTGTACTCTCCTCTGTTCCAGTCTTTGTACTCTCCTCTGTTCCAGTCTTTGTACTCTCCTCTGTTCCAGTCTTTGTACTCTCCTCTGTTCCAGTCTTTGTACTCTCCTCTGTTCCAGTTATTGTACTCTCCTCTGTTCCAGTCTTTGTACTCTCCTCTGTTCCAGTCTTTTTACTCTCCTGTGTTCCAGTCTTTCTGCTTTATTCTTTCGGCTCTCCCTACTATTAACTTTTGTCCTTATTCTATTATAATACTACTATGAATATTACACATTTTACTACTGTCACTTATACTTCTGATACTACTGTACTATTATCACTACTATTATTACTACTAACAACATTCTAACTATTACTGGTAACCCTTTAACTCATATACAGAAAAGACTGAGAAACTCAACATGGGCCCTCGAGAACGGTCTTGAGTACGGCAGTAATGCTTTAGATAAATTGCAAGTGAAAACCTACAGTCCCTGGAGGTCCAGGTCCAAGTGCTGGGTGGGTGGATATCGGACAGGACTGACTTGCTTTATAATGCTATAGCAACTACCTATGATAGGTTGGGCCGCTTGCAAGCCCAATCGTGGTTGTTGGCCGGGGAATGCATCCACCTCAAGTGCTTGTGAAGACAACACCTCCTGGTTAACTGAGCAGTGTGGAAAGAAGCAGAATGGCTTTGCGAGATGTGAATAGATGTGAAAAAATCTCAATGCTTGACTCTCCTTCACCCTTTACTCTCCTTCAACTGCTGTGTAGTTTTTGTGATAGGTAAAGGCCGTGATTGCAAATTGGACATCACAAATTAGAATGTGATTGATAATGGAAAGTGATTGATATCACTTTACATTACTACCTGCATAGCGGAGCAGGTTTGGCGATTTCACACTGCTGGGTCAGGAATATTGGGCAGATTCTATTTCAGCCTGCTGCGTTCCTGTTACCATAGAAACGGAAATGCCTAGCATGGTGCTGCCTTGTTCCCTAAGACCTCTTGTTCTATAAAAAATATGTTTGATGTGCTCTCAATAAAGACATGTGTGATAGCAGCATTAACAACAAACACAACCCAAAATTTAAATAAAAATAAAACAAACATGCTGCCACAGTAAATAAAGACACAGTGTGTAACATCCTAATCCCCCCCCATTTCACCATCCCCTCCCGTGCTTTTGAATCCCTGCAGTGCTGGCTATCGATGACACGTGCTCCCTGTGTATGAAAAGGTCAAACGGGCATAGTAGAGAGCAGCCAACCAGGGCTATTTTACCCTGAGAGAAGGCCCCTTCCTGTAAGCTTGTTGGATGAGACGACAGACAGCTTTAATCAGTTGAGCCTGATGTGGCTGTGATATACTATGGTTTTTATCATCGAATTATTCAGTTTTTATGTAATACATCTCAAAATAGAGAAGTGAGATGTAGCCTAACTTGTCATTGGTACATTTGATGTGTTCTCTATCTAGTGTTGCACGTCAGGATGTGGTTTCACATGTGGTTTTATTAACTGCAGTCAACCCCGTTAAAAAGTGGAAACTCACTAAATCTGGCAGCAAAGATGCCTAATTGGCAAGACTAAATATAGCTGCCTATGCAATGGGAGAACCTTCGATGTCCTTCGCCGTCACGTAAGATG
Organism: Esox lucius; assembly: GCF_011004845.1. NCBI lineage: Eukaryota > Metazoa > Chordata > Actinopteri > Esociformes > Esocidae > Esox > Esox lucius. The sequence continues at coordinate 26,163,043 of NC_047571.1, read as the reverse complement.
GTAGGTTCTATGTCCCCGCTGGGAGAAAGGCCTGACTAGTATTGTTTGTGGTTTGTGTCATTCATAGATTGCCCATAGTCACATTTACTGTGACACTCAGCCTTTTTAACGATTGCACTATGCAAAGATGTTACGCGTCGAGTGGCGGTTGTTTGGTGTTGGTGATTTGATGGTCAGAGGAAGGGGCCAAGGACAGTGTACACTGTCCGTCACAGTTCAATGGGCTGACGCTGTTCACTGAAAAGTGCTGTTCAAGTTGTATGTACATAAAGTACCACCCGGTGACTGGTGACAGACACTTGTTTCATTTCATCACAGGCTGTATAGGATTGCACGAGGCGTCGTTGGCTGCTGAACAGAAACGTCTCAAAAGGATGGTAAATTGCTGTACAAGATCTTTAGAGGTTGCAAGTTTGACAGTCACATATCGTAGGTGGTTGTCACACAATCATAAAGCATTTTTCCGTTTATAGCTAAAAGAGCAGCTTAGTTTTAATTATGAAATTGTATTGTCAAAAACGGGACAAAACTTTGAGCTAAAGCTTGGGGGTACATTAACTTAATCTATTTCTACCTGTGTAATGTACGGTAGTATATGAAGTTGTATAATAGATACAGTAACTTTCAACTCAATGCACTTGTGTAACAACGAACAGGAGTTGCGGGGAAGGTTAGGGGAACTTCTCTCTGAAGCAGATGTTGTGTCAACTTACAAGGTTGTGCTGAGTTCTCCCCTGCTGTTCCACTCTGAAGTCCGGCCAAGACCTGGCTCTACTGAGATAGTCATTCACTTCAACATTATTGCTAATACTGCACCTCTGGAAAGAAAATAACATAATAATGAGAATAATCGTTTAATTAAACTAATTTAACTAATTGATACATCATTTTTAAGTGTCAGAACCCAGATCAAATTCTTGTAATGTCATTTTTAGGATAGTTGGGTAACCAAACTATCCTACTGTTCTTTTGAAATATGTGGTCTGACTCTCTTGAGACAAGCCAGACAGAGATAGATAAAACATGTACAACACCCCAATGTGTGACGGCACTGAGCAACAACCAGCTGCATTTTTAAACTCGTAAATTTACTTAATTTAGCAAACGCTCTTTTACAGAGTGGCTCATCGCAGAAACAGTTTATTTTTTACTGCACCTTTGTCACTTCAGGAGTTCCACTGTAGGGCCAGTTTCATTGAAGGGTCTGTTCAAAACAGCATTATGGTGTCAAAAGACAATGTTTTTCCACATGAAAACTGATGCATGGCTTGCAGTTAATAACTTTCATTATAACTTGGAAGTACTTTCGGCGTATCAAATTGTCAGCTATGCTATTAACTGTACATGGCTTCAGATGAAATGTTAGTCTGAACCATGTTGCTCAAAAACTGTTCTTTTCCTAGCTTTGTATGTTTTCAGTGACCGTGGGTTAAATAGTGTACATAGACATGTCCACATACACCAGATTTATTACACGGTCACGGGCAAATTTATGTTCCGTTAACATGTTAATCTTCTAGTCATCGATTTAGTCAGTAATTACCCTTGTCTGTTAAAACATATCGCTCCCAGCGCTGCCTGAATTTTACACTTGAATTCCATTTCTAAGGACACACTTTGCACTACTTCCATCGGAGCCCAAATGTGGTCCCCTACACAATGTAATTACTTTTAAGCATGAGTAGGTTTGCATTTCTGTTTTTGTGACATTCGCTGTGTTATGTATTTTATTGAATCCCAGCCTATTGATTTTTTTTATTTGTAATTAGGCATTTTACTGTTGTTCAACATCTGATTTTAATAAAACACATCACAGATAAAATTTTATGTATGTTATTTTTAGATTTATAGCTGTGCATCAAGGCAGGCTAATGACCTGTACTGAAATGTAGTGTGAATGGAAGTTTCATCATCTCCCTTTTGGCCTAATTATTCTCTTAGCTCCAAAAAGTAGCATTTCAACTGTAATTAATTCAAAACTGAATTACTTACAGACATGCAACATCTCCAGAGCAATAAGCTCAAATTCAAGTTCAATTCTTTAGTCAAACAAAATTAATTGTTGATGGAAAAAATTTCTGATGTGGTTGTGTAGTCTACTGTTATGAACCGGAGAAATTACTCTTTAATTTAAATAGCTAATTACAGAAGCAAAGAAGATCAAAAGGAGTGGAGAATAAACACTGTTTCAAATTGCTGTTGCAAGGAAACAAGACGACTAGGAAATCACACAATAGAAAACACACAATTACATGCACATCAGTTTATTTAAGGTGACCCTTCTGAGACTTTCCTTTTTTAAACATAAAGGAATAACTTTGAAAGACATTGAAAATGGCTGTTAGAGGAAAACACTTGGAATCACACTTTGAATGGTCTGGCACAGATTCAGTGTTCTTCGTTTTACACCAGTGGTCTGGGCTGAGCAACACACAAATATTTTAGTCAGTTAAATTGAGCTTTTCTGGTGTAGTTTTGTGGACATATTCAGTGGGCATCTGTCCTTTTAGCAAGATTTGTCATGCTGCACCTCCCATTTGAACATAAAAAAAATTCTCGACTACCTATTCATAAATCCCACGTGACGTCACCATGCATTGTGCCGCCATCTTTAGGACAATTTTTTAAGACCATGGCATAACACATGCAGAAATGACATAAAATCTTAAAAGATAAATCTGTAAAAAATGTCAATAAGGATAAGCAAGTCATAGGCTAGCTGATAATTTTACAGCTAGTTAAGGAGTTTGGTCAATAAGGATGAAAGTTTCACGAAAGCTAGCATGATTTGCTAAACTTACTGATGTTAGCTAGGCCAACAACACTTACAAAAGGGATGGTGCTAACAGTGCAGCACTTTGAAAGTTAAAAAGATTACATCAGTTAGCTTGCCACTGTTGATAGGTTAGTAGTTGCTGGCTAAATTTATTGTGAATTGTCATGATGCCAGCTGCCTGTTGATACTGCAACACTTACTGTAACTTAATGTGGTACAGTACAGTAAACCTCTGCGTCCATTCGGTCGTCGTCATGAATAGCAGAAGCTGTTATCCTGAACATCTTAGTCCGGGCATTTAACATAAATAGGTAGGACTACAACTTACGGAAGTAATTTAAAGTAAAACTTAAAAACGTAGTGCTGGAAAAAATAATAATGTGTTTTCTTGGGTGCATGTGCGTTTCAGGGACAGTGCTATAAGTGAAAAAAGGTTCTAAGAAGATATATACAAAAATGAATATCAGGCGGCCAAAATTGTTTAAAAAATATTTGATTAACAGTCTTCGTGATTAATTCCGAAATCAGTTAATTTAGATTTTTAGTGTTAACCCATAGAAAATAATGTTCTATCAGGCTTACGTTTGATCACAATTTTGGTATAGACGGTATTCCGACAAAGGTAAAAGAGTATTTCATATTGCTGAGGTAAGATGTTCGCAGTTCAGCTCTTTGGAGTTGAGTTACATGTAGTTTAGCTCGGGGTAGTTGGGCTGTGTTTAATTGATCTGGGTTTAGTTGAGTTGTGTGTACAGTAGTAGAGATGTATGGATTTAAGCTGTCTGTAGTGGAGCTTATGTGGTTTTATGGGTCCAATAATACTTCCCAAAAAGCAAAGGGATTTTTCATTCTGGACAGGCTGTAGAAAACACTCAATATGGATTCTTGATTAACTAAAATAAATCTAAATCTTCAAGTCCTAAAGTCCTAAAACATCTATATGTTTCTTTCTCGCCCTCTTGGACACAAATTGCTCTGTCGAATCTGTCATCTGCCACCAATGTCATATTTTTGATAAATTTGTCTACTGAGTGCCAAGAGTTCCTATTCAAACAGCAAACCTTTTAAGCATGGAGACTAGGGAATACTAAGCTCAGTTAAAATGCTGTGTCACAGTTACTGGGGCAATGTCTCAGGAAGGTGTGACAAAGGTGCATGCCAGGGTTAGTAAATAAATGCACTCAAACTAATGTCCAGATTGTCAGATTTGACAAACACGAGACATTTTATGAAAAATCTTGAGTTTCTGCAAATCTGGACCATATGTGTTTCTACAAGACAATGTTAATGTCCCATGCTGAATCAGCTAGGAACTGCTAGCTGGCTATGTATCAATGAAGGGTTCATCCGATCTGTCCCGAAATGAACATACAGTGGGGAGAACAAATATTTGATACACTGCCGATTTTGCAGGTTTTCCCACTTACTTACAAAAATCCAGAAATTCACATTGTATGATTTTTGAAGTAATTAATTTTCATTTTATTGCATGACATAAGTACATCAGAAAAGCAGAACTTAATATTTGGTACAGAAACCTTGCAATTACAGAGATCATACGTTTCCTGTAGTTCTTGACCAGATTTTGGCCCACTCCTCCATACAGACCTTCTCCAGATCCTTCAGGTTTCGGGGCTGTCGCTGGGCAATACGGACATTCAGCTCCCTCCAAAGATTTTCTATTGGGTTCAGGTCTGGAGACTGGCTAGGCCACTCCATGACCTTGAGATGCTTCTTACAGAGCCACTCTTTAGTTGCCCTGGCTGTGTGTTTCAGGTCGTTGTCATGCTGGAAGACCTAGCCATGACCCATCTTCAATGCTCTTACTGAGGATGGGTCTTAAATCCTCCCCTCAATACGGTGCAGTCGTCCTGTCCCCTTTGCAGAAAAGCATCCCAAACAGGTGGAGTTAATACAGGTAATGAGTGGAGAACAGGAGGGCTTCTTAAAAAAAAAACTAACCAACCAGTAAGAGCCGGAATTCTTACTGGTTGGTAGGTGATCAAATACTTATGTCATGCATTAAAATGCAAATTAATTATTTAAAAATCATACAATGTTTTTTTAGATTCTGTCTCTCACAGTTGAAGTGTACCTATGATAAAAAATTACAGACCTCTACATGATTTGTAAGTAGGAAAACCTGCAAAATCGGCAGTGTATCATATACTTGTTCTCCCCACTGTATGTGGTTTGTCACATTATGTTTTGTTGCTTGGCCTCGTGTCATGGCCAAGGTGTACATTTGAGCAAAGTGTTAATTTCAAGTATCACCCCACCCCTCCAAATAGCTAAAACTGCCTTGCTTGAGGACAGAATGATGAATGTTTTTCACCTTGACGGCTGGGCTCTGTCAGATGTCTAACTGCCAGGCCACCTATCATCCATAACCGTCACATAGACAGCCCGGATGAAGATTGACAGACAGGTTGTTATCTCGCTATGTTGCCAACCTATTCATAATGTAAATGCCAATTAGTAAGAATTGAATTCTGTGGTAAGTGCTCATATAATCCCTCATGCCAAGCCCCAAACAGACAGCCTCAAAACACATGGACATTTCATTACATTTACTTTGCCTTGAAGGATCGGCAGCAAGCAGCCCCAAGTGATTTTTTTGGTACTTAAAAATATAATTTTCTTTTTTTTATTCATTATAGTGCTTGTCCGTAAACATACTCTTTACAATTAACAAAACTGTAAAGCAATTATATAAAATTATTGAAGCACAATTTAAAAGGGATTGTTTAAAGGGGCCATATGTAAAGTGTCTGCATTGTAATTTGTTAACAAGTCTGTAGACATGTTTCCTGAATTTTGCAGACGACACAATGACAGTGGGTTGAGTTTTCAGCAACGAGACAGCCTTGTCACATCCCTGATTACGTCACTGCTGGGTGTGCACACACATAGACATACGGAACCATGCAAAAGTCCTAGGCGCCTGAAAGTCAAACTAAAGCCACTATAAATATATACTGATGAACCATAACACTATGATCACCTGCCTAATATTGTGTAGGGCCCCCTTTTGCTGCCAAAACACCCCTGACCCGTCGAGGCTCCACTAGACCTCCAGTGGTAACTGGCTCTCAGATGTTAGCTGCAGATCCTTCATGTCCTGTGAGTTGCGGGGTGGGGCCTCCATGGATCGGACATGTTTGTCCAGCACATCCCACAGATACTCGATTGGATTGAGATCTGGGGAATTTGGAGGCCAAGTCAACATCTTGAACTCGTTGCTGTGTTCCTCAAACCATTCCTGAACCATTTTTGCTTTGTGGCAGGGCGCATTATCCTGCTGAAAGAGGCCTATGTCATCAGGGAATTCCGTTGACATGAAAGGGTGCACATGGTCTGCAACAATGCTTAGGTAGGTGGTACGTGTCAAAGTAACATCCACATGAATCAGAACCAAAGGTTTCCCAGCAGGACATGCCCAAAGCATCACACTGCCTCCGCCGGCTTGCCTACTTCCCATAGTGCATCCTGGTGCCATGAGTTCTCCAGACAAGTGACGCACACCCACCCAGCCATCCACGTGATGTAAAAGAACATTAATCAGACCAGGCCACCTTCTTCCAATGCTCCGTGGTCCAGTTCTGATGCTCATGTGCCCATTGTAGGTGCTTTCGGCAGTAGACGGGGTCAGCATGGGCACCCTGACTGGTCTGCGGCTACACTGTGTGTTCGGATACCTTTCTATCAGTACCAGCATTAACTTTTTCAGCAATTTGAGCTACAGTAGCTTGTCTGTTGGATGGGACCACACGGGCCAGCCTTCGCTCCCCACGTGCATCAATGAGCCTTGGCCACCCATGACCCTTTCACAAGTTCACTGCTTTTCCTTCCATGGACCATTTTTCTGTAGGTACTGACCACTGCAGACCAGGAACACCCCACAGGGCTACAGTTTTAGAGATGCTCTGACCCAGTCGTCTAACCATCACAATCTGGCCCTTGTCAAAGTCGCTCAGATCCTTACACTTGCCTATTTTGCCTTATATATATATTATATAAGGCAAAAATTAAGAGACCACTGCACCACATACTGTATGTATAATTGGTTCAAGACCAATGCATATTTTGTTCAGTGCTAACTGCGAACATGAATCTAGCCAATAGACACTCCAAGTAGATGACAATCTGGATGACATTTGAGTGTCTGCGGGAAATGAATAGTGTTCACACACTTCTGAAGTTTAGCTGGTTAAAAGTCCCCTCAGCACTGACCTTGACCATATTTACCAGTTGAACATTTTGAGGCTAATGAGGGGGTCATCCCTGCTGTAATGTACTGTACAGACAGCTGAGATACAAGGTGTTCCTTATTACTCACACCCCAAAGGTAATCATCAGAGCCCATTTCCCTTTGTGATTGCTGCAGCTCAATTCACTGTAGCTGTTCAGAAATATCTCTGTCGAGTCTGTGTAATCGCATGCCGTCTTGGCAGATGTGTGTACGACGCCGCTCGGTGTACTAATTGTCCAGTGTGAGTTGAACTTCTACTCTTTCCCGTTCACTACTGTCGTACTTGCCAAATTGAGCAAACGTTAGCACAGATGCACAGATCCAGGTCCACTGGCTGAAAGATTTATGGAATCCTTACCAGTACAGCTCTGGCCATTCCTTCAAGGCATCTGGATAGTAGGGCCTGGAAATTGTTTTGAAGAAATTAGGGAAAGGACAGGTGGATATATATGTCTTTTGTGATAGTGTAATTGATATCAGTGTTTTTATTACTGCCAATGAGAATGCCAACTGTGCTTTTTGCTTTTACCCAATGTGTAAAAGCCAGGTTTTTTTTTAAACGTAGAGATAAATAAATACTGTAATAACAAAAGGGCAATTTTCTGAAAGTCCTTGTTAAGTTAGGCCTTTTCAATCCCTCAGAATACTGGCTATAACAGGTTAGTGTGAGAAACCTACATTTTCTCTGATATCTTTTCTAGGTGGTGGACTGAAGCAGTAGGCTGTAATACAAAGAGGGGACAGGGCTCTGAACAGGTCCAAGGTGATGACCCAGTGGCAGGTAGATTAGGCCATAAATTAGGCCAAAATGTTTTGGCCGGTACAGCCAAACTCGTCAATAACAGCTCCATCTAGTGCTACATGATGACTTCCAAATAGCACCCTATTCTCTACATACTAGACATTACATGTATTGGACTATTTCTGAGCCCTGGTGAAAACTAGTGCACTGCATTCTGAAAGGTGTGCCGTTTGAGACTCTAATATTGTCAGAAGAAACCCTCTTCCTCTCCTCCACCTGCCTGCGCGGATTCAGAGGGATCTGAATATTTGCTAGTTACCCCTCCCCCTTCCTGCATAATGCCATGTAGGAAGGAGGTGTCTTGAAACCCAAGTCTCTCATTGGCAGATCCAGGAATGGCAGTTGGGTTTATGTGCCATTACCAACCCTCATCTGACTCAGTCCATCCTTCGATCTCTCACCCTTATATGTTGCAGAGCTGTATGAGATGTATTTTACGGGTTCTGCAGTACAGTATATCCTTTTGTTACGGGGAACACTTGATTGTCTTTGTGAATTGATTGACTTCATACTTTATACTAGATTGTCAAAGGAATTATGTTGAGATTATGTCCCACCTTCTTAGAGATGTAAACAATGAAACTTGTTTCTCCCCCACCACTAAATGTAAATGTAATAAGAAACATGAAAAGTCTCACTCTATTACTCCTTGTCATTCATCAGAAAAACACGTTACAGGGAATCTTTTTTGTGGGTGTAAACGTAACATTTCTTGCGAGTCATTAAATCAGTGAGCCTTCTTGTTGGTGGGTTTTAGTTGAGGTTTGGGTGCTGCTACACTTCATTCTAAGGTGCACTACTGAACCAGGTATTTGACCTATTGTTTTAATACATTTTGATTCCCTCAGGACTTTTAAACATAACCAGTGTACTGTAACATCAGTTTTCTTCCTATTTACCTGATGCCGGAAATACCAATTCTCGCCACATGATTTCCTAGTAAATACCTGCAGTGATTGGCCGGTAAAAGAGAGCCTCATTTTTCGTAAGAACACATCCACTGGATAGTCCCAGAGGAGCCGTGCCTTTCCTCCACCGCTCCCTTCATGGCGAACAACAGAAGTGTCTCTCCAGCATCTGGTTTGCTGATGCCGTCAGTCTCCCCAACCCTGGAGCCAGACGAGTGGACGTTCAGCGCCCCGTTTACACACGGCTCAACTCAGTAACCCACAGGCCTGACATTACACTCCAGCCCTGGAGCCAGACGAGTGGACGTTCAGCGCCCCGTTTACACACGGCTCAACTCAGTAACCCACAGGCCTGACATTACAGTCCAGCCCTGGAGCCAGACGAGTGGACGTTCAGCGCCCCGTTTACACACGGCTCAACTCAGTAACCCACAGATCTGACATTACAGTCCGAATACCATAGCGGTATTCAATGTGGTGAACCTGGTAGATATGCCACTACACTTCCTTGTGCATTCTCAACCCCCCGCCCCCACAGCTTAAGGCAGAGTAGTCGGTGTGCTAAATGAATAGGCTCTTAGTTAGGCCACTAGATTCAGCTCCTGGGTGATTATTAAAGAAGTGGATAGTCTGGGGGCTAGAACATAATAATTACAATGGAAATAATCAGAACACTGCAAATAGACAAAACTTGATTAGATTGAAATTATACACATACAGCAGGGGTATTCAACTCTGGTCCCCCAAGGCAGTTACACTTCCGTGTTTTCAATGCAGCCCCCTAATCAGGGAATCATTTAGATCTGGGACACCTGGTGGGTGCAATTAATGATGAGGTAGAACAGACTCTGGATCACGTAAGGCAAGAGTTGTACACCCCTGACATACTGTATGTCTTTTTTCTGTTGGAATACTTTGAAACAGGTTTCCTGAAATAATTGTTGCAGAATTCCTTCAGTTACGACCAAAACATCAAAAGGTTGCACGCACAGGACAGGTAACAATGGAGTCAGCTTTTAGGGAGTGGCAGTCAGGTAATCAGTAATGGATGTGGAGATCAGCAGTATGGGGGAATTGAGTGCATGTATTTATGGTCTAACACAAGATCTTGAGGCTATAATCTAGTGGCTATGGCTGTCAGGGTTTGCATTAGTATCATAATGTGTACATACAATATACATTTTTAGGAAATCTGTCATGACTTAATAAGCGTTACATTAGTGGGGATTGTACAGTTGTGGGGATTGTACAGTTGTGGGGATTGTACAGTTGTGCTCATAGTTTTCATACCCTGGCAGAAATTGTGACATTTAGGCATTGATTTGGAAAAATATGACTGATCATGCAAAAAAAAATGTGATAGTGATCATATGAAGCCATTTATTATCACAGTTGTTTGGCTCCTTTGATCATAATGCGTACATGCAATATACAGTTTTAAGAAATCTGTCATGATCCCTTAATATGTGTTACATTACCATTCATAACAGCACTATCAGAACTTGGTTCCCCTGCGAAAATCGGAGGGTGACTGAGCTCAGTTGCCATGGCGATGATGACCAATGGAATGTGGTGTGTTGTTGGGATGGAGGATCCCCGTGGGACAAAGCCGCGGGAGCCCTTACTTTGGTCCCGTTTGCCGGCCTCTCATCCCGACCATCCACCAGACGCTGTGTCCCGCCTGTAAACCTTTCCAAGATAGCGCCCCCATCACAGTGAGCCAAAGTCCATTTTTATTGTTGCAGTCGTACAAGGAGCAGTGTGGACTTTTACTTGGCCAGGTCAGCCTTGAGGAGGACCAAGATAACAGCCAAACAGGACGCTGATAATAAGACAGTGACCCTCAAACAGAGATTAGATGTCTGAACATGACAACGTCAGTGACATGGCGACTGACTTTATTGGGGATGCAATTTCATCCTGTTGTTTGTGTAAAACTGTTTACAAGGCATAGACTGGGCCACTGGGTTTAGTTTCTGCGGTGCTGTCACGTTCTGTAGCCATTTGTCTTGGTTCAATTTACTCGTTGTAATGACATGCATTGTTTGACATTTCTGCCACCAGATTGGCTTTCAGGATAACATTATTTATTAATTTATTATTTATGTTGTGGTATGGTATAATTTAAAAAGCAACACTGATTTAAAAATGCCCTAAGACTTACACTTAAGAAATAACAATGGCTTTTTATTAAAAAAATATTTCTAGCTGATTTTGACATTACCCTCTTATTACCAATCATCGTTACTGTATTACATTCACACTCTTAAGTAACTTTTCACTCACACTCTCTTGAGATTGGATCAAAATTATCATTAACTTTCACTGAATTCCCAGGTTTTCATGAGACCCTGATTGGATAGCATAAAAAATAATAAGACCAAGATTTCTGGACAGTTGTGAGATTCAGAAATGCAATAAGCATTTTTCACTTTCATATGCAATCTTTAGCAGTCAATACTTAGTGGTCTTTAAACAGATGTTTCAAGCGTGGTCGTGAAAACCTGTTGTTTCTAGGAATTACATGGAAATATTCAAAGAACCATGTCTGCAGTATGTCTTTAGATGGCAATAGATTTCCATTGTCTTTTCAGTTTGTTTGCTGTTCTAATGTAACAGAATTAGCTGGCATGACATTTTCTTTCATCCAAAGGAAATAGATTATTAGTCCCCATCTTGATTGTGTTTGAGCTGCAGTAGAGGAGTCACAGGAAGGCCGGGGTGACTCTGTGTTGCCGGCTGATTTGCACGCTGGGCAGTGTGTCATTTCTTTGCCGCTAACTTTGAGTGTTGATATGGAACCAAGCGCCTGAATGGCCCCGTGGGCGAGATGGGGCACACAACCTGATAATGATTTTAATTTTCTGGTTGTTAATATTGGTTTTCTGTCTGAGACTATGTCAGACGACTGAATTCTGGTTTGTTTTGTGTAGTCAGTCAGGAAACAGCGGATGTTTTTTCTCATGTATGTAGCAAGCCACTAAAGCAATTGAATGAAAAACAAAGATGACTTAATAGAACAAGTGCCACAATATCTTGCGCTGTGACTGGTCAGGTGATTAAGCATGACACACGTAATCACCAAACACTTTCACATGTAGCCTACTGTAGGCCATCACAGTAGCTTGATTCACACTGGGGAAATACCTATGATTGCTCATAATACCTAGAAAGGACGCATCCCCAATAACTTTCCAGAGACCAGCTAAAAGTTGTTTCCTTCCTCTCCGCCTCATCAGCCATTTAGCCCACAGCACCCACCCATACACACTGTTTTCTGTGGCACGGGTGGTGTTGCGATTAGCGCTGCAGCCTCTTACATAAATGTGCACTGCTGTTGGCACAGGTCTGAATCCAGCCCACTTTCCGGTGACACACTCTCCCTCTATCCTTCCTACATTGTCGTCAGGATGGGAGAAATCCACTGCTGCAACGCTGTCGTTCCCTTAAAAAAAGAAAGAAAGTCCTTGTTTACCCAGAGGAGTGAGTCAACGAAACGAGCTAATATGTAAGCAAGGGCTATTTCCTCTAATGACCACGCTGCCTGTCACAGACAACACTGATTGGTTACACCTTCGATTGGCCTGGGGCTCACTGCCCCCCCCCCCCAAGGCAGTCAGATGACAAATTACAGCCACTGGCAGCTAAAACTCTCCAACTGCTTCCAAAACTGCATCCTTGGCAAAGCCCTGTTCAAACGTAGTGCATCAATGAAGGCTCTGTTTGGGAGGCAGGCGAAGACCTGATCACATTGGTTCACTGGTGCTAATCAATTCCCACCCGGCAAACCAAGGACGGGTGCACGTTCATTTCACTCATTACATTACATTTATATTAATGTCATTTGGCAGACACTCTTGCCCAAGGCGACTGACAGTGAAGACATTTCTGTACTGATTCCATTTATTCTGACAACAACAGAAGTCCCACTCAAAAGACAAAGTAATGCTGGGAGCACTGCTTTAGTGTTCAGTGTCATTGGATTTTTAAGTTATATGATATTGCAGAAATGCAATAAGACGATGCTTGCACGTTTGCCGTTGAATAACGCTTCCTTTTTATTTCCGGTGACTCAGGCAATCCTAACCGTGTGGTAATGGGAAATGGCAATTCCTTGTTCATAACACGTCTTAATGTCATTGTATAAACAGGTTGGCCTTTTTTGAAATATGATAAATAAATGGAAAGTGGAAAGTTTGCATACACTGGCAGAAATTTAGAAATTTCAAAAATGAACTGCTTGTTTGAGTTACCAGAAAGAAGCCTTTACTGCACCAATGCCACAAAAAAGCCTGGTTAAAATATGCCCGACAACACCTTGAGATGGCTCACAGCTTCTGGCACACTGTAATTTGGAGCGATGAGACCAACATAGAGGTTTATGGTCACAACCATAAGCGCTATGTTTGGAGAGGGGTCAACAAGGCCTATAGTGAACAGAATACAATCCCCACTGTGAAGCATGGGGAACCTAGTGTAAATAATGACAAGATTAATGCAGCATGTTATCAGAAAATACTGGCAGACAATTTGCATTATTCTGCACGAAAGCTGCGTATGGGACGGTCTTGGACTTTCCAACATGACAGTGACCCTAAGCACAAGGCCAAGTTGACCCTCCAGTGGTTACAGCAGAAAAAGGTGAAGGTTCTGGAGTGGCCATCACCGTCTCCTGACCTTAATATCACTCTGGGGAGATCTCAAACGTGCGGTACACTTTGCATGATCTGGAGGCATTTTGCCAAGACGAATGGGCAGCTATACCACCTGCAAGTCATTGATGCTAAAGGGGGACTTTTGGACAGGGGTCAGTAAATGTTTTCTTTGTTGCCATGTTTTGTTTTTTGATTGTGCCATTCTGTTATGACCTACAGTTGAATGTGAATCCCATAAGAAAAAAAAGAAGTTTTTTGCCTGCTCACTCATGTTTTCTTTACAAATGGTACATATATTATCAATTCTGCAAGGGTATGCAAACTTTTGGGCACAACTGTGTATAAATATACAGCAATCAGCCTTAACCTTATGACCACCTGCCTAATATTGTGTAGGTCCCCCTTTTGCCACCAGAACAGCCCTGACTGGTCGAAGCATGGACTCCACTAGACCTCTGAAGGTGTGCTGTGGTATCTGGCACCCAGATGTTAGCAGCCAAGCCTTTAAGTCCTGTGAGTTACGAGCTGGGGCCTCCATGGATCGGACATGTTTGTCCAGCACATCCCACAGATCCTCGATTGGATTGAGATCTGGGGAATTTGGGGGCCAAGTCAACACCTTGAACTTGTTGTGTTCCTCAAACCATTCCTGAACCATTTTTGCTTTGTGGCAGAGTGCGTTATCCTGTTGAAAGAGGACAGTGCCATCAGGGAATTCCACTGCCATGAAAGGGTGCACATGGTTTACAACAATGCTCAGGTAGGTGGTACGTGTCAAAGTAACATCCACATGAATGGCAGGACCCAAGGTTTCCCAGTAGGACATTGCCCAAATCATTACACTGCCTCCACTGGTTTGCCTTCTTCCCATCCTGGTGCCATGTGTTCTCCAGGTAAGCGATGCACACGCACCTGGCCATCCATAAGAAAACATGATTCATCAGACCAGGCCACCTTCTTCCATTTCTCCGTGGTCCAGTTCTGATGCTCATGTGCCCATTGTAGGTGCTTTTGGCAGTGGTACAGGGGTCAGCATGGGCACCCTGACTGGTCTGCGGCTACGGAGTCCCATACACAATAAACTGCGATGCACTGTGTGTTCTGACACCTTTCTATCAGTACCAGCATTAACTTCTTAGCAGTTTGAGCTACAGTAGCTCGTCTGTTGGATTGGACCTCGCTACCCACGTGCATCAGTGAGCCTTGGCCGCCCATGACCCTGTCATTGGTTCACCGCTTCTCCTTCTTTGGACCTCTTTTTGATAGGTTCTGACCACTGCAGACCGGGGAAACACCCCCCAAGGGATGCAGTTTTGGAGATGCTCTGATCCAGTCGTCTAGCCATCACAATTTGGCACTTGTCAAAGTTGCTCAGATCCTTACGCTTGCCCATTTTTCCTGCTTCTAACACATCAACTTTGAGGACAGAATGTTCACTTGCTGTCTAATATATTCCACACACTGACAGGTGCCATGATAACGAGATTCAGTGTTATTCACTTCACTTGTCAGTGGTCATAATGTTATGGCTGATCTGTGTATATTTGCATATTTACAATATAAAATTGTCATATATTTCAATGTACTTTTATATTTGAGGCAGTTATAGTATCCTCTGTCATAAACCATCTAGTTACTACTGGTGAATTGTGCATTGTGCTTAGGTGGAAGTTATCTTCTCCTGCACTAGAATGAACTAGAAACACTTTAATAATGTTTAGTACCTTCAGCGATGAAACAGCACCAAAACCGAATGTACGGAATTCTACTCTATATAAAGCTGAACAGCAAATAATTGTTTTCCAATAGTGGCACTTCCAGTCCCTGATGAGTTGTTGCACAACACGTAATTTCATGAGTTGGCAGTAGTCCAGTGCCAGGAGTGCAGAGGGCACCTGGCAGACCAGGTGTGTTGTCAAAGTATGTAAATGTAATCAGTCAATCTCTAAACTCATCAACAAGCTAATTTGGACTGGGGTGGTGCCAGTACCTATGGCACTCCAGGGAACAGTGTTGACTACTCTGTTATTATAAAGGGGTGTTACAACACCACACGTAATGCTTCAAATCTCAACCCATGGTTTTACAAAGTACAGGTAAACAAATACAAATGACTGCTCATTAAAACAGTGCGAGTGTACAGGGCTCTTCAATTCCCATTGAGAGGTTAATAGAATAATTTTTCATCATCATGCCATTTTCTCTTTAATAACCCATACACAGGCTATTAAATGACAGTGAGCACCTTTTGATTGATGAATGGGCTTGAATGTCGTAAGAATGCCTTTGATTGATGAGTAAGCTGTGCCCTTGGGGAGGGTTAAATTAGGCTGGGGTATTGGGCCGTATTGAGAACTGTGAGGAAGCATATGCGCTTAGTTTCACTTTCACTTAACAAGAAACTTTAGCTTTTTATTACAGATTTATTTTTTGTGAAATTTTCATTTTCATTTTAGGGCCATTTCCTCCACCATCTCCCTTTACCCTGTCTATTATGGTAATGGTGGAGGTTAAAGACTCGTTGCTAAAACTAATTTGCTCTGAAATGACCCTAATTAGACGCTAAGAAAATTTAAGCTAATTAAAGCCTGGATTTGAGAACTGATTTGTAACCCCTCTTAGATGAGGTCAACTGAGTGCGTCTGATTTCTCTTTGCTGGAATTTGGGGGGGAATATTAAGACATCTGAATGAATGTGAAGATATAAATACCTAATGGTTACTGCGTCAAAGTGTTGATAAAGATATGAAACCGTATTTGTCACAGAAGTGTTCGCCTTATAGTTCCTGAAGGCAGCAGCAGTAAGGCTTATCTAAAGGGCAGTCCATAATGTCAATTTGAAGTAACTAAGCCCTACATCCCATGTAAAATGAGTTATTTTACCAACAGTGCAGAGTTTGTGTGCATATACACTCACCTAAAGGATTATTAGGAACACCTGTTCAATTTCTCATTAATGCAATTATCTAATCAACCAATCCCATGGCAGTTGCTTCAATGCATTTAGGGGTGTGGTCCTGGTCAAGACAATCTCCTGAACTCCAAACTGACTGTCAGAATGGGAAAGAAAGGTGATTTAAGCAATTTTGAGTGTGGCATGGTTGTTGGTGCCAGACGGGCCGGTCTGAGTATTTCACAATCTGCTCAGTTACTGGGATTTTCATGCACAACCATTTCTAGTGTTTACCAAGAATGGTGTGAAAAAGGAAAAACATCCAGTTTGTGGCAATCCTGTGGGCAAAAATGCCTGGTTGATGCTAGAGGTCAGAGGAGAATGGGCCGACTGATTCAAGCTGATAGAAGAGCAACTTTGACTAAAATAACTACTCGTTACAACCAAGGTATGCAGCAAATCATTTGTGAAGCCACAACACGCACAACCTTGAGGCGGATGGGCTACAACAGCAGAAGACCCCACCGGGTACCACTCATCTCCACTACAAATAGGAAAAAGAGGCTACAATTTGCACAAGCTCACCAAAATTGGACAGTTGAAGACTGGAAGAATGTTGCCTGGTCTGATGAGTCTCGAATTAAGGCAGTTCTGAAGGCGAAAGGGGGTCAAACACAGTATTAGTATGGTGTTCCTAATAATGCTTTAGGTGAGTGTATACGCAAGATTGGATTTTCAAAAATATCCAGATTCACAGACGATTAAACAGCGTAAAGATGCTTGAGGAGGATCAATTGAAACCTGTAGAACATTGTGCTCTTCTGCTGTCCTCGTCTTTAACTAAAACCCAAGTACATGATTGTTGATGTGAACACAATCACCCAGATTCTGTTCTACTTTGAAGGTGGCTCTGAGAACTAGGACTGTTCGATATTGGGAGGGAATAGCCCATAGTGATTGATCTATGTGTTCTTTTGCCATTTAATCAGCTGTCACCTTGAGTTATCGGCATCATTTAGTGTAGGCACCACGGTCATGAGACACAGTAACAGCAAAGAGTGAACTTTGCATGGTCTCCGTGTTGATTCAAAGAAGAGCATCTCAGGTTTCTCTAGACCATCCTATCAGCCAAACAGGTCTCTGTACGGACACATCTTCATATTGGTTTCTTAAGAGCCACACATCAGACTGAGGAACCGGGAAATACATTTAAATAATATGTTTCATCTTCACATTCACTGCTGTAAACCATATTCAATCACATTTATTTTATAAAGCCTTTTCACATCAACAGCCACAAACTCAGACTGACCCCAGTGGCCCATTACTTAAACTAATGCAACAAAACACAAAATGACTAAGTACAACAAAACAGAACTCATGGACATGCTGCATATTTTCAGAAAGGTAAATCCAGACACATTTCACGCTAGCATCAAACTCACATAATGGTCTCCCCATTTTAACCTTGTTTTTTCTGGGAGGGAGATGAAAAGCTGAATTTGATAACATTTTAGTGCTAGAACATAATAAAAAACAGCCTCCTTGCAGATTTCATACGCCCCCTCAGTCACGATCTCCTTAAACTTTACATTGTGAGGTTTTTATAACAGGGTGTAATATATTATTAGGGTTAAGCTATTACATATGACTAGATTTGAACTTTACAGGTAAAGTTACTGGGGCTTGCTTTTACACTTTCCAAGTAAGTTTTAGATGGTTCTTTGGTACTGCAAACTTTGAACAATTATACGTTTTTAAAGTATAAAAAGTATTTGAAAGATATCCATGTTTGTGTAGAAGTAGCATAAAATCTTGTTGGTATGGTTACTCCAGTCACAATATCTTATGTTTTGTAAACTACCTTCTTAAATATTTCTTTGTTCCTGCGCAAGCCCCAGTAATTACATATGACACCTTGTTTGAAATAGGTAAAGGAAAATACACATGTATATCAAAATGTCATTGAAACATATATATATGTATTTTTAAGTATCTTTACCCCCAAAATCAGTTATGCTGACCCCCCCCCCCCCCACGCCCCCACAGCAAGCTCAGGCACCATTTTGGGGTGTGCCCCCTAGGTTGGGGACACCTGAGCTAGAGTTCTGTCTCCCATCCCCCAGCACAGTGTCCAAACTGCAGTATTGCCAAAATGACTGCCCTCCCCAGGAGGACCGCCTTCTATCTCAATGAAGCTGTCAGCTGTCACACCAGATCAAAGATCAGGGAAACTCCTCTGCTCTGCAGTGTCGCCAGGGGTCGAGAGGATGTGCTCAGCTGATGCTTGGATCTGCATGCTCAGCAGATGTAATCACTTTGCCCTGCAGTAACCTAGCACGGTACTATCACTGTCACTACTCCTCCGGCTGGTTGCTTCATCTGAGTTTGTCATCTCGTGGGTTTTTTTTGTTTGGAAATGGAAGTTTAAGGTTTTCCACTGTTGTCCACTGGAACAAAACACATCAACTCACTATGAGGGGTGCAAGTGCAACAGATACAAATAAATATAAAATGAATTCATACATTTAAGTGAATGACCAAAATGAATGGCGGTGGATGAATGTTAATACAGCAGTATGGTTTTCCACCTCAATCCTCATTAGGACATGAAATGCAATTCATACTCCATTTCTGGGGTTAAAAAGATCACTTTATGTTCAGGCTAGAAGCTTTTATTTAAACCTTCTCTCTGGGAAGTTAAATATAGATGAATTTATTGTCTGGTCCTTGTGAATGTAGTCATTACTGTGAACCAGCAGTGTCCTTTTCCCTGATGTTGCCAGATTACAGACAAATTAGCTGCAGGAACGTCATAGTCTGCAACCCTTTATTGAATCATCCCTGTAGATTAGTTGCAGAGAGTTTACCCAGAGGCAGTATGAGATTGACTGCCTGAATGGGGCTCATGCATGGCAATGACATGCAGATACTCAACACAGAGAAAGCAATACGATAAGGCAAGTGTTTCCCGTCTCATGATGGAAAGATGACCTCTGATTCAGCCGACTCGCCGTCATCCACTGGAAATATGAATTGATAGCCAGTTAATGAGCTTAGTGGTGTGTTATGTATATAATTACAGATTTTTATTTCCTCCGCAAACTGAACATTTCCCAGGCTACTGCCGCTCTGTACACTAACATGCTTCTGATTCCCCACCCTACAGCCCACGTCTGATTCTGACGCAACAATATCAGCCTAGAGCCTTGTTGCCGTCCATGGGGAGTCTGACTGTGGCAGTTTGTGTATCAGAGTCTGTACACAGGCAGCATCCAGGCACGCCTTCAGGCCCTCCGTTATACCGTAGGGTCCCACTTCTCACGGCGATCATCACCTGAAGCCCTTGACGACGTCACAAAAACCTGTTGATGATTTCTGTCCACTTCCAAATAGGGAGTTTGCTTTTTACGAATAACATTAATTGCTTGATTGTAAATTGAAATCATTTTAGGCTCGGGTTTGTTTTGTTGAAGTCCACCGTTTGCAGAGATCACTATGCTTCAGCTGGGTACTGATTCGTTTTCCACTCTCGCTGTAGCCTCCCAAGGGAATTTAATGCCAGACACCACACAAACCCAGAAGATTCCATTCATGTCTAAAACCATGGTTACCGCGCAAGCACTCTGCTAGGTTATTGTGCCAGCTGTAGTTATACAAGCATTGGATGCAAGAAAGAGAGGAGGGACAAATCTAACATTCACTGATTTTTACAGTGAAGGAAAAAAATATTTCATCCCCTGCTGATTTTGTACGTTTGCCCCCTGAGAAATAAATAATCGGCCTATAATTTTAATGGTAGGTTTATTTGAACAGTGAGAGACAGAATAACAACAACAAAAAATCCAGAAAAATGCATTTAAATTTTTTTTATTTTAATGAGTGAAATAGGTATTCGACCCCTCGCAGAGATTCCTGGCTCCTAGATGTCTTTTATACAGGTTACGAGATGAGATTAGGAGCACTCCCTTTAATCTCAGTTTGTTATCTGTATAAAAGACACCTGTCCACAGAAGCAATCAATCAGATTCCAAACTCTCCACCATGGCCGAGACCTAAGAGCTGTCCAAAGATGTCAGGGACAAGATTGTAGACCTACACAAGGCTGGAATGGGCTACAAGACCATCTCCAAGCAGCTTGTTGAGAAGGTGACAACGGTTTGTGCGATTATTCACAAATGGAAGAAACACAAAAGAACTGTCAATCTCCCTCGAGGCAAGATAGACATTTTCCTCGGTCTGGGGCCATGCAAGATCTCACCTTGTGGAGTTGCAGTGATCTTGAAAACGGTGAGGAATCAGCCCAGAACTACACGGAAGGATCTTGTTAATGATTTCAAGGCAGCTGGGACGATAGTCACCAAGAAAACAATTGATAACACACTACGCCGTGAAGGACTGAAATCCTGCAGCGCCCGCAAGGTCCCTCTGCTCAAGAAAGCACATGTACAGGCCTGTCTGAAGTTTGCCAATGAACATCTGAATGATTAAGAGGAGAACTGGGGGAAAGTGTTATGGTCAGATGAAACCAAAATCGAGCTCTTTGGCATCAACTCAACTAGCCGTGTTTGGAGGAGGAGGAATGCTGCCTATGACCACAAGAACACCATCCCCACCGTCAAACATGGAGGTGGAAACATTATACTTTGGGGCTATTTTTCTGCTAAGGGGACAGGACAACTTCACTTCATCAAAGGGACAATGGACCGGCCATGTACTATCAAATCTTGGGTGAGAACCTCCTTCCCTCAGCCAGGGCACTGACAATGGATCTTGGATGGGTATTCCAGCATGACAATGACCCAAAACACACGACCAAGGCAACAAAGGAGTGGCTCAAGAAGAAGGACATTAATGTCCTGGAGTGGCCTATTCAGTCTCCAGACCTTAATCCCATAGAAAATCTGTGGAGGGAGCTGAAGGTTCGAGTTGCCAAACGTCAGCCTTGAAACCTTAATGACTTGGAGAAGATCTGCAAAGAGGAGTGGGACAAAATCCCTCCTGAGATGTGTGTAAACCTGGTGGCCAACTACAAGAAACGTCTGACCTCTGTGATTGCCAACAACAGTTTTGCCACAGAGTACTAAGTCATGTTTTGCAGAGCGGTCGAATACTTATTTCATTCATCCATCCATCCATCCATCTTCTTCCGCTTATCCGGGGCCGGGTCGCGGTGGCAGCAGTCTAAGCAGGGATGCCCTGCTTATTTCATTCATTAAAATGCAAATCAATTTATATGTTTATAAATTTGTGTTTTTCTGATTTTTTCTGTTGTTATTCTGTCTCTAACTGTTCAAATAAACCTACCATTAAAATTATAGACTGATCATTTCTTTGGCAGTGGGCAAACGTACAAAATCAGCAAGGGATCAAATAATTTTGTTCCTCACTGTATGTGGTTCATGAGATAGAAATCCATACGTTAAAACAGTGAAAATGTATCTTTTAACTTTTGAATGTTGATTTATTTAATAAATCCTTGCTCATTAAAATAAGAGTAAAATTAAATAAAAACGTATATTACTCTTTTATGTGTGTAATGTTACTTTTGCTATCGAAATGCTATTTCTGTTGTGCCAGTCAAGCTACAGTAACAGGTTGGAAGTCCATGGGTTGAATGTGTGGGTGAGACACATCCAACGTCTTTTCCCACCACATCCTTAGACTGTTACACTGCTTTTTGAGTTTGAGAATCCACAACATGCTTTGTCATACGTATTATGGCAGACAATTGTATCCTTAATTACACTCATCATTTACGTATTCATGTATTCTTTTTTTTATTAAGACCTTTTTACATCAGTGGTTTTCGAAAAAAGGGCTATACAGATATCCAGCCTGAAACCCCAGCTCTTGATGCAAAATGTAGATGGATGTCAGTTGGATTTTCATAGACAAGTGTTGAGGTGGTGACAAAAATAGAAACACAACCCGGTGGGCTTTGGACAGGGACAGCTAGCTGTTGTCAGGCCAGGTGGTCCTGAGGCACTGTTCAAGGGATCAGATCCCTTTGGAGTGAGGGTGAGAGTGAGAGAAGGAGAGAGAGAGACAAATAGAAAGTAGAAAGAGAGAGAGAGACAAATAGAAAGTAGAAAGAGAGAGAGAGAGAGAGAGACAAATAGAAAGTAGAAAGGGAGAGAGAGAGAGAGAGACAAATAGAAAGTAGAAAGAGAGAGAGAGACAAATAGAAAGTAGAAAGAGAGAGAGAGAGAGAGAGAGAAATAGAAAGTAGAAAGTGAGAGAGAGAGAGAGAGACAAATAGAAAGTAGAAAGAGAGAGAGAGAGAGAGAAATAGAAATAGAAAGTAGAAAGAGAGAGAGAGAGAGAAAAATAGAAAGTAGAAAGAGAGAGAGAGAGACAAATAGAAAGTAGAAAGAGAGAGAGAGAGAGACAAATAGAAAGTAGAAAGGGAGAGAGAGAGAGAGAGACAAATAGAAAGTAGAAAGAGAGAGAGAGAGAGAGAGACAAATAGAAAGTAGAAAGAGAGAGAGAGAGAGAGACAAATAGAAAGTAGAAAGAGAGAGAGAGAGACAAATAGAAAGTAGAAAGAGAGAGAGAGAGAGAGAGACAAATAGAAAGAAAGAGAGAGAGAGACAAATAGAGAGAGACAAATAGAAAGAAAGAGAGAGAGAGACAAATAGAGAGAGAGAGACATAGAAAGAGGAAGAGAGAAATAGAGATCCAGGAGAGTTTGAGGGGGCATAATGTACACACCTAAGATCAAAACAGAGTACCAGTTGAACAAGAGAAATTACTCCAGACAGAATCTCTTTTGTTCTTGGAACCTACAGTTGAACTAGTATCTCTGTTTTATCTTAGTTTAAAATTGTAAAAGTTCAAGCAGTCAAGATGTTCTAGTCTTCTGGAATTTGAGTAGTAAGAACAAGAGCAACTCTGAAATCCCTGTGTTCCCTGTGATGGCAATTCCATTGATCGACCTTTAAGGAGTAAGAAACAATTCTCTTGGCACAATATAACAGTTTATTAATTATTTGCAAATAAGAGAGACGCGTCAAACGCTTACAAACATAATCGTCCGAGGAGTCTCTAAATTAGTACAGGTCATTCCACAGTATATATTGCATAGATAAGGGGTGCGGTAAGTTGTTGCCCATCTGTCTTGTGTCAGGTTTTACCCAAAGGGTGGGCTGTCCCCCCACCTTATCCTTCCTGCCATAATGTTTACTATTGTGTTTACCTAAAGGGGCCAAGTGACCTTACTCCCCCCCAAGGACCACATTCCTAAGGAACAGAAAGGACTGACACCCTTCTTTATCTAGGCAGGAGGACATGGCCCAAATACCTAATAACCCTCTGATATCATACAGACATGTGTGTCACAATCAAAGTAAAGATTTACATACCAGCCAATGGAAAGACAGACATTTCTCAAATGCACCTTAGTTCAAAATTTCCATAACATCCCCAAGGACTGATTTGATTCTTCTCTGAATTGTTCTCCCTCAAGGATCTCCCTATCCTTCCAACTGTCTAAATAAAATACAGTACAAAAAAGAAAATATAGGGAGGTGCTTATTTTGCAATCTATCTTCTGTCAAAGTCTTACTTTAAATGTAAAATGCCATCTGTGAGGTTTTTGGTAGTTCAGCAGATGCTCTTCTCCAGAGTGACTTGCAATAATGGCCTTACACTTTTCCAACGCTTAGCTGAAGACACAGTCAGTTGGCATTCTTTCGACACTGAAATGTACTTAATTGTTCCGTCCAGAGGCTTCTGCAAACAGGGTAGGGCGGTGTATGGATCCTTAGATTGCCAATCACCCTAAAGATTGGATTGTACGCCTCATTTATTTAGCTTAGAAGTTGGTAATGGAGCGTTTCAATGGGAGCATCCAAGGTGAACATGTGTCTAACTCGGTTTCCATTCAGGCAATAATCTCACAGAAAGGGAAGAGTGTGAAGATGTGAGTTCATTTTCCTCCTAGTCACTTTGTACTTCTTTAGTTAGCTTATTAGCAGCAATTCTCAGGGTTTTGTGTGAATTGTGAGTATAGTGGGATTTGCATAACATCTGTATATTATACTATAGGTGGGTGCCCCCCCCCCCCCCCTAAAAAAATTTCTATTGTTTTTTACCAAAGGACTGTATGTAAGCACATGTGGACATTGTAGGACGACATGCGTTTTATTTTTAGCCACATGTATCATTCTGATTTGAACACCTCAGCCTTCTGAATTCAACACATTGCTGTAGTGTTTCATTCTGACTGAAAAGATAAGGCATTGTGTATGAGCACAAAATCACTCAGACAGAATCGCTGACGTCTAGCAATGAACTCTCTATAATGTGTCCTTAAGGAGTATTATGAAAATTCAATATCTATATGGGCAGCCATTGAACAATTCATGCTTTTACGGTGTAGCTCTTCAGGGCTTATCACAGGCAATGATGCAGCCTAACAGCAGCATAACAGGCCCATGAATGATTTAGTTCCTGGAAACCAGGGTAAAGGGCTGAGCATTAGAGAATTGGGCAGGTTGAAACTCTCAAGGCATCCTTTGTCGGGACTGCATATTGGATCAGAGCTGTCTGAAGTGTACTGCAGGAATCAGTCCTGTCAATAGTATACTGAAAACCACAGATATTCCGGTTGTAAAACCACCACTGATTTCGGTTGTAGTTATTGTGATTTTTGACGGTTATTACTAGTCCCAAGAAATGTGACGACAATATTTGCTTAATAGCCGGTTCGGTAGTCGGTAGGAACCAGTTACCGCTGCACACTGGTAGCTTTTGCATCCATCACAACACTCGCTCTTAAACCTTGAAGTCTTGGGGCCCTGTGTATCAGATTAGGGTTAGGATTAGAATTGAGATCAGGCTCTCCCATGTCCATGTTATCTCATTCAATGTGGTATAATAGTC
Source organism: Esox lucius (assembly GCF_011004845.1). Classification (NCBI taxonomy): domain Eukaryota; kingdom Metazoa; phylum Chordata; class Actinopteri; order Esociformes; family Esocidae; genus Esox; species Esox lucius. The sequence goes on along the minus strand of NC_047571.1, from coordinate 26,137,871 downwards.
TAAAGTGATCCTGCATTAGCATGCGTTGAAACATACAGGTGATACAGCCCTTGCTCTCTTCCTGTTGACAGCCCTTGTACTTGCCGTGCCTTTGCACTTTACTTAGCGTTTCCTGTAAACCTTTCACCATCATACGCTCTGCCCTACCCTGAACTAATTGCCAGTGTGAGTCCAAGCTCCAGATGAGCCTGTATATCCTGTTGGATCTTAAAGCCATATTGAATCTGCATCATGCATGCTTTCTTTGAGCTCTGTTGGTAATTAATTGGATATACCCCGGAAATATGTGTCCATAATGTAACCTTTGCAGAAACACTAATGGATAGTATTGGATGCATTGGAATTTTGTATAGTCAGACAATGATCCAATGCTGAATTGTGTTCTGAACATTCACCCAATGACATCTGTGCTGCAATTTTCCAATAAACTTGAGTGAACCTCTCCCTCGATTTGATACGGGTTCTACATTATTTGACCACTATACGAATTTCTAACAAATGCAATCTCCCCTCATTGAAAAAAGAGAGATCTGTTTCCCTAAATGCAGATGTCTGTCTGGTGGAAATAAAATTGAAAGTGGCAATATTAAATGTCTTGATGATTTCCCTATGAAATGTGATAACTTTCTTTTGTCCTTCTTATATAGAATGTTGGCAAATTGTAATGATGAGGGGGCACTTCCACTTTACTCTGGATGAAGCTTAATTACAGTTAACTCAACCTTTTTGTGGATATCTTCAAGAGGTAGGGTAGTACAGGCCGATTTCTCTCTTGAAAACACACCAAAAAATTTCAGCAGACTATGGCCTGTTCCAGAATATCCCTAAATACCTTAATGGCAACTGGACTGAATCCTCAACCCAGGCATCTGGGATTATGAAACTCAAAGAATAGCTAAAAGACTCCTTTGCATATTCAAGATGGAGAGAGGACTGACTCTAACCAGGCTGCTAACATCTGCCCTGTTAAATTTGTCTTGATGCTGCCATCCCTTTTCTATTGGTGCAGTGATTATGTCCCCTGTTAGCCTTGAGAAATAATTTTATAATCATAATCCCATTACTTCAATAGAAAATTAAAGCCAATTTCAACCTACATTTTTCCCCATTGTTACTACTGATAGCGAAAACCCACGTTCGCCCCTTTTAACCTTGGCATACCCTACTGTACCTTGACCTAAGTGTCAGTCTGTGGAGGGAACACTGCTTCGCTGTGGCATAACTGCTAAACCCCGGGGGTCCAGTCCCTGGGTGAATGGGTGAACGTTGGACTATGTGTAGTAGCGAAAATGTTCTGGTGGAGCACGCAGTGTGATAACAATCAAAATGGTTTCACAGGATGTGCTTAGAAGGAAATCTGTTTCTAACCACCTATCCTGCACCTGCTGTGGAGTCAAGATGAAGCGAAGCCATAATCGCGAATTGGATTTAAATTGAACCACTTTCTATGGGACCTCTGGGCTAATCTGTTAGCAGCGCCTCACTGTGAGGTAGTGCTACTGCGCCTTTCAGGGGCCAAACATGCACTTAAATAAAAATAGGGACACGAATACTTAAATCATGGCTCCAACATTCAACACTGCCCTGCCCCAAAAGGCACTAGTCCATCCAACTGTTGGGTATTTTGAAAATCATGCCATATGTGAGGTTGAATAGTGAGGTCGTAGTTAAGTGAATGAGAAAACATGAGCTGCAATGTTGAGTCAAGCAAAACCTTATAGAACAGTGATATCACAGACCTTTTAGAGCCTGTTAACCGCACAGTGAATTATATTTAAATTAGTGTAATATGATGAAAGCAGTTCATGCATGACTCAGAGCTAGGACAGTGTTTTGCATACACAACTAATGTTTTCTCAGTGCATTCTGTGTAGCCTCAGCACAGCACGATTCACACCCCATTTACCTAACCTCGGGTTTGGTTTAGTTGAGTTGAGGTTTGGTAGTGCTGGGCTAAAACTGGTTGATTCCGGTGTTTTAGTGCTGGGCTACAATGAACAGGAGGGTGGTTCTTCTGGTAATGGATGGAAAAACACTGGGAAGTACCATTCTAACACTTCCTGACTGTTTTTGTCCCAAATGGCCCCTTCTCCCTTTAGATGCCTGGCCGAAACTAGCCTGCAACAACATACAGAATTGGGCGAAATTAGGGACTCACACAGTAGGCTAATCAAATTGATGGCTCTGTTTGGCCCAAGGCCTGTACTTGGTAGCTAATATCCTGTTCAGTAGTAACTATCCTGTTCAGTAGTAACAATGAGCCAGCAATCTGCCTGGATCCAAATGGAATTTTCCACTTTTGATAAATAACAAAATAGTGAAAAGTGAAATTTTGACATACAGTTTGAATCCAGGCTGTTTAAAATAAGCGTATCTACAGGTCTAATTAAATTACAGGAAAATAGGTGACATTGTTTCCATACAAAGGTGGTTGATAAAAGCATAGACTGTTTTTCAGGTTTTAATGTTTTGCAATAATCTAAAGAGAACGTTTGTCAACAAGATTATTATTATTATTTGTTGTTTGTTTAGGCATTTTCCTTAAGCAGGGCTTTCTTGCTATTATTGGATCATAACCCCACATAAGGAGTAGAGCGCCCTCTAGTGCTTCCACTTTGTCGTTACAAAAAATGCACACAACAAAATGCAGTGTCAGAGTTCACTGCAGACAATTACAAACATTTCATTTATTAAAGCAGAATTCTTTGTTTTTACAGCACATGCTATACCTTTGGTGTCAAATGTCTGAATCTCAATTTTCTGAATCTCTTGTGACTGGGTGTTCTTTTCTCTCTACAGATTTCTGATTGTGCTGGGCTGTTTGATACTGGCCATACTAACAACTTTTAAAGAACACGAAAAGGCTTCCGGCCACTGGCTGGTCATATTGGTATGTTTAAAGATTGATCTTGTAAATGATTACAGAAAAGGCCAATTTGAAAAACGCAAATCATTGATTTGAATATTTTACTATTTGATCAGTGGCAAGAACATACTGAATCCAATTACATTTCTTGTTCTAACACTATAAAATGTGAAAAAGTTGAAGGGGGTAAATCCTTTTGAATGCCACTCTAGTCATAGCTATAATTTGACATTAAACATTTTGAGAACTAATAATACATTTGTCTTGTTTCACTTTTTTAGGAAACATCCACCATATTTGTCTTTGGAACAGAGTTTGGGCTCAGAATATGGTCTGCAGGCTGTTGCTGCAGATACAAAGGATGGAGGGGGCGACTGAAATTTGCCCGCAAACCATTGTGTATTTTAGGTATGATGGAGGAAGACAAGAATTGCTTTGTTTGAACTAGTGCACAGGCATTTTTCATCCAAAGAAAAAGATGTGGCCTCTGTTCTGTTTGTAGTCTTTTTGCTGAGCGCATCATTCTAGTTAGTCTTTAATGCTATTATTGATTATTGTTTATTATGTTTAGATTTTAGCCATTTTACATTTATTCAGAGCAACTAACATTCATCTTCAGATAGCCTCTTTAGACAACCAAATATCACAAAGAATAGACAGCACATTTGCAAAGTCAGTGAAGAGAAAGAATGGCCTAGGTTAGGACTTGTGGTGGTTGCTGTAAAAGGTAAGCAAATTATATAAGGTATTGAATTGAATACAAGGCCCCCTCTTTAACCTCAACGATATTCTTTGTAAAGGTAACCATTAATTTCTGTTGTGATATGTGGTTGTTTAATTCCACTAACCACAATCAAAAAATCATTATAAACTGAATAGTTGCAAATCACATTTGGTATAAGGAGCTCCAGGACTGTAAAAATGTAAAATACTAACTGTAGCCCTCTAATGTATTGTGTTATAAAATACACAAAACTCTAAAAAGTAGTTTAAAGTTGTATATTAGTAAGATGTGGTGATATCTATGATGGGGAGGTCTTGGAACAGACAGGCTTTTCCCAGAAAGAAAGACCAGCTCTGTCTTGTCGGGGTTTGAGTTTGAGGATGTGGGTTGACATCTACACTGAGATCTGTGCCTGGCATTCATGAATGTGTTTCACCACCTACCGATCAGAACTGGGAAAGGTCAAAAGTAGTTGGGTGACCTCTGCATAGCAGTGATAAGAGGGACCACACTAGGGAGATGACAGAGGAGGGGGAGGTCTTAGAAGTGAGCCTTGACGGACCCCAATAGTATGTCGATAGAGCAATGTGGTGTATGTAATGATGCTTTACAGCCCACCTGGTGGGAGTGACCTGATTGGTAGTAAGAGCCTGAGAGGGTGGAGCATAGGACCTGACGGTTTGTTGTGTTTGTTCTCATCCTCCCAGATCTACTGTACCGAGGAAAGATTGTTGGCTGGAAATTGCTACTGCAATTACTACAATTACTACAATAACGTTATTAATTGACAACAATTGATGTTAACTCTAGGCAGCATGGAATTGGTGGCTCACAGACATATTGGTATTCATGTATTGGTACAGTATCAATGCTGACTTCACCAATCGGTGTAATACTTTTTTACCGCCTTATTTGCTTTTTTTTCTCCTCAACCTATTCTTAGCCTAAAATAAGGCATGTTCAATACACTGTTGAAAGTTGTTTTTAGTCTGTGTCTGGGGAACTGGCTTTATATCATATAAAACGAGCATGAGTTAAATAACGTAATGCCATGTTGAGTGTTTAGTTTTGCCATTTTTGTTCGTTAGACATCTTTGTGCTGATTGCATCTGTTCCGGTGGTTGCCGTGCGCAACCAAGGCAACGTGCTGGCCACGTCGCTACGCAGTCTGCGCTTCCTGCAGATCCTGCGCATGCTCCGGATGGACCGCCGCGGAGGTACCTGGAAACTGCTGGGCTCGGCCATCTACGCACACAGTAAGGTATGATGTCCTCATACAGTAGACCCTACAGTCCAGTAAGGTATAATGTCCTCATACAGTAGACCCTACAGTCTGCTATCAAGGAATACAGTCCAGTAAGGTATGATGTCCTCATACAGTATTCCCTACAGTCTGCTATCAAGGAATACAGTCCAGTAAGTTATGATGTCCTCATACAGTATACCCTACAGTCTGCTATCAAGGAATACAGTCCAGTAAGTTATGATGTCCTCATACAGTATACCCTACAGTCTGCTATCAAGGAATACAGTCCAGTAAGGTATGCTGTCCTCATACAGTATACCCTACAGTCTGCTATCAAGGAATACTGTCCAGTAAGGTATGCTGTCCTCATACAGTAGACCCTACAGTCTGCTATCAAGGAATACAGTCCAGTAAGGTATGATGTCCTCATACAGTAGACCCTACAGTCTGCTATCAAGGAATACAGTCCAGTAAGGTATGATGTCCTCATACAGTAGACCCTACAGTCTGCTATCAAGGAATACAGTCCAGTAAGGTATGATGTCCTCATACAGTAGACCCTACAGTCTGCTATCAAGGAATACAGTCCAGTAAGGTATGATGTCCTCATACAGTAGACCCTACAGTCTGCTATCAAGGAATACAGTCCAGTAAGGTATGATGTCCTCATACAGTAGACCCTACAGTCTGCTATCAAGGAATACAGTCCAGTAAGGTATGATGTCCTCATACAGTAGACCCTACAGTCTGCTATCAAGGAATACAGTCCAGTAAGGTATGATGTCCTCATATAGTATACCCTTAATTAAGTCTGCTATCAAGGAATACAGTCCAGATGGGTATGATGTCCTCATACAGTATACCCTAAAGTCTGCTATCAAGGAATACAGTCCAGATGGGTATGATGTCCTCATACAGTATACCCTACAGTCTGCTATCAAGGAATACAGTCCGGTAAGGTATGATGTCCTCATATAGTATACCCTTAATTAAGTCTGCTATCAAGGAATACAGTCCAGGTACTCTATGAAACCTTTCAAATACTGTATTAAGTACTGTCTTCAGCTTGTCTACAGTTCCAGATGGACATGATTTCCACCATTGAATTTTGGAAAATTATTATTAAATTGATGGAAATGGTAATTTTTTCACCTAGTATTTGTGCCATTGTCTGTTTAAGCCGAACAAAGGCCTGCAGACACAGTAGCTCTTTAGGACTTATGTTGCTCTGCTGCAAACTGTAGGGTAACATGGAATAAGACACGCCCTGGGGTAAGAAACCCCCCTCCCCTCCTTAGTTCAGAAACACTGAACTAAAAATGTCCTTTGCTACCAAATTGATTTAGAGTTTTTTTAATTAAACAAAGTTGGATAAAATTAATTAAATATAGATGTAGTGAAGCCTTCAGCTATTTTATCCATTTGTTTAGAGAGAAACATTTTGTGTTTTTTTAAGAAAAGTAGTCATATTTTGCTGTAATTTAGCCCAGTTTCCACAGCCAAAATAAAATTTTACTTAAGTGTATTATTTTGGATCACTTCCATTTTACTCTAGTACACCAGGTTCTATTATGTAATTATTATATTGAAGTATTTAAGTAGTAATAAGTGTACTGATGTGTGTTACATTGGACCCACCTATTTCATGCTTTTAGTATACTTAAAATGCATGGTTGGAATTTTAGTACACTTGAAATATACTCCTTTCAAATATATTACATTATGTCCCAAAATGCTATTTTCAATTATGCATTGTTAGACCTTAGAATGTTCAATTCAGGGAGCCATTGATTTTATTGGTTTTATTAAGCGTGACCTAATTTCACAAGCAACCAATCTGGCTCAAGAAGAAAGGTAAAATGTTTGTCTTTCTGTTAGGAGGTCCTCCAGAGACTGTTGGCCCAACAGGGTGTTGGAGATGTCATATTCAACCTACAGTTTTACGAGCTAATTAAAACCGTTTGGTCATGTGTTTAAAGACAGCTGGAATTTAAAATCCTGACTTATTCAAATGATAGTTGTGTACATAATTGAGTGGAAGGGAAAAAGTGGGAAAAATGTAATTCATGTGCAAAGAAAAGTGACACTTCTGTGAAACCCAATGGTGTAATCTGACCACAGAGGAGGGAGCGTTCTCCACTAATGGAGCAAAATCACACTTTCCAAAAACATTTTATTAAATAACAAACAAATCTGTCAGCTGTGGCCATTTTCCTTTATTTGCTCCATTTCATAGAATTGTCATGAGTCAACTCCGTCTCTGCAGGGGCTTTGTCAAATGTATTGGGGCAAACAGTGGAAATGGTTTGCAAAGTAAAACCTAAATATACATATCCTGACAGGTTCTGATTTGGGCCTAGTAAACACCCAGGCAACTGTATAAGAGGGTGGAAATCATAAAGCATTCAAAAAGACATGTATTGTGTAGAACAGAAGTTATGGATATAATATAATAGGCAATCTCACTGACTGTTCTTTGTAGGTTCTCAACGTTTCCACTGCCTGAACACATCCCAGAACACTCTCTGTATGTTTCTGTTGAACGGCCTATAGGAACTGATCACTGCCTGAATACATCCCAGAACACTCTCTGTATGTTTCTGTTGAACGGCCTATAGGAACTGATCACTGCCTGGTACATTGGCTTCCTGTCCCTCATCCTGGCCTCATTCTTGGTGTACCTGGTGGAGAAGGATGATGTCACGATGGAGGTGTCGGACTCTGACATCCCAACCATTAAGCCTAAACCCCAAGACTTTGACACCTACGCTGACGCTCTGTGGTGGGGCCTGGTATGTATTTCTAGACTGACCTGAAGATGGTACCTGCCCATAGCCAAGGTGTGACAGAGGACCACGTGGTTCCCTATAAGGCACGGTTAAATGTGTGCTTGCTTGGCCTGTGGTGCTTTTGCATAGGGTAGCTTCCCTTCACTATCTTCAGACAATGCTCAAAGATCTTCTGGGCGTCTCCCTCTTAGTCTAATCCAGTGTACCTAAAATAACTCTTGTTGCCTTTATTAACTAATGATTTCTTTGTTTACTGTGGCTTTTGCTGAAAACTAATTTAGTGGAAAATACTAATGTTGTGTTATGTAGTTGTTCAACTTAGCCATGTTGTAATGAATCAACTGTAAGTTGCTTGATATATTACTGCTTCATGACTAAAATGCAAATATAATATAGATGTTTTTGCAAAAGGTGTGAAATTGGGAATGAAATCTACGGTTTTTGTGAACACTTCCAATGCAACATACATTTGAGGAAATATTTGGTTTTATAGTTATTGTCCTGAGAAGATTCTTCCAGACGCACACTGCTATCCTGCAACGTTCCTACATGCTAACTAGACCTTATTTGGTGGCTAAAAGTTAAATGTAGCAGAACAGCAAATACAAATCACCACGAGGAAGATGAATAATTATTCAATTAGAAGGGAAGGTAAATGTAATCAATGAATAAAAATCTCCATCTCTCGCCCCTGTATGTAGATCACCTTGACCACCATTGGTTACGGGGACAAAACCCCAAAGACGTGGGCTGGCAGGCTGCTGGCAGGCACCTTTGCTCTCATCGGAGTGTCCTTCTTCGCTTTGCCTGCAGTGAGTAGCAACTGTCTAGATAAGGCCGGTTCCATGATTGTTTAGAGTGAGATAAATTCTAGAAACTATATTTTAGATTTGTAACACAGACACATGGCTTTCTTTTTTTTTCAGTGCTCAGTGACAGAATGACCGATTCCATTCCGTTTTAGCGACTTAAATCTAGCGACTGCTTGTTAAGTGATCCCACGGTCTGACCACTATGCCACCCTACTGCACCTTGTTGTGGGTTTTATTCCCATGAGAGGACAGTACCTGTTAGTGGATGGACTCTACTCTTATTACTGTACGTTGCTGTAGGTAATTGCATCTGCTAAAGTATATTGGGAAAAACAAACACGTTTTAATTGTTGCATACCTTACACATGCATTTGTTCATCTGTGAAATACATATATATTATGAGTACCACTTCCTATATATCACGGTCTTCCTTTCATTTTGGGCAGTCTCGGGTGAGGTTATAGGTTATTACAGGTGAATAGACCCTACTTAAGGTGTTTTGGATAATTATTTAAATACTTGTTATTTACTGTACGTACCTACCACATCTTCAACATACTGTATGTATGTTTTAGGGATATTCTGAAGTTACTCACTGGGAGCTGTTCCTCACTGGCTGGTTGGATGGAGTTCAAATGTGTAGATCAATGGCTAGCTGGTGCTCTTGAAGAGTCGATGGTGGCCTGATTGGTTGTTGTGATTGGTTGACAGCCTCAATGACGACATGGTGTCGATCGAGAGCATGGATGTTTGAGGTGGATGAGTGAGGTGGACCTGTGGAAGTAGTAAAAGAATGGGCTTGTCAGGAGGCTGATACTGTATACAAGGATGAGGTATAAGGCTTAGTGTTCAGCTGTGGGGATGCGAGTTGTTCATTGTGCTGGGTTGAGTTAGGGGTGGAAAGCACAGGTTAGAGGCCGAGAGAGCATCCATTCCTGAGACGCGTCACGGTAAAACGCTACCTCAACCCAGCGTGACGGAAAGAAAAATCATAAGACAGGTAACTTGCTAGTCCGTGTTGTGAGGGTAACTAGGGCGATTGATTGGCAAGGGACGACTAGTACAATAGTTCATTAGCACGAGGGGAGGAGTTGAACACAAACCCCAATTATCCAAGGATTACTTGAATGGATCTCAAAATCATGAAGTATTCTTTCATTGATGATGTGCAATTTCTTTTCTGGATACATTGTTTGTTTTTTTGAAAATGTTCCTCAAACTACACAATGTTGACTTTACTGAAAAGCTTCTCAGGAGGGATCTGTAGTTGATTGAGGCTTTGATGGGTCATTGATGCTGCCTGTCTCTTTCCTCTAGGGCATCCTGGGCTCAGGATTGGCTTTAAAGGTCCAGGAGCAGCACAGACAGAAACACTTTGAGAAGCGTAGACATCCAGCCGCTGGGCTCATTCAGGTGAGACTTCACAGTAAGAGCCCCCGTCGGATTTTAACACGCAAAAGCACCCTAATATTTTGATATACTGTATGTTAATAAAACTCCTTGATAGAAAATCAATGTTTTATGTATTATACAGTATCTCCATACAATAACATTCTGTGTGCCATTATCTACTATATTTCCCGCAGAATTAACTAGCACAAGTATTATGCCCATATCAATGGTTTATGTTTGCAGATTACCACCTGGAAAAACACTGGATGATCTCAAAACTGATTGGGGAATCTCTTTCTGTCTAGATACAGAATGTATGAGACAGGCCAAACTGGGCCACATTTTGCGTGTGGCCTCCATAGGCAGTCACACGTGCAGTTCCCCTGCTTGTGTGGTCGTGAATCCTTGCACTGCTCTCTGTCTGCTTTCCCGCTGTCTCCACTTCATGTCATGCCTGTTTCAATGGAAAACGGCTACATAGAATGAGTTCACCCGTGCCACCTCTCTACTCCGATGGGTAGCTTAGTTCAACGGTGTACAGTATCACCCTACTGACAACACGATTGACCCAGGTAGCACCAACAGGTCTGATGTCTCTTACAAAGCAATAGAAGTGTGATCATTTTGAAAATAACCTTCCCACAACTTTCTTTCAGTGTTATAGGGTAGTTGCCTGGCTTCCGGGAACATTCCCCCCGCATGACAAATGTCGCGGACGTGACTTATAGGCACCTTGTTTAAGGGTAGTCTTTAGGGCTATTTCTAGGACCAGTCTGAAACTAAAAAAGACATCTTCCCACATCTTCCAAAGAACCAAGTGTGCTGGCTGGGAAAACGGTTGTAAAGATCGGGTTTGTCGCAGTGAATGGAAAGATTTCACTGGGTCCAGGACAGAACCCTGCGCGGCCTCTGCCATTATTTCCCACGGCCTAGTCGTAGTGGTGATAATGTATAGACTGGTTATTAATGCAGTTAACAACTGGTACACGCACAAATAAGGACAATCCTGTAAGGCGACTTTCCTTACAAAATTTGTATTCTTTTGTGTGCAGTCTGCCTGGCGATACTATGCCACCAATCCAATCAGAGATGACCTTATTTCCACATGGAGATTCTACGAAACGGTCATCTCATTACCATGTTTCAGGCACGTACTTGCTTACATTTCTGATGTATGAAACTTGCCATGTATCATCTGTGGCATGCTGTGTTCTTGTCAGATACGTGTGTTACTGTCAATTTGACATGTGACTTATTTATTCTTCAATTCATTTGTGAGTTTGTATCATAACCAAATGATTTGTTGAACTTTATTTGTTTCATTTTTTAGTTTGCATGATTTACATTAGCCTGAATTGGAGACATTGGTTTCCACAGAAAACTGGATTCCTGCAACCAAACAGACTAGAAATCTGTGAGGTAACACAGATGCCATCTGGTCCTATTTTAACTGTCTTTCGGTCATCTCATCAATGCTTTGTTTTCTTCTTCAAAATTTAATTTAAGTGAAATTTCTGTTATTATCCTTATACAAGAAAGGAACTAAAATGAGTGAATGTGATTGAATAAGCATCTAATGTCATGTTAACTGCCTCTTGTAGCCAAACATAGCCTAGTTAATATTATAAAAAATAGATGTAATGCAAAGACTCCCTAGCTTACTCATGTAAAGTGATCCTAGTTGGTCCTGGATGCTGATTGGCTGAAATAGCATTTTGGGCATGTGTATATCCGGTAATATACCATGTGTATGATGCCCACCTGACAGTCAGGCACCTCAGGGATTGGTGGTATTATTAAGCAATAAGGCATCCCAGGCAATCATGGTGTTTCGCATGATTTGTGAATGGTATATTGTCTGATATACACATGCCCAAAAAGCTGTTTCAGCCAATCAGCATGGAGGACCCAATAGGATTGCTCTTGCTTTTATTGCTATTATAAACTATTATAAACTTAATTAGAGCAGTAACAAGTTGTGATGTGGTACCCGTTGAATTCAAAAATCCAGTTTATAATTGCCAGTGTACCATGTCTGAGGCCTGTATCCAGGCACTCCATGTTTTAGCTGGTGAATTAACAACCCTCAGACATATTTTACTGGCCAATACATTCAACTCAAGAAGTATTGGAACCCTTTATTAAATTAAACTAAATTCTATGCAAAAAATGTGCAATACTGTAGGTCATAGTTTGGGCTCACACATAAGGGGGAGCTGTATAGTTTTATGTCAACAAGTAATTCTACAATCTTTATGCAAGACACAGGATTCAAAAGTACTGGCACCCTCAATTAAAACCAAACAGTGGCGTCTGTTATGACTGTTATTCTCAGTTCCCCAGGAACTGTATTGATGCATTTGTCCTGTTTGTGGTTCCTTGGAGTATGAGCACAAGGTTGCACGCATGTAAAATCACTTTGTTATGCATTACCATGGGTAAAACGAAAGTACTTTCAGATTACAGAGACAGGTGGTTGTTGACCTACGCAAATCAGGGGAAGGATAGAAAAAATACATAAACAGTTGAAAATACCCCTAAGCACAGTCAGGGAAGTCTTCAGCAGTTTCAGATAGGCCAACAAGAGGACGCATGTGCATGTTGCCCCCACGCACTGTGAGGAAGATGTCGAGGGAGGCCGAGAAGGATCCAAGGATCCCAATTTGGGAACTGCACAGCCCCAGAACGGGGAGGGATGACCAGAAGTAGCCCTTACAGGGGCCGACCCACAGATTGTTTGAACTATGCCAAGTGTTATAGGAACCATAATTCGTGTTTGTGGTCAGATGAAACAGAAATGTCACTTCTTTGCCACGTGCACCATTTGCATGTTTGGCAACAAAAGAGGACTCAATACTAGGAAAAGCAACATATATCCACAGTAAAGTATGGTATATGCAGGGTTGTTGATGCTTTGGGGCTATTTCGCTACTAGTGGCAATGGCAATCAGTGGTTTACAATGGCCTTCTCTGTCTCTGGACTTGAATCCAATTTAAAACCTGTGATCTGAATTGAAGGGGGCAGTCCACACGTGCAAACCTAAGACTATCAAGGATCTTTACAGGATGTCAGACTTTACAGGATGAGGCTCAGTGCTGTTATACACTCTTAAAGTAGTATTGATTGTAGTGGTGCCAGTACTTTTGAAAGGATTGTTCTTCAGAATAATATCATACTACTCATTGAAATATTTTGTGTTTGATAAATTATTATTATTATCCCCTTTAAGTGTGAGCCCAATAGGACTTGAATACGATTTATTTTGTGTTGTTTATTTTTTGCATTCTCCTTTTGCTCAATTTTATGAAGGGTGCCAATGCTTGTTGAGTTGATGGTACTAAACCCCTCAGGCGTTTTTCAATTATAAACATGGTGTTCATATTCTTTCATTCTTATCTTTTTCCAAAGGAAGGATACTTTGGAGGGCATAGCAAGGTACTGTATGACAATGTTGTCTAATCTCTTCTACTGATTCATCTTGGAGACTGTTATCACATGCCTGTTATACAACTCTAATGAAAATTCCTTGATCTTTAAAGACTAAAAAGGGTCCCAGAATGCCACTTTAACAAAAAAAGGCATTCTGGGATCAACTTTATCAGTGGCCATTGTTCAATAAATATATAAATAAATGGTTTTATGACATTCTCTCAGCCTTCATCTTTAATGAAGTCTGTAGATTCTCAATATCTTATTTTTAGAAATCTATTAGTAAGTCCATTAGTTATGTTTCAATTATGAATGACTGTTATATCATCTGGAGAGTGTGATAATTGTGACGTGTTGGCATTCATAATTAAAAGTTACATTTTGCCAAAGGACATTAATACAGGACCACATCAAAATACTGCTCTGGAAACAATTAAGAGACCATTGCACCTTTTTCTTTCCTTTCTTAAAAAGTTGAAAAGGAAAGTGTTATGGGACTGTTCTGACCCAGAACGCAGAGATGACACACAGGCAATGTTAGCGGTTAGTAATAGAGTTTAATGAACTGAGAGAAAGTACTCGGAGGTGTAATGGAGGTTGAGGCTTGTCCGAGATGAAGGCGAGGCGACTGAGGGATCCGAGGGGGACAGGCGGCGGTGAGTACAAGGCTGCACACGGGAGGATTCCCAGCGAGGAGGTGGGAGCTGACGGTGGAGCTGGAAGCATGCAGGTAAGCGGAGGAGGCAGCGGGTCAGGACGGAATCTTGGACGGAAACACAAGGTAAGGTCAAACACTAGAACGCAAGGACGAAACAAAACAACAGGAGCTAGAGCCTAGTTACCACATGGGTTTGTAGTTAACGAACTGGCGCTGAAGAGGTGATCAGCCCGGGTTTAAGTACTGCAGTGTTGAATCATGGAGAGTGGCTGCAGCTGTGAAGAAACGGCTGAGCAGGGCTGATGCGGCCACGCCCCTTGATGTACTATCCTCTGAGAATGCCTCCAGTGCTCTGAACAGACAACACAGACAAACACAGACACGACATAAAAGAAGAGACAACCCACTCAGGGCAGGGGAGAGCAGCCAACCCATAACAGAAAGTTTTGAGTGAGAAACAGAAGTGTTCAATTTGCAGTGTTCTCTTAATTTGAACCCCTCTTCCTCTCTCAAAACCTTCCTTTTTGACTTTTTTGGAAAGGAAATAAAAAGGTGCAGTTGTCAAAAACAATTCCGGAGCTGTATATGATTGAAAACCGTAAGGAAGTTATTTATTCAAGATCTGGGTAAATCATGACCACTGTTAGTACAGATCAGTTTACTGACATGGTTATGAAATGACAATGCAAAACTGGGCTGATGAATTGGCTAAATGCTGCAGCAAATTTAGGATGTTTTGCCCTCACTTTCAACTCAAACCTGGTTCTGACTGACAAGGATTTGACCGAAAAAATTAAGTCTGCAGTCTGTTTTAGACAATGGTATCAGAAGTAGGTGTTGTGTAAATATTGCTATAGAAATATGCATTTCTCTCCTATGGCCCCTTCTCAATTCATAGTAGATTTTTGTACTCCTCTTTAAAAACATTATTGAGGAGTTATTTGCCACAATACCTGCACATGTTCACTTTCCTTTTTGCTGATTTAAAAGGAAATGACTGCTAAAAAATGTAATATGTTGTAAATGGACATTCAATCTAGACCACGCTTGCCTAAATACAATGCATTTGTGAGAGGTAGTGAACAAGTGTACACTTGGGGAGAAATATGATGTTTTCGGGACACAATCATTGTCTTGGCCCAGTTCTGGCCCTCTTTACAACCCTAGACGAGTATACGTTACGCTCCTACGACCTGGCCTCACCGCCCTCCTCTCTGCTAATCCATGTTCACCACTCAGGGTTGAATTACTGCCCCTAAATGCTACTTGGCAACCACCCCAAAGACAGGCCCGGGCACCTCTGCCAAGACTTAGACAGGCAGGGAGAAAGAGAAAAGGGAGGGAGAGGAAGAGAGGAGGAAGAGAGACTTGGGATGGAGGTGGAGGAGAGATTTTCCAAGTGCATCAATACGATCTTGGGGTGGGAAATTCGTGATCTGACATTATCGCTCTCGGCTGAAAGATCAGGTGAATATCAGACCAGAGAGAAACAAAAGTAACCTTGATATACAACTAAAGGGTGATAACCCAGAAGGAAGGGTTATCTCCTTTCTTACCGACCCCGATCTCAGTGTTTTGTAACATAGAAAAGACTATCTCATTTCTCTAGAAATTACATCATACATGAGGGGCCTCTTGTAAGTGTAGTTTCAAAGGCAGACTTGTAAAAAAAAAAAAAGAAAACACAGTTTGGTGGGTGGGAGGGGGTCGGAGTTCCACTTTTTGTGAGCTGCGTCGTTTATTGCCACCAGAAGATAATCACAACCAATTTTCTGTCCTTTATCCTGTCGGGAGGAGCAGTCAGAAAGGAGGCTTCTCTTCCTTCAAAAGCTTCCTATTCTCCGGCCTCTCAGCGCGGTAATCTGCTGGCCCTTTCTGCTCAAGGCAAATAGAGGGGCATATTGTGTCCCTGCTGTGGGAGCAAAGTTGGTAGAATGCCTCAGAGTTTCAGGGGCCTTGTTTTGCTGTTGTCGGCTCTGGTTACCCTTTAAGGCACAGGAGTCTTATTTTACAGAGGGAGCTTTCTGCACTGCCAAAAATTGTTAGTGAATTTGACTGTAAAGGATTTCAATCTCTTACTGTGGCCTTTGAGTTTCTGTTTACACCTCGGCACTGAAGCGCTGTTACGTTTAGGCCGCATGCCGAATTTGAAAATGTCTCCATATTCTTTGGAGTGTCCCAGCAGACAGTCCAGTCCACAAACAATATAAACCAAGTCTGTAGGTTTTCTGCCAAAGTGCAGTTATCTTTTGCAGTGTCTAAAACACAGCCCCTTATGTGCCTGGCACAACCACCGTTTGAAGTTTGGGACTGAGCATATCATTCTATGGGAGTGACCTATTGAGTAAAGTCTTTGGCATCTTTACCTTGAGGTGTGGTACCAAATTAGGTTGCATTTGTGACGTTTGTTTATGTAAGTGAGCACTTGTTGATTACATCCAGTCTAGCCAGAACCAAACCTTTCAAGAGAAGCAAACCAGACGTTTTTCTACTACACAAAAATTCTATGTTCTTTCAATTAGCTAGCCGGCTACTGTAGTAACAAACTGTAGAAATTAACTTGTTTATTGAAGCAGTAAACATCATGTTATGCACAGAGTCAGTGTGGTATCTATCCAGACAGTCCAGCTTTCCTGCAACAGCGTTGCGACATGGTGTTTGGGGGCATAAGACGCCGGCGTGGTGTGGGAGATGATGGTAGACTAAGCATATTAAGCCAATGCCTTTGCTATCAGCTAACACAGACCAAGTTTGGCGGACTGTTCCACCATACTTTCAGCACATTCAGGCATATAGTCATCACCGCTATTATAATTTATTTAACTTAATAAATTCGGACTCATAGTAAAACGTTTTTCCCACTGACCCCTCCTTTTCTCTTTCTCATCTTTAGTCAAAAGCTGAGTTTGCTTGAGCGTTGTCGCATGCCTAATTCACGACAGTCGTCGACAGTGAGGGGTAAAGGGCTGATGCCAGTGAACCAGGACTCCATTGAAGAGAGTCCTTCCAAGGAGCCCAAACCCGGGGGATTCAGTAATCGGGAGCGCTTCCGCACAGCTTTTCGGATGAAGGCCTATGCCATCCGTCAAAGCTCTGAAGGTAAACTGATTTTGGGTTGGGATCAATATACAACCCTGTTTCCAAAAAGGTTGGGACGCTGCGTCAAATGTACATCAACAGAATGCAATGATGTGCAAGTCATTTAAACCCTATATTCAATAGGAAATGGTACAAAGACAACATATCAAATGTTGTAAATGAGACATTTTATTGTTTAATAAAAAATATATGCCCACTTTGAATTTGATGCCAGTAACATGTTTCAAAAAGTTGGGACAAAGGCAACAAAAGACTGGAAACCTTGTGGAATGTCACACAACTAAATAGCTCAACTGGCAACAGGTCATTAACATGATTGGGTATTAAAAGATAATTCCAGAGAGAATGGGTCTGTCAGAAGTTAGGACGGGGAGGGGTTCACCACTCTGTGAAAGACTGCCCTGGCAAATAGTGCAAAAATTTAAGAATAACGTTTCTCAATGTAAAATTGCAAATAGTTTGGGGATCTCATCATCTGTGGTACATACAGTAATATCATTAAAAGATTCAGAGAATCCAGAGAAATCTCTGTATGCAAGGGACAAGGCCAAAAATCAATATTGGATGGTCGTGATCTTCGGGCCCTGCATTAAAAACAGACACGATTCTGTAGTGGACATCTCTGTATTGGCTCTGGAAATCTTCCGAAAACCATTGTCTGTGAACACACTGTCGCTGCATCCACAAATGCAAGTTAAAAATCTACCATGCAAAGAAGAAACCATACATAAACAAGATCCAGAACCGCCACCGCCTTCTCCGGGTCCAAGCTCATTTTAGATGGACTGAGGCGAAGTGGAAAACTGTCCTGTGGTCTGACAAAGCAAAATCTGAAATTATTTTTGGGAATGATGGATGCCTCCAGACTAAAGAGGAAAGGGACCATCTAGCTTCTTATCAGCACACAGTTCAAAAGTCAGCATCTGTGATGGTATGGGGTTGCATTAGTACACATGGCATGACTTTCACATCTATGAAGGCACCATTAATGCTGAACAATATATACAGGTTTTGGAGGAACATGCTGCCATCCTTATTTCAAGGCATTGCTTATTTCAGCAAGACAATGCCAAACCACATTGTGCATGTATTACAACAGCATGGCTCCGTAGTGAAAGAGTCTAGGTGCTAAACTGGCCTGCAGTCCAGACCTGTCACACACTGAAAACATTTGGCGCGTTATGATGACCCTGAACTGGTCAGCCACTGAAATCATATATCAAGCAAGAATGGGAAAATTTCACTTTCAAAACTACCACAATTGGTCTCCTCAGTTTCCAAACTCTTAGAGTATTATTAAAAGAAAAGGTGATGCAACACAGTGGTAAACATACATCAGTTTCAAAATGGGCATGTATTTTTCCAAAAACATTTCTCGGTTTCAACATTTGATATGTTGTCTTTGTACTATTTTAGATTAAATATAGGTATTAATGATTTGCTCATCATTGCATTCTGTTTTTATTTGCATTTTTCACATCATCCCAACTTTTTTGGAATCAGGGTTGTAATTCCAGTTCAGAAATTTCCCATGCAAAGCCCTGTTTATTCCTGGCCATTTTTGTTCTGATTATGTCCAGGCCCTGCATATACAGTGCCATTTTGCCTGTTTTCCTACTTACAAAGCATGTAACGGTCTGTACACTTCAACTGGGAGAGACAGAATCAAAAACAAAAATCCAGAAAATCACATTGTATGATTTTTAAATAATGAATTACCATTTTATTGCATGACATAAGTATTTGATCAACTACCAACCAGTAAGAATTCCGTCTCTCACAGACCTGTTAGTTTTTCCTGTTATCCACTCATTACCTGTATTAACTGCACCTGTTTGAACTTGTTACCTGTATAAAAGACACCTGTCCACACACTCAATCAAACAGACTCCAACCTCTCCACAATGGCCAAGACCAGAGAGCTGTGTAAGGACATCAGGAATAAAATTGTAGACCTGCACAAGGCTCAGATAAGCTACTTGACAATAGGAAAGCAGCTTGGTGAGAAGGCAACAACTCTTGGCACAATTATTAGAAAATGGAAGAAGTTCAAGATGATGGTCAATCTCCCTCGGTCTGGGGCTCCATGCAAGATGTCACCTCGTGGGGCATCAATGATCATGAGGAAGGTGAGGGATCAGCCCAGCTCTCTTCAGGTCATTGACCAAATCCTGCAGCGCACGCAAGATCCCCCTGCTCAAGCCAGCACATGTCCAGGCTCGTCTGAAGTTTGCCAATGACCATCTGCATGATCCAGATGGTCATGTTTGGAGGAAGAAGAAGGATGAGTACAACCCCAAGAACACCATCCCAACCGTGAAGCATGGAGGTGGAAACATCCTTCTTTTGGGATGCTTTTCTGCAAAGGGGACAGGACGACTGCACCGTATTGAGGGGAGGATGGATGGGGCCATGTATCGCGAGATCTTGGCCAACAACCTCCTTCCCTCAGAAAGAGCATTGAAGATGTTAAAATAATACCAAATATTAAGTTCTGCTTTTCTGATGTATCAAATACTTATGTCAAATTAATTACTTAAAAGTCATACAATGTGATTTTCTGTATTTTTGTTTTAGATTCCGTCACTCACAGTTGAAGAGTATCTATGATAAAAATTACAGACTTCTAAATGCTTTGTAAGTGGGAAAACTTGCAAAATCAGCAGTGTATCGAATACTTATTCTCCCCATTGTACATGTTAACACATACTGTTTAGGTTCAATGATTAATAAAACTAACAGAAATACGAAAAGCAGAGTGTACAGACAAAACAGGACACAGATATCAAGACACTCAAACACAAGACTAAGTACACTGCTTTAAACAAATTATGATATATTTAATGACGTTATATATATTTTCATATCTCTGTCGTCATTCTTATCCTAAAATGTACTTTACAAAAACACAACTTTTCTTTTTAATATACTGTTATTATGGTTGTTTGATTTAGTTTGGGACTGACAGAAGGGTTAGGTGTGTTCAGCTACATGCTGACTCATGCCGTCAGTGTACTCAGCTGGAAGAAAACATTTCAGAAAAAAGAAGAAATGAATAAAATGTCCTGCTCTTTATCATATTTTAAAAACCTGAGCCAGTTCGATATCACAGAAGTGGTAGGTCCCCTCTTAGTCTGTAGAAACTTCTCCAATATCTGCCAGGGCGGACTCCCTCACTAGTAACCCTCGGGCCGGCCACATAGCTATGTCTGAAAGCTAGTAAGTGAGCTGCTAATGGGTATGCATTTAACGCTCAGATGTTTTAAAATGGGACTGTTTTGGACACTTACCGGATGAAGCTTGAGAAAGCTTTTTGTTACAGATATGTCCAAAGCAAAATGACTAATATCACAGTATCATGGATTACTTCATTTTCATTATTGAATTATAAAAAAAATCGAAAAATTATACTTTATTATCACCCAGCCCTGGTTATATGTGGACAATCCTGAAACCCTGCGGTGATGCCTCGACGCCTTTGTCTGGTATTGTCTAGCAGGATGTCTTTACGCACCTCCACATGATGTGCAATACACTTGTCTGTTTTAAAACACAGTACAAATCATCCGTCATGTGCTGTCTATCAGATTCTGGCCTACTTCCATGATCAGTGTTCGACAAGCCGTCCAGAGTGTGTTTCTTTTCAGCTTAACTAAGGCCACATTAATAATAAAGAATAGATCTCAAATGTAGCTACATCCTTGGTTCAAATTTGACTTGTTTTTGCACAGATGCAATGCCTTTGGTTGTTAGTTTTTTTTTAATGTTGCTGATTTATCGAGAATTAAAAGCTAAAATATCTCATTGTACATCGTAAGTATTTAGATCCTGTGCCATGAACACTCAAAGACAAGCTCAGATGAATCCTTTGATGCATCCTGTGTCCTTTGATCTTCCCTTGACATGATAAGTGGGCTGGAGTCCACCTGGGATTGCAACTGATTTTACATGATTTAGTAAGACACGCACCTGTCGATATAATGTCTCATTTTCATAATGCATAAACAAAAATCAGGCTGTGAAGTCCCAGGAACTCTGTGTAGACCACAATGCATAGATCTGGAGGAAAAAAGCTACAACAATAAAAGTTCCCAGATGCACAGCAGGCTTTGTCACTGTGAAAAATAAATTTGGAATCACCAAGGTTCTACATTGAGCTAGCTGTCCGGCCAAGCTGTTTAACCAGGCAAGAAGGACCATTGTCAGGGATCTTTTCTGCAAGATGGGGGAACCTGTCAGGAGGACAACCATCTCTGTCTGCCGCACTTCATCAATCAGGCATTTATGGTAGAATGGTTAGACAGAAGCCACTCCGGAGTGAAAGTTATATAACATGCTGTCTGAAGGACTGTTGACAGCATGGGGAAATACATTTTGGTCTCACCAGACCATAGAATCTAACTGTTGGGTCTCAATGCCAAGCGCTACGTCTGGTGAGGAACATGTGCTACTCTATCACCTGGCTAATACCATCCTGTTGGTGAAGCATGGTGTTGGAAGCATCATTCTTTGTCAGCTCAGGGACAGGGAGGCTGTTCAGGATTGATGTAAGGATGAACTGAGCAAAATACAGAGAGGTCCCTGAAGACCTGATCCAGAGCACACAGGACCTCAGACCAGGGCAAATATTTATCTTTCAGCACAACAAAGACCCAGAGCACACAGCCAAGTCAACGTTGGGGTGGTCTCAGGACCATTCTGTGAGTGTCCTTGAGTGGCCCAGCCCAAGCCCGGGCTTGAACCCTATTAAACATTTGTGAGGAGACCTGAAGATAAGATCGCATTTCACCAGTGCACCTCATTCAATCCAAGGAAGAACAGGAGAAACTGACCAGGTGTGAAAAGCTGATAGAGGCACACCCAAGAAGACTTAATGCTGGAATAGCTGCCAAAAATGCTATGGCAAAGTACTGAGTCAAGTGTGTAAATTCTTATGTGCATTTGATTTTGTGTTTCAGTAAATTGGAATTAATTTATAAAATGTTTTTACGTTGTTGTTATGGGATATTGTTTTAGGTTGATGGGAATAAACAAACACGACAAAATGTAAAGAACGTGAAGGGCTCTGAATACTTTCTGAGGGGACTGTAAGTAGGGCCTGTTTTTGTTCACGCAGAAGCTGGAGCCCTGCAGGACCCCGAGGAGAGAGGCTTCCCTGCAGACATCCTCCTGGAGGAGATGATCCCCACACTGAAGCTGGTAATCAGGGCAGTCAGGTAAAAGCAGTAGTTCAGAGCAGAATATTTATATTCAGCCAGGCGTTGTTAGATGGTGTGATGGTTCAACGGCGGTCTATGACCCAGGACAAAATGCAGTAACACTAACGTTGAATTGCATTTGATGAAAATGTCCAGTAAGAGAATGAGGCAATGATTGTGTGTGATATTCTTGTTATAAAAGAGCACCATTGCATTTCCTTTATTTCAGGCACACCAGTTAAAAGTTATGTGTGTATGTGTGCTGGTGCATATAATTATGGAAGGGAAACACACACACACACACACATACAACAGTGTTGAAATCTATAGGCCACACCTTTGACATAAAGTAGGAACCTAATCTAGCATGACTGCTGGAGAGATGAGTGATCA
This sequence comes from Esox lucius, assembly GCF_011004845.1. Taxonomy (NCBI): domain Eukaryota; kingdom Metazoa; phylum Chordata; class Actinopteri; order Esociformes; family Esocidae; genus Esox; species Esox lucius. The sequence goes on along the minus strand of NC_047571.1, from coordinate 26,115,263 downwards.
ACACAACCAAAGCATCATGTGAATGTCTGTTTCCTTCCACACCATTATCTGTGGGTGAATAGGGTTTTGAATGGAATGGCTAGCTTTGTAGGATACCATTTCAAGACGCTGACTGTCAAAATGAGAGTGTAGCACCAAAGAACTATGAAAAAGGTGTTGAGTTTAAGTCACCAAAAAGGGATTGCCTTGGTGCGGGAGGTAAAAATCAGATTGTAATGAGTTGTTTTCCCACACAAATCTGTCTTCAGTTGCTAGGAACTAGCTTATCTCCTGTTCTCAATTGTGGTTTTAGAGTCACAGGCAAATCACAGGCTTCCCAATAACATTATTAACCATCTTGCTTGTTCACATTAGATTAAGTGCATTATCTTTAACTTTTCTCCCAACCCACACTTCGATCATGCTATAGTGGACACACAGGGTCATTACACATTGGGTAACAGTCAGAGAAGTCCACATTCTTAATTAATGACAGCCATTTGCAGAAATATGCCTTGTTTTGGCATTCAGATACAATGATGTCTCATCCCATTCAAAGCTATTGATCTGAGCCAAGCCAACTGCTGTCATTAAAGATACATCTATATGAAGAAAAACTGATTTGAAACTATAAAAAGCAGCAAGCATTACATATATGTTTCCTATATGTATATTTTCTGTTTTTGTCTTCTTTATATGGTAAAGAGGACAAAAATAGGGAAGTTTTTTGAAAGAGCAGAGAACAAGATTCGAACACAGGCAGTAGAAAATGTGCCCTGGAGGCAGGAGCCCAGACTGCTGGACCACTACAGGCCACAAGTTTATTCAACCATTAAAAAGAGCTAAAATGTGCTATAATTACAGAGATTTTTTATTCAATGTATTTCTGTCATACAGGATCATGAGGTTCCTTTTGAACAAGAAGAAGTTCAAGGAGACCTTGAGGCCATATGATGTCAAGGACGTGATTGAGCAGTACTCTGCTGGCCACCTGGACATGCTTTGTAGAATCAAATACCTCCAGACGAGGTGAGCAGAGTTTGGTCTCCATTTTGAGTTTTTGTATGACATCTCTCTCTGCACTTAATGTTATTTTAGCCACAATGTGCCTTAAATAATTGTT